>NC_136273.1:2800376-3385376 GCF_964187855.1 Myxine glutinosa | reverse complement strand
ACTGTACAGTATTTATCTTTCGGTGTGTGTACCTACAGTGTGTCCCGAGGAAGATTGTCGGTGTTAATCTTTCATACCTGTATAAAAAATCGTCGGTTATTTCGCGCCGCGTAATTTGCAGCCTAGTACTTTGTTTCCTACCTTGAGGTTTGGTTTTTCTCAGCGGTCGATTATGGTCCATTTACTTTCGTTCTCTCAGTTTTTCCCAGTCTTTTCACCTCATTCTTCCTTGTTTAAAATCTTAACAAAAAAAACAAAACAAAAAAAACCATTTCCTTCTTTGTTCTTATTCGTTGTTCTTATTCATTCGTTCGTTCATTCGTTCTTCAACCACGTGTTTCACCCTCATTTCCCCAGATAGTTTTCACTGTTTAATTTTAAAATGTTTAAACTTTCCCCTGAAGTGCTGTATTCTGTTGTATATTATCACCCATGATGTACCAATGTTTGTTCAAGGCATTAGAAAATTGGGGTCTGAGGAGGTATACAGGATGGGAGGGGGGGAGGGAATGGCGGAGGTGTTGCCCCCCCTAAATAGGTATTTTGTTTGTTTGTTTGTTTAAAGTCTTAAATGATTATGTTAGTATGATTCTACATGCTGCCCTGTCTTCTAGCAACCATTGAAATTGGTTTAAAATACCTTTAGTCAGTGTCGTATACTGTTTATTCTACCAGGTGAACACCAGGGGTATTGCCCCTATGTTTCTTATTTTGTACAGTGCATTTAAAGATGGACGAGAAAGACTTTTGTTTATTTGGTCATGCCAACTTGTCATTCTTCCTCTCCCCATGCCAACTTTGTCATTCCCCCTCTCCCCACGTCAACTTCTCATTCTCCCTCTCTCCATTCTCTATGCCCACCTTGTCGTTCTTTCTCTCTCCATGCCAACCATGTCATTCTAACTCTTCACATGCCAACCTTGTCATTCTTCCTCTCTGCATTCCAACCTTGTCATTCTTCCTCTCTGCATTCCAACCCCGTAGGACCAATTTGATGGTCTTGAGAAGCACACGCACTGGGGTCTTGAGTTTCTGGATCGTTTCGCCAAATTTGTGAAGGAACGAGCAGAAATTGAAGCCGGCTATGCCAAGCAGCTCAGGTATAACCTTCTCTGAATAACGTTCACAATATTTTCACATCACTAGGTACAGCAATCTGTGTTTTGCTCACACCTTTCCTTCCTTTTGCTGTTTTGTCTTTCTCCTTCTTCTTGGGTAAGGCCTAAAACTTGATGCTCTTTCCTCTAACTTCCGCCTCTTTTTTCTGACCCGTGTCCTAATTTTCATCCCTTTCACCCATTGCTGTCCCACACCCATCCCTCTCACCCATTGCTGTCCCACACCCTTCCCTCTCCCCCATTGTTGTCCCACACCCTTCCCTCTCCCCCATTGTTGTCCCACACTCATCGATCCCTCTCCCCCATTGCTGTACCACACCCATCCCTCTCACCCATTGCTGTCCCACACCCTTCCCTCTCCCCCATTGTTGTCCCACACTCATCGATCCCTCTCCCCCATTGCTGTACCACACCCATCCCTCTCACCCATTGCTGTCCCACACCCATCCCTCTCACCCATTGCTGTCCCACACCCTTCCCTCTCCCCCATTGCTGTCCCACACCCATCCCTCTCCCCCATTGCTGTCCCACACCCTTCCCTCTCACCCATTGCTGTCCCACACCCTTCCCTCTCCCCCATTGCTGTCCCACACCCATCCCTCTCCCCCATTGCTGTCCCACACCCTTCCCTCTCACCCATTGCTGTCCCACACCCTTCCCTCTCCCCCATTGCTGTCCCACACCCATCCCTCTCCTCCATTGCTGTCCCACACCCATCCCTCTCCCCCATTGCTGTCCCACACCCTTCCCTCTCCCCCATTGCTGTCCCACACCCATCCCTCTCCCCCATTGCTGTCCCACACCCATCCCTCTCCCCCATTGCTGTCCCACACCCTTCCCTCTCCCCCATTGCTGTCCCACACCCTTCCCTCTCCCAATTGCTGTCCCACACCCTTCCCTCTCCCCCATTGCTGTCCCACACCCATCCCTCTCCCCCATTGCTGTCCCACACCCTTCCCTCTTCCCCATTGCTGTCCCACACCCTTCCCTCTCCCCCCATTGCTGTCCCACACCCTTCCCTCTCCCCCATTGCTGTCCCACACCCTTCCGTCTCCCCCATTGCTGTCCCACACCCATCCCTCTCCTCCATTGCTGTCCCACACCCATCCCTCTCCCCCATTGCTGTCCCACACCCATCCCTCTCCCCCATTGCTGTCCCACACCCTTCCCTCTCCTCCATTGCTGTCCCACACCCATCCCTCTCCTCCATTGCTGTCCCACACCCATCCCTCTCCCCCATTGCTGTCCCACACCCTTCCCTCTCCCCCATTGCTGTCCCACACCCATCCCTCTCCCCCATTGCTGTCCCACACCCTTCCCTCTCCCCCATTGCTGTCCCACACCCTTCCCTCTCCCAATTGCTGTCCCACACCCTTCCCTCTCCCCCATTGCTGTCCCACACCCTTCCCTCTCCCAATTGCTGTCCCACACCCTTCCCTCTCCCCCATTGCTGTCCCACACCCATCCCTCTCCCCCATTGCTGTCCCACACCCTTCCCTCTCCCCCATTGCTGTCCCACACCCTTCCCTCTCCCAATTGCTGTCCCACACCCTTCCCTCTCCCCCATTGCTGTCCCACACCCATCCCTCTCCCCCATTGCTGGCCCACACCCTTCCCTCTTCCCCATTGCTGTCCCACACCCTTCCCTCTCCCCCATTGCTGTCCCACACCCTTCCCTCTCCCCCATTGCTGTCCCACACCCATCCCTCTCCCCCATTGCTGTCCCACACCCTTCCCTCTTCCCCATTGCTGTCCCACACCCTTCCCTCTCCCCCATTGCTGTCCCACACCCTTCCCTCTCCCCCATTGCTGTCCCACACCCTTCCGTCTCCCCCATTGCTGTCCCACACCCATCCCTCTCCTCCATTGCTGTCCCACACCCATCCCTCTCCCCCATTGCTGTCCCACACCCATCCCTCTCCCCCATTGCTGTCCCACACCCTTCCCTCTCCTCCATTGCTGTCCCACCCCCATCCCTCTCCTCCATTGCTGTCCCACACCCATCCCTCTCCCCCATTGCTGTCGCACACCCTTCCCTCTCCCCCATTGCTGTCCCACACCCATCCCTCTCCCCCATTGCTGTCCCACACCCTTCCCTCTCCCAATTGCTGTCCCACACCCTTCCCTCTCCCCCATTGCTGTCCCACACCCATCCCTCTCCCCCATTGCTGTCCCACACCCTTCCCTCTTCCCCATTGCTGTCCCACACCCTTCCCTCTCCCCCATTGCTGTCCCACACCCTTCCCTCTCCCCCATTGCTGTCCCACACCCTTCCGTCTCCCCCATTGCTGTCCCACACCCATCCCTCTCTTCCATTGCTGTCCCACAGCCATCCCTCTCCCCCATTGCTGTCCCACAGCCATCCCTCTCCCCCATTGCTGTCCCACAGCCATCCCTCTCCCCCATTGCTGTCCCACACCCATCCCTCTCCCCCATTGCTGTCCCACACCCTTCCATCTCCCCCATTGCTGTCCCACACCCATCCCTCTCCTCCATTGCTGTCCCACAGCCATCCCTCTCCCCCATTGCTGTCCCACACCCATCCCTCTCCCCCATTGCTGTCCCACACCCTTCCCTCTCCCCCATTGCTGTCCCACACCCATCCCTCTCCCCCATTGCTGTCCCACACCCTTCCGTCTCCTCCATTGCTGTCCCACAGCCATCCCTCTCCCCCATTGCTGTCCCACACCCTTCCCTCTCCCCCATTGCTGTCCCACACCCATCCCTCTCCCCCATTGCTGTCCCACACCCTTCCGTCTCCCCCATTGCTGTCCCACACCCATCCCTCTCCTCCATTGCTGTCCCACAGCCATCCCTCTCCCCCATTGCTGTCCCACACCCATCCCTCTCCCCCATTGCTGTCCCACACCCATCCCTCTCCCCCATTGCTGTCCCACACCCATCCCTCTCCCCCATTGCTGTCCCACACCCTTCCCTCTCCTCCATTGCTGTCCCACACCCATCCCTCTCCTCCATTGCTGTCCCACACCCATCCCTCTCCCCCATTGCTGTCCCACACCCTTCCCTCTCCCCCATTGCTGTCCCACACCCATCCCTCTCCCCCATTGCTGTCCCACACCCTTCCCTCTCCCAATTGCTGTCCCACACCCTTCCCTCTCCCCCATTGCTGTCCCACACCCATCCCTCTCCCCCATTGCTGTCCCACACCCTTCCCTCTTCCCCATTGCTGTCCCACACCCTTCCCTCTCCCCCATTGCTGTCCCACACCCTTCCCTCTCCCCCATTGCTGTCCCACACCCTTCCGTCTCCCCCATTGCTGTCCCACACCCATCCCTCTCTTCCATTGCTGTCCCACAGCCATCCCTCTCCCCCATTGCTGTCCCACACCCATCCCTCTCCCCCATTGCTGTCCCACACCCTTCCGTCTCCCCCATTGCTGTCCCACACCCATCCCTCTCCTCCATTGCTGTCCCACAGCCATCCCTCTCCCCCATTGCTGTCCCACACCCATCCCTCTCCCCCATTGCTGTCCCACACCCTTCCCTCTCCCCCATTGCTGTCCCACACCCATCCCTCTCCCCCATTGCTGTCCCACACCCTTCCGTCTCCTCCATTGCTGTCCCACAGCCATCCCTCTCCCCCATTGCTGTCCCACACCCTTCCCTCTCCCCCATTGCTGTCCCACACCCATCCCTCTCCCCCATTGCTGTCCCACATCGATCCCTCTCCCCCATTGCTGTCCCACACCCTTCCGTCTCCCCCATTGCTGTCCCACACCCATCCCTCTCCTCCATTGCTGTCCCACAGCCATCCCTCTCCCCCATTGCTGTCCCACACCCATCCCTCTCCCCCATTGCTGTCCCACACCCTTCCCTCTCCTCCATTGTTGTCCCACACCCAGCTTTGACTCGTCGATCTGGTTGTGTATTTTTGGATGTGGTTTTATTTTCATGCCATGTCAAGGTGTGGGGGACATTTTAAGAACCTGTTCGACCGTCTACTTCCAAATTGACTCATTCATTTGCTCTGATCTAATAATGATGTCATCCTGTTGCGCAGTTCCTTCGCTAAATCCATGTGGGATTTTGTTTTTCCATTTTATTGTTTTTTGGGATATTCCATTGGTTCTCTTGATTTACATTGCAGTAGTTTGTTCTTTTCTCCCCTCTGTTGTTGTTTTTTTTGGAGTAATAAGTCTTTGTTTTGACTCGTACGTGGCATGTATTCCTTGATGACGACATTGTCTAACACAACCTCACATACCTGCTTATGAAGGTAGTCCCTTTTGAGTGGTGCTCTTTGCTACTGTTCCGATGAGTCATAATATTATTTTCTTCCATTCATCATCGTCCTTTTTATCTTTTCTTTATTCTTGGAGTTTGCTCTTTTTTCGGACTTGCTGCTGTTCAGATTCGTTTCCTTTAATACCTGTCTTCACACACCTGGCTGGCTATACCTTTCTAGCTCTTCCATTGACCTTTTCTCCCTTTCCTCAACACACCTCGCCTTTCTGATTGTTCCTGTTGTAATTGCTTCAGTCGAGCAGCTGCAGAACCAGGATGGCATCACAATGGGATGAAGGAGGTTTGACAAATGACGATTTTATCGTCGCGTTTACAGTCTCTACTGTTAATGACGAGTCGGGGAGGAGCTGCAAAATGCCAAAGCGGTGTCTCATGGTGGCTGGTTTGATACCTATTTGGAGGAGATCGCACGTCTGAGCGGAGCCGAGCCATCCTATTCCGAGCATGGACCAATCTCACAACGTCGCACTCTTTATCAGGATTTGGACCTCACTTAGATCCCATGGGGAAAGGCAATTATTCTGAAACGAGCGACATATATATTTGAGGAATTTGGCAAAAAATGCATGTACGAAGTGGAGGAAAGGAAAAGAGCCTGTTAAGAGGTTCAGAGATAGAAAGAAACAGCTGAGATGGTCAGAGTGGAGAGACGAGGAAGAGAGAATCAAACACCTGGAGGAGGCGAGGATGAAAAGTGGGAAGATATGCAAGGTGATCCGGGGAGATGTAGAATGGGGGTGAAGAAGAAAGAGAAAGGGAACATCGGTTGAAGAAAAGTGCAGAGGAAAGAATTACACATGAAAAACATGCGTGCTTTAATGGGAGCCGCCATCTTGGAACTGCTCTAATGACGTCATACGCTCAATGCTGCCAGATCTAAAACAGGCCAAACATGACTCTTACCCATAGATATAACATATGTCGTCTACAACTACACACATTACATTCTCCAATTTATGTCGCCATTTCAAGGTTACTTATTGACTGGCCCTCGTACATCTACCCTCATTCACCATATAAACCACAATGTCGGTTTGTGTGTTTGTACAGATTTCTGTCCCCCTTCTAGTGAGGTACCTTAGTAACAAAAACGCCAAGGATTGTTACACGGTGGACAAAAGCGCCAAGGATTGTTACACGGTGGACAAAAGCGCCAAGGATTGTTACACGGTGGACAAAAGCGCCAAGGATTGTTACACGGTGGACAAAAGCGCCAAGGATTGTTACACGGTGGACAAAAGCGCCAAGGATTGTTACACGGTGGACAAAAGTGCCAAGGATTGTTACACGGTGGACAAAAACGCCAAGGATTGTTACACAGTGGACAAAAGCGCCAAGGATTGTTACACGGTGGACAAAAGCGCCAAGGATTGTTACACGGTGGACAAAAGCGCCAAGGATTGTTACACGGTGGACAAAAGCGCCAAGGATTGTTACACGGTGGACAAAAGCGCCAAGGATTGTTACACGGTGGACAAAAGCGCCAAGGATTGTTACACGGTGGACAAAAACGCCAAGGATTGTTACACGGTGGACAAAAGCGCCAAGGATTGTTACACGGTGGACAAAAGCGCCTTTTTTTCACGAAAGCTTTGCCCATGTGTTACAATCAAAAAGAGGGTAAGCTGCAAAAAATCGGATGACAGGAAATGTACTTGATGACGTCAGTCACAATCTACTACCGAGCTCGTAGAGCAAGTAAATGTAGAAAATAAGGTTGTGACGCATTGTGATGAGATTCCAAGTCAATAATTTGACATTTTGAGGGTCAGGGATTTGAAGAGTGATGTAATCAATGACATTTCAACAACCATAAGCTGATTTGCTGTTGCAGTGACGTCACTATATTCTACTTTTGTTGAAAAAACAAAACAAAGAATCTTCAATGTTGATGACGTTCAGGCCAGTCAAACAATGGCTCACTTATACCTCCACAATTCGAAGAGAAGATGCAAGAAAGGGGCCACTCCCAAAAAACAGTCTCCAGAGTGAAAGCCTCCACTTCCTGTCTGCATTGGATTGAACATTCACACACTGACGAGGAGCACAACACTTGTTGACCAACTGGCTGAACTGGGGTTGAGCATCTCCTACAGCCGGGTCCTGCAGCTGGAGAATAAATTGGCATCTGCAATGTGTGACCAGTTCACCGCTGATCAAATTGTGTGCCCATCTATTCTCAGGAATGGACTCTTCACTGTCGGTGCCCTGGATAACATTGACCGTAATCCCTCGTCCACTACGGCCGAAGGATCTTCTCATGGACGTGGTCTACCCTGCACAGAACTTTGCAGTTGCAACCGTCAGAAATGATTTGCTTGCAGCTCCAGCTCATCACTGACACCAAGCTATTGTTACGGACGCGGTTTAGATGTTATTTACCGAGCGGTGGTATTGCCGCGACTGAACAGTTATTCCCCGACTAGACCCCGATTCCACCCAGACGTGGACCAAATCGCGCTATGCCAAATCAATGATGGAAAGGACGCGACGACTGGGAAAGAGGAAACGACGCAAGGGGTACAGTTCTCAAGACCTCCGGAGGAGGATATAATTACAGTGGTGGAGAAAAGGGGGTAGATTACACGGCAGAGTGAGGTAAAAGACACAGAAGAGATGGGCACTTAAATACCGTCTTATCTTAACCCTGACAGACCACGGACAAATGGACAAGGTAGACTTACACAGGGATTGATGGCAGGAAGGGACAGGTAGTTCGATGGCACAAGGTGCACCTTGGCTCGGGGACAGGATAAAGCACGGTCCAGTCCAGAAGATGCGGGGAGGCCTCACAGCGCTCGGAGGGTACGTCTTGCTTGCTCCAAGCTCAGCGCGCATCTGACGTCACCTCCCTCTTCCTGTGCATGCTCAGCGGGGAGTGACACGCCCTCGGCTGGTTGGCTCCGCCCCACTGGGGCCGGTCCGCTGCTTCCATTGGGTGCGGGGGTTACCGGGCTCCGCCCTTGACGAGGAGCTGACAGGGAGCCCCTATTTGGTAAAGGTGGGCGCGATTCGGAAAATTTTAAGTCCGCTTACCGCTTATCCGCTCCGCCAGCCCGTGTAGTCCGATTCGCTTATCCGCTTCAGCGGCCGAAAATCTTAGTCCGCTTACCGCTTATCCGCTTATCCGCTTCGATTCGATTTTTTAAAAGCGCTTCGACGTTTTTAAAGCGATTTTTGACGTTTCTAAAGGGAATTTAATGCTTTTTAAGCCTAAATAGCCATTTCTAACTACTACAAAGACAAACAAAGCTTTTAAGATCAAAAATATACATTTTTATTGAAATAAAATTTATTCAAAATGTTGTTGTTGTTGTTGACCGCCGGGTTGTGGATGTCGCTGTGCTGGGACTGCTGGTTTGCGTCGCTCGTGTGCCTGTCCCTGGCACTGCCGCTGGGCTGGAGAGTCAGAAATCTCTCCATCTTGACGTTATTGCCGCTCTAGCGTCCAATAAAATATTCAGTTTTCACTTATTATTCACTTAAATAAATATTCACAATTCTAGAGTAACGGCTCAGGCTAACAGCTGATTTGGCGAATCGCGATGCGCTTTAATTTTTCGGTAGTCCGCTTACGCTTATCCGCTTCGGTTTCCGGGGGTTGTTCCGATTCGCTTATCCGCTTCGAAAACGTTAGTCCGCTGCAGCGGATAAGCGGATAAGCGGACTTTCGAAGCGGACCGCCCACCTTTGCTATTTGGTAACCCCGTCGAGCACATGTTCGATGGCGGCTCGTTGGGGAGGCCTGGTGCCCTCCCAACACCCCCTACCAACCAAGCCGGAGTGAGGACGCGCACTCCCCGCGCCCGCCGCTGCCGTTGCTGTTGTTGTTGTTGTTGTTGCTGAACCGTGAGGAAGAGCTGCGGGGAGGTATAGGGAGGTCCTAAACTTCCTAACGGTGCCATACAATCACATTCTGGTGCAACGAAGGGTCAGAATTAATGGAAACGAGTCCTTAACTGACATAGACTAAGAATAACTAGCAAGATGTCCTATAGTTGTCTTACATGAGATGCGGTGAACCTGGGCACGACATTTAATGGGGGAAATAGGGGGAGGTCGGGTCTACAGAGTGTTGTTTACAGAAAATGGGACTAGGGAATGGGGGATTGGGGATAGTTGGGAAGTATTGAGGAAATAGGGGAATATTTACAAGTGGATATGGATGGATGCAAATCCCATATCCGCAACATTGCACCCTTCTCTACCTCGGGGCGTCCCGACCCGATAAATTTTTACCTACTTTAGTGTGGCACTCAGATGTAGTTCCCTCTACTATTAACTCAACCCTGAGTGCGACAGTTTTACAGATGGTCACAAATGAGTAAATATGTCCCCCTGCGACGTTGCACCCTTCTCCTAACAGAAACACACCCACAGGATAACCGAATCGCGGAAAGCATCCTCAAACTAAACATACAGCCGGTAGGGAGCATTATTTATACAACACTGATATTTACACTACGATCCAGGACCTGTTCTTTGAGGAACACATGCAGATGTTATGCATAGGGAGAGCACGCATGCCAGCATCGATACACCAACCCACGAGTGCCCTGTGGCCCTACGGCCTTTAATAATGTGCAGAGCACCCCGTCCAAGCACCAAAAGCACCACCCCATTACGCACAGTCAGCACCATCCGGTGCACCAATAAAGTGTTCAATAACAATGCACAATTAAGTGTCCATGGTCACCGGTGGTGTCGCAGCCGGCCGATGTTCTGCCGCTGGTCTTGCCTTCATGGAGTGCACTTGGCCTTCTGGCTTCTTTAGAAATAAAGAAAGGCGCCAACCGCGTCCATTTCTAAATTGTGGCCGTCAGGGGGGCCAACTAAAAGTGGTTCACCTGTATGGCATAGGTGCCACGTTGACCCAGAGGTCCATCCACGGGTGGTGCTTGACCGCCAAAGAACTGCGGTCCATTGTGGGCGGCCACCAAAATTGCGGTCCATATGGTGTATCGATCCAGGCAGCAAGCAGCGGAAGTACAGGCCCACAACTGCGGAGCCAGCACCTCTCTCTCCTCTCTCTCTGCCCCAAAGCCAGATCCTCGGAGGTGGGAGACAAAAGAAGACAAGTGAGTAAGGTGGTAGGGGCGCAAAAGTGCACGCAGTACTAGGTAATGCACACTGGGGGCACATGGGAACCAGGTGAGACAGGTACGTTCCTACCGTACGCCCCCCCCCCCACCAGGTAACCTACATTGCCCCTCCCTTACCCCTTACTGTATCCACAAAACACAACACTACCCATAAACATCTACTTTACACATCACCAACGTCCCTACTGTCTTCCCCATTCCTCCCATAAACCAAATTCGTCTTCTCTCCCTCCTAACCAATCAAATTTGCCATTTCCAACTCTCATCAAAATCTGCCATCTCCAACTCAACATCAAAATCTGCCATCACCAATTCATCATCAGTCCCTCCTAAGGAGGGAGAGATGGAATCACCCCAATGTCTTATCCACGTCGTGATGCGTCTCACAAATCCAAACAGCAATTCTCATTTCCTGCAACACAAAACAAAGAAAACACAGGTGTGGAGTCATCATCATCACCTCAGGTAAGTGGCTGCGTATGGTGCGACAGGTTCATCAATCCTAACTATTTCCTAAATGACTTTAACAACTTTACATTACCCGGGGTCTTTCTCCTGCCAAACCATTGGCCCTCATTACTCTATGTGGTTCAAAGAACCAAAATCCCATTGACCATCTGTGGTGCACACCATCAATTTGGGTCTCACTCCCCGATTCAACACTCGGTGCCCCCGCACAATTTCGGTGGCTGGGTCGTGTGACGCTCCCAGCTGGTCCGCCCACCTGCACACCTCCACCACTGTTGTTGCCTACCGAGCTCACCTGCTCCTCACCCTAACCTAACTAACTGGGGAAGGCCCTCTCGCACTCTCACCCCCTCAGTGCCCTCTCTGGCACGGGCTGCCCGATCCACACCCGGGATCCTCAGGCACCCACTGACACTAACGGCTCCCAGAGCCCACCTGCGGCCTCACCTGGCCGACATCTAACAGTGGCGGAGTGCCCAACCATTCACACTCATACTAACAGGCCACACGACCAGCCAATTTCACCACACCAATGCACCCATCCACAATACCATTCTGCAACTGCACCACAAATGCCAATATCCAACCACAATTTACCTATACCTTCTAACTATTCTTTAAACTACCCTCCCCGGGTACTCGTGAAAAGGGGTCCACTCTTCCCCCATCCACACCTTCGCACCATGCACACCACTCCGTACCACTTACTCCAACTCTCTCCACACCACTCATTCTCTGCTCCATATATTCCACACACCTGTACTTGCACACCTGTGCTCTCATACTTGGTGCCGCCTGCACCCTTCTCTCCCCCAAGCGCATTCGCGCTGATCCACAACACTCACTACTCACCATGACACTCATCCGCAATGCTCTCTCATTCATCACTTGTACACTCACACACACCTCGGAGCATTGCCTCACCGATGCCTCATTTGAAGCTGCTCACCAGCACTTCCATTCACACTGCATCATCTGCTCTGTCTACTCCCTTCTAAAACTCGCGCTCCTCCGTCTTCCCTTACACTCAGCGCTCCCACGTCATTATCAAACACACTAAACTACCTGCGTCCCCACTACAGGTATCAGTCACTATCTAAACCTTAACGTTACCTAATGTCATCTTCGCTAGATCCCTACACACAATATCCTAACCCACCCGGGCTAGTTTTCACTGCCATACACCCCATAATCTATAGCGCATCTGCCCCCAGTTTGTGAGGGATGACAGAGTTGCCATCCCACCACATCGGGCATCTCCCACTACCAATTTTGCACATCAAATTTCAACAAGTCAAAAATTTGCCAATCACTACCCATCATCTGCCAATCATTACTGCCAATCCTTTGCCAATCATCAAATTTTGTTTTTCTAATTTCGGGGCCAAAACACTATCCTCGTCATTACAGTCTACTTACTAATGCCTCTCGGTGCGCCAATTCACTTATAAAGCTCGGCTTCGTACAGCCAAGCCATGAATGCGGGTTGTTTGGTGCCAGCGGCTGGATACGTCCCGCATTCGGTGCAGGGAAGGAGGTTTACCCGGGCCGAGGTCCCACGTACCATCTCGGCACGGAGCCATCCCATGGCCCGATCTCCACCTGCCGGAATGCCTCAACAAAAAGTGGTCGCCGTGACGACCCTTCCTATCGGGCTGCCCGCTCCGCCTAGTGGAGCACGGATGCGGCCGTTCAAAGCGAGGCCCAGCGTGGATCGCGTACGGCGGTCCTTTCGAACCCGCCGTGGCTCGGATCCCCGCTGGTTCTCGCGGCACGCGAAGCCCGGCACGCACCGAGGGCCCAATTCGGCTATAAGTCGCTCTAACCGCTAACCCGGTTACCGTCGATGCCTCACCTGCATGCTTACACGCATACGCTACCCCTTTCTTGCTCATACATCCAGCCGTTTCCATGCTCCTCGTCGTACCTTCTCTTACACACCCAGGTACACTCATTCCACTCACAGACTTGGTCACACACCTGACCACCGAACACCTTGGCACACATTCGTCGCTCGCACACCTCACCAACACACCTCTTCGCGCCCCCTCCTCGGTCACCTCCTCTGTGATGATCACAGGTGTGCTCTCACTCGCACACCCAACCACGTGCCTCACGACCAATTCCAGCGTGCATTCCCACACACACTCTACCATTCCAGGTGTGCTTCCTTCCATTCCAGGTGAACATCCTCTCTCACCTGCCACAACCAACTCATGCTCCGTGTCACTCTTACTACTCTCACCTCCACTCTCGGTCGCGCACTCACCCTTACTCTCGACAGCGCACTCTTTCCTCATGCACCTGTCCGTTACACACCTTTCTTGCGCACCCTCTTGCGCACACTCTTTCGTTACTTCCTCCGTAACACTCACCACAGGTGTACACTCTTCCTTACTTTTGACAGCGCACTCTTTCCCCATGCACCTGTCCGTCACACATCTTTCTCGCGCACCCTCTCCCGTTACATCCTCTGTAACACTCACCACAGGCGTGCATTCTCCCTTTACACCCTCCGTAACACTCCTCACTACGCGCTTCCATGTGCTCCCTCGCACACGCGCTACGACCGACTCACTCTCGACAGCACCCTCACTCCTTGGCACGCACTTTTTCCTCACTCACCCCAGAGTCGGACTTTCTCGCACACCTCCTTTTTCGCACACCAGACCTGTCGCACACTTCACCAACGGCCTCTCACGAACACCCGGGTCCATCTCGACCCCCAAGCTTATTAAATCACCTGGCGCATCATACGCACGACCATATTGGTCACCACTTACACCGGGTCCTCTTTCTCTTCGCTTCTCCATCACCTGCGAATCCCTCATCCGGTTAATGAGCACATCATCACGATCCGAACACAGACTTTGGACCAATTCTTTTACTTCCTCTTTGATCTCTTTCTTATCCCCTCTCTGTCGCTTCTTAATTTCGCTTACCCCTTCTTCCACTTCTTCTAATTTCTGCTTCACCTCTTTTATTTCCCGGTGCGTCTCCTCAAGCTCGTCTTCTAAGGCCCCCTTGACCGTTTCTATGTGCGTCCTCACCTGCCGGTCCTTCATCTCCATTACCTCTGTCACCTCGTCCAACCTCGTTGTCAGTCCCTCACGTACCGTCTGACACTCTTTTTTAATTACCCCTACGTCCTTTTTCATCTCCTTCTGTGTCGATTTTAAACCCTCTATTACCGCTGTGTTCTTCTTTACCTGGTCCCCCAACTCCTTTTGTCCCACTGTCAGTTGTTCTACTCCCAGCGTCAACTCCTCTATACCACCTTGCAATTTTACAGTCCCCTTTCTCACCTCCTTCTCCATGCGCTCCTCACAGTGCCTCACCTCCTCGCGCACTCCTCCGACCTCCTCACTCACACCTCTTCTGATCTCCTCTCCCATCACTTGCATCTCCTGCCCAGATGCCACCCTCATCTGCTCCATTTCCTCCCTGTGAGCATCCAATTTAGTTTCTACCCCCATTCTGACCCCCTCTATCTGCTGCCCTATTTTTTTAACTTCCCTTTCCGCTTGGTCCCTCATGTCCCTCAATTTGCCTTCCATACTGTTTTCTAACCCCTCTAACCCCTTTTTCATCCCTTCCATTTGATTCTCTTGAGCGGCCATTCTGTTTTCTACCCCCGTTAACCCCTCCTGTATTTCCCCTAATCTATTGTCTAATCCCTCAAATTTGTTTCCTAATCCCTCTATTCTACTCCCTAACCCTCCGATCTGGACCCCCATGTCCTCCCTCCATTTCTCACTCTGAGCCTCTATACTGTTTTTCAAACCTCCAATTTGGTCTCCCATTTGTCCCATAACGGCCCTCATTTGCAGGAAAAAAAAGGTTCGAATCCACCAGCGGCGCTGCTATGGTCGCGGGCGCGGTCGCCGTAGCCATGTGCGAGGCGCCATTTTGCGCGCCCGTAACCTCGTGCGCGAGGACGCCATTTTGCGAACCTGCCGCCCTCACTGCTTCGCTCTCCTCATGTCCCTCAATTTGGTCCTGGATCGACCCTGCCTCACTCTCCTCTACCGGAACCCAGCCATCTTGATCTCCCATAGCGCGACTTTCAAAATTCGGGTTTTTTGTAAAACAAAATCAAATTTCGGTGACTTATAATTTTGAGCGCATTAAGCGCGCTTCGGGTCCGTATCTCACTCCCGACACCAATTGTTACGGTAATAACACAATTGGTGTCCAAAATTTGGGCTAAATAAATTTAGTCCCAGGTTCGAATCCCAACTCCTGACTACCAATTGTTACGGACGCGGTTTAGATGTTATTTACCGAGCGGTGGTATTGCCGCGACCGAACAGTTATTCCCCGACTCGACCCCGATTCCACCCAGACGTGGACCAAATCGCGCTATGCCAAATCAATGATGGAAAGGACGCGACGACTGGGAAAGAGGAAACGACGCAAGGGGTACAGTTCTCAAGACCTCCGGAGGAGGATATAATTACAGTGGTGGAGAAAAGGGGGTAGATTACACGGCAGAGTGAGGTAAAAGACACAGAAGAGATGGGCACTTAAATACCGTCTTATCTTAACCCTGACAGACCACGGACAAACGGACAAGGTAGACTTACACAGGGATTGATGGCAGGAAGGGACAGGTAGTTCGATGGCACAAGGTGCACCTTGGCTCGGGGACAGGATAAAGCACGGTCCAGTCCAGAAGATGCGGGGAGGCCTCACAGCGCTCGGAGGGTACGTCTTGCTTGCTCCAAGCTCAGCGCGCATCTGATGTCACCTCCCTCTTCCTGCGCATGCGCAGCGGGGAGTGACACGCCCTCGGCTGGTTGGCTCTGCCCCACTGGGGCCGGTCCGCCGCTTCCATTGGGTGCGGGGGTTACCGGGCTCCACCCTTGCTGACAGGGAGCCCCTATTTGGTAACCCCGTCGAGCACATGTTCGATGGCGGCTCGTTGGGGAGGCCTGGTGCCCTCCCAACACCCCCTACCAACCAAGCCGGAGTGAGGACGCGCACTCCCCACGCCCGCCGCTGCCGTTGCTGTTGTTGTTGTTGTTGTTGCTGAACCGTGAGGAAGAGCTGCGGGGAGGTATAGGGAGGTCCTAAACTTCCTAACGGTGCCATACAATCACATTCTGGTGCAACGAAGGGTCAGAATTAATGGAAACGAGTCCTTAACTGACATAGAGTAAGAATAACTAGCAAGATGTCCTATAGTTGTCTTACATGAGATGCGGTGAACCTGGGCACGACATTTAATGGGGGAAATTGGGGGAGGTCGGGTCTACAGAGTGTTGTTTACAGAAAATGGGACTAGGGAATGGGGGATTGGGGATAGTTGGGAAGTATTGAGGAAATAGGGGAATATTTATAAGCGGATATGGATGGATGCAAATCCCATATCCGCAACACTATCAATCTTATTCCACATCTGTGCATTTCATCTTTGAACAATGAATTACTCTCCTTGAGTATAATTAGGGTGTTGAATATCAATCCTACTTGCAGAATCAGAGGCTGGTAATACTTCGTAATATTCTCTCACAAAGACATGAGTCACAATTACAACAATGATATAGCATAAAACAGATGGGGGAGGGGAAGGTGGGGGGGGGGGGGGGGGGGGGGGTGATGACATAAGACATCTTTATTTTTTTTACATCTCAATGGAATCATTGATCACAACAGGGGAGAGGAGCGCGACTATGATGTATATATATATATTTAATTCAATATGTTTAATTTTCAACCAACTATCCTTTATTCAACTAGCAGATGACATAATGATGACGTCATAAAACGTAATAGCTCAGTCTAATTTAAAATGTGCGGCTGTGTTAAATTCTGTGACCCAACAAGCATAGCCTTGTGAAATAAAAACTCTCCATATGTCAGTGTTGACTAACCAATCCAATTTGTGTGTAATATGAACTTATTTTTAGTTGATGTTGTCATAATGACATCATAAATCGTTTAAAGATAGTCCAAGAACAATATTGGCAACTGTATTGAATTCCATCACCTCAGAAACATATATTTTAAGGTCAAAATACGCCCCACGGGTAACTCCTAACAAATCGAACGATTTTTTTTTACATATAATTGTGTAATAATTAGCTGATGACGTCATAATGACGTCATATATTGCCCTTCCCATTATCCAATTTTTTTGCGGCTTACTTTTTTTCTAAAAGGTATACCATGGAGATGCTTTGGTGAAAAAATGGTACTTTTGCCCACCTTGTAACGATATTTTCACGAAAGTACCTCACTATTCATAAGGGTCGGTTTTAAAGGCCAATCTTTGAACATGAATGTGTGTTCACTACAATCTATTTTTGAGGATAAAACAAACTCGAAAAACATTTTCAATAAAAAAGTAAATATATATGTCTCTTACATTTCACGCGAAGTAGAAGATAGGGTTCCACGCGAAGTAGTGGCATGGGCATTGAGGAAGTTAGGAGTGGAGGAATGGTTGATCAGAGTAGTGATGGCAATGTGATGGCAATGTACGACAGCGCGCACAGCTGTAAGGACGAAGGACGGGAACATTGGTGAGTTTGAGGTGAAGGTGGGAGTGCATCAGGGGTCGGTACGAAGTCCACTACTATTTGTAGCTGTGATGGAGGTGCTGGCTCAGAACGTAAAGGAGGGTTTACCGTGGGAGTTGTTGCATGCAGATGATCTGGTGTTGATTGCGGAAAGTATGGGTGGACTGAAGGAGAAGATGAACAAGTGGAAGGAATGTATGGAGACAAAAGGTCTGAAGGTGAATATCGGAAAGACGAAGGTGATCGCAAGTGGTAAAGGATGTGGTGAAGTGGAAAGAACTGGGAAGTGGCCATGTGCTGTGTGCAGGAAGGGTGTCGGAGTGAACTCCATTCAATGTACAATGTGCGCTGAGTGGGTTCATCAAAAATGTAGCGGTCTGAGAGGGTCATTAACCAGTGTGGCAGCTACATTCAAGTGTAAGGTGTGCACAGAGGGAGCTGCAGATGGAGGAAATGTTGATTTGGATCTTGGAGACTGAGTGAAGCTGGAAAGTGTGAAAACATTTTGCTACCTAGGAGACATGCTGAATGGAGAAGGTGGATCAGACTCGGCAACAGTTCCTAGAGTGAGATGTGCATGGAATAGGTTGCGGGAACTGATTGGCATGCTGACGAGGAGGGGAGTGTCGTTGAAGCTGAAGGGAAAGGTGTACGCTGCATGTGTGACAAGTGTTATGATTTATGGGAGCGAGACATGGGTAATGAACGAAGAGCAGCCAGCAACAAATGGTGGAATTGCGAATGGTTCGATGGATGTGCGGAGTATCGTTGAGAGAGAGGAAGACAAATGATGAATTGTGAAAGATGATTGGAATAGAGCCTGTGATTGATGCTGTGAAGAGAAACAGGTTGAGATGGTTTGGTCACGTGTTGAGTAAGGATGAAAGTGACTGGTTGAGAAGAGGGATGGAAATGAATGTAGAAGGAAGTAGAGGACGGGGAAGACCGAGAAAGACTTGGCAAAAGATGGTGGAAGAAGAAATGCGGGCAAGAGGGTTAACAAGGGGAGATGCAGAAAATAGGGCAAAATGGAGAAGATTGTCATGGGGCCCGCAAGGCTAACCCCCGCTCCAGCAGGGAAAATGGTCTTAAAAGGCCTGTTGTTGTTGTTGTTGTTGTTGTTGTTGTTGTCTCAAAACTGAACTCTCAAACCTGTCTCCATCCTCCAAATCCTGGTGGTGTCTGGTCAAATCTGTTTCTGGTGTTTGTTCCCCCTCCATCCCCTCCCTCACCTCAAACGGCAACACAGCTGACACCGCACGTGAAAAAGCTGAATGCCTCAACTCTGTGTTTGCCTCAAAATCTTGTGTCCCAAACCCGTCTCTCTCTGTACGCACCGTACCCAGTCGTACCCAGCTGCTCCTGGACTCTGTGTCCTTCTCTCCTGACAAGGTGGAGAAGTCTCTATCAAACCTCGACTCTGATTCTGCAACTGGACCAGATGGCATCAGCCCACAGGTCCTAAAATCCTGCTCTACCGCTCTATCTCACCCTCCCTCTGTTCTCTTCACCCTTTCTTTTGCTCAAGGTTATCTGCCATCTGCTTGGAAATCATCCAACATTACCTCTTTTCACAAAAAGGTGGAAAAACAGATCCTGGCAACTACAGACCAATCAGCCTGCTCCCAATAATCAGGAAGGTCATGGAATCGATCATCGCTTCTGACATGAAATCCTGCCTTTTCTCCAATGGCTTGATCTCGGAACATCAATTTGGATTCAGACCAGGTCATTCTACTCTGGACGTGCAGCTTCTGCTGTCTCAACAATGGATGGAGGTCCTTAATGCCAAACAGGAAATGAGAGCTGTCTCACTTGACATATCACGTGCCTTCGATATGGTCTGGCACCAAGCTCATCTCACCAAACTCTACTCTTATGGTATCCATGGAAATCTCCACGCGTGGCTTGCGGACTTCCTCTCTAGTCGTAGTCCACGTGTGACCCTGAATGGATTTCTCTCATCTCCCCTGCCTGTTCTGGCTGGAGTTCCCCAAGGTAGTGTTCTGGGCCCTGTGCTATTTCTGGTCTTCATCAATGATCTCTCTGACTCTCTGGAAAATCCTCTCTATCTCTTTGCTGATGACTCCACTCGCTTCCGCTCCATATCTCAACCGTCAGATCGGCAATCTGCAGGCTCCTCACTCTCTCCAGACCTGGACAAAATCACAGACTGGTCAAACAAGTGGAACATGTCTTTCAATCCTGACAAATCTCGCACTCTCACTATGTCTCTCCAAAAAGACCGACTGGACAACCCTCCCATCTACTTTCTGAACAATCCTCTTCAAGAAGTTCAGTCACTCAAGCTTTTGGGTCTCACTATCTACCATGATCATTCCTGGGAAAACCACATTTCCAAGCTGGCCTCCAAAGCCAGTCGCCGACTGGGCATCCTCCGTCGTGCGAAGTCCTTCCTTGGCACACCTGAGCTCCTCACCACATACAAGGCTTTCATCCGCAGCTCAATGGAATACTGCTCTCCCCTCTGGGCTGGTGCTCCTGCCTCACACCTAGCTTGGCTTCACGCTGTTGAAGCCAAAGCTTTCAGAATCATTGGAATTTCCCACGATGAAGCTAACTCCGAGGGCCTTTCACTCACTCACCACAGGCAGGTTGGTGGTCTTTCTGTCTTCTACCGACTCCTCTCTGGCCTTGCTCCCCCAGCTCTCTCTGGGCTCTGTCCCCCAAATATTCCTGCAGGTCGCACAAGATCTGCCAGCAACCCTCTTATGGTTAAAGTGCCAAAATCAAGATTCTCTGCTCACCTTCACTCTTTCATTCCCCTTTTCTCCCTCCTCTGGAACTCCCCCACTCCCTTCAATCCCACCCCTTCCTCCTGGTCTTTAAAACAGCTGTTCACCACCATCTCTTATCTTCCCCCATCCAAAACCTTGATCTCTTCTACCCCCGTTAATACACCGCAGATCCACATTTTTGAAATTCCGACTTCTTTCCTGGAAGTCCTTGCAGTGTCCATATGTTTTTTTTTTTTTACCTCTCCCACCCCCACACCCCATTCCCATGCCTCCTCCCCCCACGCATTCCTCCTCCCACAGATCTCCCGATGTCCCTGCTCTCCATCTTGTTCTCCTGCTCCCTTTATCATGTTTTATGTTTTTTTATGTCAGTTTGTCTTTTTGTGATCATTGTTAGCTTTTACACGAGCCTCGACCTTGTATCCAAAAAAATAAAAATAAATAAAAAAGTTTCATCGGAAATCATGTCTGTAGTTTCATAGAAAAGAGCAAATACCTATTTTGGGGGGTACCCCCCACCCTGTATACCTTTTCATACCCAAATTTTTCTAATTCCTTTAAACCCCTTTAAACTCAGATATTTTTTTTTATGCCGTAAACAGCGTTTTGTCACAACACAACAAATATAATTTCTGCCAAGTTTGGTCACAATCCCATCAACGGTTTCGGAGAAGTTTCAAGTGTTTACTGACGGACGTTGCAGGTGATCGACGTTCGAACTTCGGTCCAGGTGAGCTAAAAACGGGGGGCAGAGGAGCCCCTGATACTGGGCGGAGGAGCGAAGTCAGAGTGTGTTACCTGATACTGGGCAGAGGAGCAACAGTTGGACATAATGACCAATTTTACCGTTTGTATTTTTGTCAAAACTTTATTTTGATTTTACGGTGTGAGTGCCTACTGTATGTTCCGAGTTAAATCTCGGTGTAAATCGTGCATACTTGTGTTTAATCGTCTGTTGATTCCTGCCGCGTTTTCAGGCCTGGTTTTCTTGGCCTCGAGGCTTTGTTGTTTCCTCTCGGCGGGCTTTTGTGGTCCATTTACTTTCGTTTGTGGGCCATTTTTCCAGGTTTTTATCACCCCATACTTCCCTGAACATCTTACCCTCTGTTTAGTCGTAATACAAATTTTTTTTTTTAATCTAATTTTCTTCTCTTTCCCGTGTTTGTTCGTTCTTCGACCACGTGTGTCGCCCCACCCATTTTTTCCTGTTTTTTCCTGTCCTTCATAACTCAATCCTCTCCAGCCAAAAGTCACCTTTCCAATTCAGTTCTCACCATACTTCTTCAACTTTATCCTTCTTCCTCTGATCCACTTTCACCAAACCTGCAAAAAAACATATTAACGAAGAATTTGAAAAGTAGGCCTCTCCTCCCATACTAACATATTGTTTATACACCTCCCTGTTCCTTGTTCTCTGCTCTCCTTTCTGTCAATCTCCTATCCTTCTGTTCCTGCTTCTGAACCTGTGCTGGAATCCTTAATCCCCCATAGGAATCCTTCTTGCCCTCATTTAGGGAATTTCCCCAGATAGTTTTCACGGCTTAATTTTAAAATGTTTAAACTTTCCCCTGAAGTGTTTTATTCTGTTCTATATATATAACACCTTCTGTTCTGTATATATCTTCTTCTTCTTCTTTAAAAGGTTATTTTCAAGTTGCTCAGCAAATCTCTTCATCTATCATCTTCTATATCTGTCTTCTTTCCATATATTCTATCTATATATTCTTCTATCTATCTTCTTCTATATCGATATCGATATCTATATATATATATATATAAAAGAAAGTTTTTGTTTGTTTGTCTGCACGCGCTAATCTCCTGAACGGTGAAATGTAGGAGGAAACCTCTGAAAAAAAAATGTCAGGACGGCCCCCGGGAAGGTTAGAGGCTAGGTGGCGAGGCCATTTGCGGCCGCCTTGGCCGGCTGGGCCTATTTCGCAATAAATCTTCTTCTTCTTTCAAAATTCTCTTGAAGTACAACTTATGCACCTGCATACCACCCCTCCTTCAACGTCTTCAAACGGATCTCTGACTTGAAAATCACAAAAAACTCATTTTGCAATAAATGTTCGTTTTCCATTAATCGTCCAACACTTTCTAAAATCCAAACTCACTGTTCTCCCCTCTGAGCCGGTGCTCCGGCCTCACACCTAGCTCGGCTTCACGCTGTTGAAACCAAAGCATTCAGAATCATTGGAATCTCCCGCGATGAAGCTATCTCCGAGGGCCTCTCACTCACTCACCGCAGGCAGGTTGGTGGTCTTTCCGTCTTCTACCGACTCCTCTCCGGCCTTGCTCCCCCAGCTCTCTCTCTGTGCTCTGTCCCCCAAATATTCCTACAGGTCGCACAAGATCTGCCAGCAACCCTCTGATGGTTAAACTGCCAAAATCAAGACTCTCTGCTCACCTTCACTCTTTCATTCCTCTTTTCTCCCGCCTCTGGAACAAACTCCCACTCTCTTCAATCCCACTCCTCCTCCAGGTCTTTAAAACAGCTGTTCACCACCATCTCTTATGCTCCCCCATACAAAACCTTGATCTTTTCTACCCCCGTTAATTCACTCCAGTTACACTTTTTTGAAATTCCGACTTCTTTCCTGGAAGTCCTAGCAGTGTCCATGTGTTTTTTTTCCTAGAACCAACCCCGAACCCCATTCCCACGCCTCCTCCCCCCAAGCTCTCTCCCTCCCACAGATCTCCCGATGTCCCTGTTCTCTGCTGTTGTACTTGTGTGCTTCCCCCTCTCTCCCCATATTGTCTCCCGCTCCCTTTATTGTATGTTTTGTTTGTCCGTTTGTTGTTTTGTGATTAATGTTAGCTCTTACACGAGCCTCGATCTTGTATCCCAAAAAAAAAAAAGCATGGATGAACAGGAGATAGGAGAGAGGAGTGGAAAGACCAGTGCACCTGCAAGTAAGAGGGTAGGGCTCGGCAGGATCATTGGGAGTAATAAAGATTGTGAGTATGGATGACGGGTGACGGGTGCCAGTGCACTTCCTGCTTGAAGCCATGGAGGGAAATGTGGGAGAGCAAAGCTTCAGGAAGGTGATGCCACAGACAGGAGCAGCGAGGTACCAAACGGTTGAGGAGTGAAGGCTACCTGGATTTTGAAAGTTAAACAAGATGGAGTTTCTTTTGTAGACTTTCCACTGACCCACCTCAATTGTCCTTGTTTTTACAGGAACCTTGTTAAAAAATTCCAGCCGAAGCGAAATTCTAAAGATGAGGAGGAGTACAAGTGAGTACCTCTCCCCTTTTGTACATTCCCATATGAACACGTGATCTCTTCTGTCGTCTCTCAAGGTGTCCATGTCTTCGACTCTGCTCTTCTCCCTCCCCTCTTCGTTTCTTTGCACCATCTTCCTGTCTCTTCTCCCTCACCTTGTCACCTTTTTTCATTTCACCTCCCATTCTGACTCCACTCGGTTTCTCTTCGCAGATCTTTTTGTTCACCTGTTCCTCCTTTCCTCACCTGAACTCTTTTTATAACTGATGAGGGAAACTTTTTAAAGAGTAACGATTCGATTTAGTCAGGAGTCTGTCACGTGGTCTGTCCGTTTGCAGGTGATGTACCCTTTGGACCTTAACACGATGCACATCAATGATGTGCTTAAGCAGGTGTAAGATACTCTTTGGTAGTTGGTAAAGTTCAGGAAATGAGGTCAGGAAGGCCTAGGTTATTTTCCTTGACTGATCATAAAGTTTGTACCTCCGCTTGAGCACAACTGAAGGTGACAATGGAATGTTTTATATTTGATGTGTTTTTTTTAAACTTTTTTGTCCTTTCCTATCCTCTGTTCTTCCGTTCCTTTCCCACAGGTTCTCTTCCTCTCGAGCCTTCCTGGCCGTGCTCAGTGAACTATCGGATTATGCGGGACAGAGGGAAGTCGTGGCCGAATGCATCCTGGGAGTAGTGGAGGCCGAACTGAGCCAGCACTCCCAGAAACTGAGAGCAGAACGCAAGGCCGTACGTCGTGCACAAGCACACAATCTACTTTCAATGAATAATACAAGTTTACATTTTAAATTAACTTCATCACAGCACCTTGTGTTATAAGTGGAATGTTATAGCCTGTTAGTGACATCACTGACGTGTATAACACCAGTATCCATCACATTTCGTGGTTTTCACCGTCACTGGAAATGACAGAGCTGTTCAATGTGACGTCCTGCATTCATTCTATCAATTGCATTCATTCTATCAATTGCATTCATTCTATCAAATGCATTCATTCTATCAATTGCATTCATTCTATCAATTGCATTCATTCTATCAAATGCATTCATTCTATCAAATGCATTCATTCTATCAAATTCATTCATTCTATCAATTGCATTCATTCTATCAATTGCATTAATTCTATCAATTGCATTAATTCTATCAATTGCATTCATTCTATCAATTGCATTCATTCTATCAAATGCATTCATTCTATCAATTGCATTCATTCTATCAATTGCATTCATTCTATCAAATGCATTCATTCTATCAATTGCATTCATTCTATCAATTGCATTCATTCTATCAAATGCATTCATTCTATCAATTGCATTCATTCTATCAATTGCATTCATTCTATCAATTGCATTCATTCTATCAATTGCATTCATTCTATCAATTGCATTCATTCTATCAATTGCATTCATTCTATCAATTGCATTCATTCTATCAATTGCATTCATTCTATCAAATGCATTCATTCCATCAATTGCATTCATTCTATCAAATGCATTCATTCTATCAATTGCATTCATTCTATCAATGGTCAAACGTAAAAGGCTTAAAGAGAAAATGGAGGTGGTGGAGAACGAGGAGTTAGGGTTAGGGGGAGCATTTTGTTCTGGTGTTGATTGTTTTCACTCTTAAGTTTAACTAGACTAGGTGGTGTAACGGTTAGAATGCCCGCTCATAGTTTAACGACACTATGTGGTGTAAGGGATACAGTGCCCGCTCATAGTTTAACTCGACTAGGTGGTGCAAGGGATACAGTGCCCGCTCATAGTTTAACTAGACTAGGTGGTGTAACGGTTAGAGTGCCGCTCATAGTTTAACTAGAATAGGTGGTGTAATGGTTGGAGTACTCGCTCATAGTTTAACGAGACTATGTGGTGTAACGGTTGGAGTGCCCGCTCATAGTATAACTAGACTAGTTGGTGTAACAGTTGGAGTGCACGCTCATAGTTTAACTAGACTAAGTGGTGTAAGGGATAGAGTGCGCGCTCATAGTTTAACTAGACTAGGTGGTGTAAGGGATAGAATGCCTGCTCATAGTTTAACTAGACTCGGTGGTGCAAGGGATACAGTGCCCGCTCAAAGTTTAACAAGACTAGGTGGTGTCATGGATAGAGTACGCACTCATAGTTTAACTAGACTAGGTGGTGTAACGGTTAGAGTGCCGCTCATAGTTTAACTAGACTAGGTGGTGTAATGGTTGGAGTACCCGCTCATAGTTTAACTGGACTAAGTGGTGTAAGGGATAGAGTGCCCGCTCATAGTTTAACTGGACTATGTGGTGTAATGGATAGAGTGCGCGCTCATAGTTTAACTAGACTAGGTGGTGTAAGGGATAGAATGCCTGCTCATAGTTTAACTAGACTCGGTGGTGTAAGGGATAGAATGCCCGCTCATAGTTTGACTAGACTAGGTGGTGTAACGGTTAGAGTGCCGCTCATAGTTTAACTAGACTAGGTGAGGTAATGGTTAGACTACCCGCTCATAGATTAACTAGACTCGGCGGTGTAACGGTTGGAGTGCCCGCTCATAGTTTAACTAGACTAGGGGGTGTAACGGTTAGAGTGCCCGCTCATAGTTTAACTAGACTACAGTCACGTGAAAAAGTAAGTACACCCCATGTAAAGTTTTGACTTTTTCAACATATTTCAACATACAGCTATTTGATCTTCATTTCAACAATATTGATAGATAAAGGTGATATAATATAACAAATATCATGAAACATTTACATTTTGTAGTCCATTGTATAATTTAAATAAACATAAATGCAAATTTCGCATGTGGAAAAAGTAAGAACACCCTTGTCTCTAATAGGTGGTATTGCTCCCTTTGGCAGAAACAACCTCAAGTAGGCGTTTCTTATAACTATCTACCAGTCTCTGACATCAACTGGGAGAAATTTTTGCCCACTCCTCCATGCAGAATTATTTCAGCTGTGCAATGTTTGAGGGGTTTCTTGCATGCACAGCTCGTTTCAAATCCCCCCACAACATCTCGATGGGATTTCGATCCGGGCTTTGACTTGGCCATTCCAGAACCCTCCATTTCTTTCTTTTCAGCCATTCCTTGGTGGATTTACTGGTATTTTTAGGGTCATTGTCATGTTGCAAGGTCCAGCTTCGGGTGAGCTTCAACTTTCCGACAGATGGCCTCACATTATCCACAAGCACCCTCTGGTACAATGAAGAATTCATATTGGATTCTATGATGGTGAGCTGCCCAGGCCCTGATGCAGCAAAGCTGCCCCAAACCATAATATTTCCACCACCATGCTTTACAGTTGTTATCAGGTTCTTGTGGTCAAATGCTGTCTTTGGTTTTCGCCAAACATGTCTTCTGGTACTGTGGCCAAATAGCTCGACCTTTGACTGCTCTGTCCAGAGCACATTGTTCCAGAAGTGCTGGTCTTTGCCTAGGTGTTCATTGGCAAACTTTAGTCTTGCCCTGATGTTCTTTCTGGACAGCAAAGGTTTCCTCCTGGCACACCTCCCATGTAGATCAAATTTGTGCAGCCTCTTTCAAATGGTAGACTCGTGCACTTTGACATCAACAGTGGCAAGAGCTACCTGTAGGTCCCGTGATGACATTCTGGGGTTCTTAGAGACTTCTTTCAGCATCTTGCGGTCTGCTCTCGGGCTGAACTTGCTGGGGCGTCCTGGCTTGAACAAGTTGGCAGTTGTTTGGAATCTTCTCCACTTGTAGATGATCTTCCGGACAGTCGAATGATTGATTTCAAATTGTTTGGAGATCTTTATAAATCCCTTCCCAGACTCGTAGGCATCTATAACGTTCTTTCTTGAATGCCTCAGAGAGCTCTTTTGATCTCGGCATCGTGACGCCGCACACTTCAACAACAAAGAGGAAACCAAACTAAATGTCTGAGGTTTAAATAAGACAGGTTCCTCAAAGATCCTCTCTGACGATGTTCTAATCATTTGCACCTGAGCTGGTGCACCTTATTCTAATTTTAGGTATTTGAAATAGTGATAAATGTACGGGTGTACTTACTTTTTCCACATGCGAAATTTGCATTTATGTTTATTTAAATTATACAATGGACTACAAAATGTAAATGTTTCATGATATTTGTTTTATTATATCACCTTTATCTTTCAATATTGTTGAAATGAAGATCAAATAGTTGTATGTTGAAATATGTTGAAAAAGTCAAAACTTTACATGGGGTGTACTTACTTTTTCATGTGACTGTAGGTGGTGTAATGGTTAGAGTGCCCGCTCATAGTTTAACTGGACTAGGCAGTGTAACAGATAGAGTACCCGCTCATAGTTTAACTGGACTAGGTGGTGTAATGGGTAGAGTGTGCGCTCATAGTTTAACTAGACTAGGTGGTGTCATGGATTCAGCATGGTTCCATTTATTGTTGGCATAGTGCGAGCAGCATGGTTCCATTTATTGTTGGCATAGTGCGAGCAGCATGGTTCAATTTATTGTTGGCATAGTGCAAGCAGCATGGTTCCATTTATTGTTGGCCTCGAGTGAGCAGCATGGTTCCATTTATTGTTGGCATAGTGCAAGCAGCATGGTTCCATTTATTGTTGGCATAGTGTGAGCAGCATGGTTCCATTTATTGTTGGCATAGCGTGAGCAGCAAGGTTCCATTTATTGTTGGCATAGTGCGAGCAGCATGGTTCTATTTATTGTTGGCATAGTGCGAGCAGCATGGTTCCATTTATTGTTGGCATAGTGTGAGCATCATGGTTCCATCTGTTGTTGGCATAGTGTGAGCAGAATGGTTCCATCTATTGTTGGCATAGTGTGAGCAGCATGGTTCCATCTATTGTTGGCATAGTGTGAGCAGCATGGTTCCATTTATTGTTGGCACAGTGTGAGCAGCTTGGTTCCATCTATTGTTGGCATAGTGTGAGCAGCTTGGTTCCATCGATTGTTGGCATAGTGTGAGCAGCATGGATCCATTTTTTGTTGGCATAGTGTGGCTGTTGGCATTGTTTTGTTGGCTGTCCGATCAGATAAAGCTTCAGGCCTTTTGTCGCACGCGCAAAAAGATAATCCCGCCATGTTTGAAGTATGCCTCGGAGTTAAAGCTCGTTTTGGTCATCCGTCACCGAGGGTTCTTAATCCCTGGCGACGCGACAATACTAAGGGAACCCCAAGGGAGTGCATCAATGAAAACTCGGTATTTGGGTAATTTAAACGCACCATTTGAAGATAATTTAGGATATGCTCATCATAAAAAACTGATAAAAATCTGGTCCAACAATAAATGGAACCATGCTGCTCACACTATGCCAACAACAGATGGAACCATGCTGCTCACACTATGCCAACAATAATTGGAACCATGCTGGTCACACAATGCCAACAATAAATGGAACCATGCTGCTCACACTATGCCAACAATAAATGGAACCATGCTGCTCACACTATTCCAACAATAGATGGAACCATGCTGCTCATGCTATGCCAACAATAGATGGAACCATGCTGCTTACACTATGCCAACAATAGATGGAACCATTTTGCCAGGGATTAAGACCCCTCGGTAACGGATGACCGAAATGAGCTTTAACTCCCAAGCGTACTTCAAACATGGCGGGATTATCTTTTCGCGCATGCGAGAAAGGGCCTGAAGCTTTGTCTGATCGGACAGCCAGCATGCAGGGGTTATCCGATCCTCACAGACACAGAAACGAATATACAGGCACATCAAAGAAATGCAATAAGTAATGGGTTTAATACAAGTAAATGCAAATAACAATGAAAGGTGAGGTAAAAACTAATACCATAATGCGAGATGTCTCCACTCCGACTCATATACAGACAGGGGGGAAATAGCAAAAAATAAATAATGGCCTTTTGTATAATTCTGGCACTTATCTCTCTCAATGAGGTCGTGGAATGAAATGGCAGTTCAAGGTGGCCTGAAACCGCTCGCGTGGGAACTGCTCCAACAATGGCGCAGAGTTGCTCTCCGCAGCGCCACGTGCGTGAGGTAATTCGGGTGGGCCGTCCGCCACGAAGCCAGGACCAGAAGAAAGAGAATAACACGCTTCGTCTTCTTCCTTTATCCTACAAAGCGCACAAACCATGACTCAGCCGAACAACAATGACTAGCACCCCGCTCGAGCCCACGCGCAAAATCGCACCTGCACGAACAAAGGAAAATGGCGCCCTTCTTGTTTGTGCAAAGAGACCAAGTTAGAGCCACAGACTCCTTCTCCTCCCTTCCACGATCGCACACGACCCAGGAACAGCCAGGCCAGGGACAAAAAACAACCGCCTTCCCTGAAAGTCAGCATGAGAGCCTGACTCTTTTCACTAGTGTCCCCAAAAGGCCAGCCCTCCAGTCAGACGCAAACTAAAGATGGCCAACCTTCCTCCTCAAGCAAATGCCTGATCCTTTTTGTCCAACTCTCCCTTTTTACGACCCCGAACCATCTCGCTCTCTGACGTCACGCTGTCCAAATGCCGAGCGCGACTCAATCATCCATCGCTCTGACCAACCACGAAGCTCGGGGCGTGGTCTCTCCATTACGAGTCGTCGGAGGGCAGAGTCCAGTCATCATTCGGGAATTATGCTGGTTGTTGGTTAGCCCTGGCGGCGTTGTGAGCGAATGAATCCATTACATCACTGTTGTTGTTTGGCGGGCTTTTAATTGTAATAAAGACGGAGGGAAGATCACATGGGGACAAATTACACACTGGGGAATTAATCCTTAAGCCCTATAATTAATTAACACATAGCCACGCCCCTTATGGCAACATGCAAACGCTCTTACCGAACAGACGGCCTACTTACTACATTGAGATTCTTCACGGCATACGGAGCATTCTAAACCTACACAATTCTAACTTTCATAAGGTATTCCATGCCGACTTCCACAAACGTAAGAGTATGCATGTAAAGTTTGGGGCTGCTATTTTTCACTATTAGGTTTTCTCTGCATGCAATGCAGAGAAAACCTATTCCTTCTGTGCAGATTTATTTTTCATCGCTTGCTTCCCAGTTTTTCATGTCAGCAAACTTTAAAATCAATGTTCTCTGCAACCGTTGGTCCGAATGACAATAAATTTTCACAAATTTTCATTGACTGTCCGATTGACTAGACATGTAGAATTTTTTTACTGCTAATTATGATGTCATAGATCACGTGGTGTGGGCGCCATCTTGGAAAAAAACCTTCAACTTTGCAATTCTATATCTCCGAAACAGCTCAATGGAAAAAATTGAATCATGACTCATTCTAAAGAACTCTGCATTGGGACAAAAAAAAATATTCATCGAGATATTCAAAAGTGCTAACGTTACAAGGTTAGAAATCGACAAATAGAACCCTTGATCCCACAAATATGATATTTTTTGTGCATGATCTAAGGAAAATTCGATTCAGAAATGAAAAACTTTTGATGTGATAGGTCACGTGGTTCGGCCGCCATATTGTTTTTCGTGAAAAACACTAAAAACTCTTTTTCTTAGAAACGGCTGAACAGATCGAGCGCAAACTTTGCAGGCATGATCACATGCCCAAGACGAACAAATGATCCCCTGACCATGACGTCGTAGGTTACATGGTTTAGGAGTTGTGATGTTTTTGAAGCATAAACTTTGAAACCTATCTCCTCCCTCATTTTTGATCATATTGAGTATAAACTTCACAAATATGTTCCCCATGTCTGGAAGCTAAAATGGTCTTCTGGAATTTGCGAGAAGTCACGTGGTTTGGCAGTGATAGGTAATTGAACGAAAATATTTTTTAAAAATTATATCTCTTGAACCGCTTCATTGATCAATGTGAAACTTTATAATATAGTACAAATCCTGAATCACATATATATTCCCCATGCCTTGTGTATAACATGATGTTCTTGAATAATTAATTCATACGTCACATGATTGGCGGCCATATTGGATTGAAAGAAAATATTTTTTTAAATTATATCTCTTGAAACGCTTCATTGATCGATGTGAAACTTCAAAGTAATGTAGTAGTCTTCAAGTGGAACACGTGTATAATGTATATAATTTCAACATGATTGGTTGTATGGTCTGTAAGGTAGAAGTTGTAATTGTTTGAAGAAGAAGAAACTCTACATTTTATCTTCTCCTGCCATTTGACTTTTCAGTGCATCTTCGTTATGGTGAAAGCGGGGTTGTATCAAAGCGGGGTTGTATCAAAGCGGGGTTGTATCAAAGCCGGGTTGTATCAAAGCGGGAAGGCGGAGGATACCGGTAATCACTACCAGCAGTTATAAAGTGGCAGCTCTAGTTATGATTATTATTATGATGATTATTTATTATGATGATTATTATACCGCAGTTGTTTTTCATATTTTGCACCATATCTTTGCCTTTTGCTCCACAGTACATCCATGAGGGGCGGAAGGCGCAGCAGCACCTGGAGGCATGCTTTAAGTGCCTGGAATCGGTACATTGCACACGCGTGTACGCTTATTGGTTAGGTTCACGATAACCATTTTGTGGTGACCATGTAGGGTTCATAATTTAGCTTTTACAATGCGGTAACATACCTGAAGTTGAATCTTTCTTGGGCCTTAGTTTACTTCAATAAACAACTGACAGATTTTCTTAAAATGCCTCAAGATCTGTCTTCATTGGACCAGGTAACATTGAACAAAGTCTTACCGGTCATAGTGGTTATGAATCCTGCCCATGTGTAGCATATCCAGTTATCTTTGAACAATTCTGAAATTATTCCAAACATTTATTTAACTCTTTAGTGGCTCATACTTAAATCATGAATGCTCATTATAGATTGGTTCTACATAATGAGGTGGCTTGGTGATTTTGAGTTCCCTAATTTTGTGGTTTCGGTTTGAGCGTCTCCTCTGAGTCTAGGAAGTTGGCGGTCCGAACCTGATCCCAGCCGAGTCATATCAAACACTTTAAAATGGTACATGATGCTTCCTTGCTTAACACTCAGCATTTTCAAAGGATAGAGCACAGATAAACAACCAGTGGTTGGCAATCATTGTGTTGGTTTGATGGGCCTAACAGCCTCCTCCTGCGTCAAAGTTCCTCGTAAGGGAAGTCGTACGTATTTATTGAATAAGATTGCTAAATGATAGGCCTAGAGCATGAAACACTTGTCTTATTACTTGCACATCTTTGGATCCATGTTGCAGTCTTAGTCTAGCATACCCAGTGTAAACTTTGCTCTTGGATCCACGCACTCCTCAGAGCAAGAAACGGTTTGAACGAGACTGCAAGGAGGCTGACCGCACACTTCAATGTTTTCAAAAATTGGACCATGATATCAATGCTACCAAGGCCGATGTGGAGAAGGTGAGCATTGGATCTCTGATTCAAATTTACACTTTAATTTATTTTGCTTTTTGTTATAATTAAGGATGGAGGAGGGGGACTAGTGACATTGAAGGGTGCAATATTGAAAGTGTGGGAAGGATATTCCAAACAGCTGTTCAACTGGGAAGGAAGCAACGGCGTGCTGGAGCTATCGAGTTATGTGGTGGGGAAAGTGGAGTTGGTGGAGGTCATAGAAGAGGAAGTGCGGACGGTATTGAAAAGGATGAAAAAGGGAAGGGCGCCAGACATTGATGAGGTGTGTACAGAGATGATAATTGCAACAGGAGAAGTCGGAGTCAGGTAGAGGAAGAGGTTGCTGAATGTATGGATGGGAGATTGTGTGATTCCGGAGGATTGTAAGGCAGGGTTAATTATGTCGAAATGGAAGGAGAAGGGTTCAAGATCCGCCGAAGTACAGGAACTTTATGCTCCTTAGTCATGTCATGAAGGTGTTGGAGAGGATTCTGGATGGGATGATAAGGAAGAGTGTGGAGAAGGAGATCGGAGAAAAGCAGCAGGGGTTTAGAAAGGGTAGGGGGATGACAGATGGGATGTTTGTGCTGAGACATCTGGTGGAGAAGAGGTTGGAGGTTGGTGTAATGTGAAATGGTATTGGGATTTGTGAATCAGGAGAAGGCCTACAACACTGTCCCGAGAGAGATGGTGATGGCGACACTGAGATGAATGGGAATGCCGGAAACAGAAGTTAGGTTAGTGGAAGGGAGTTTGCCAAAATACACCTGAACAAGCCAAAATCCTTCTGTGAGAATGTCCTGTGGACAGATGAGACCACATTAGAGCTTTTTGGTAAAGCACATCATCTCTATGTTTACAGAAAACAAAATGAAATCTTCAAAGAAAAGAACACCTTCCCTACAGTTAAACATGGAGGAGGTTCAGTGATGTTTTGGGGTTGCAAACAAGGGGACAAAGGGAAGCTTTGGTTGGTCCTGGGATGTTGGAGAAGTTCAACGTGAACATCGGTTTGAGGCAGGAAGCGCTCTCAGCCCACTCATGTTTATCTTGGTGATGGAGCTGGTAAGCAGGAAGTTAAACATGAAAGATATTCTGTGGAGGATATTTTATGTGGATGATCTGATTGTTGTGGTGGAGAGTGGGCAGGAGATGTGGAAGTACTGGAGGAGTGGAAGGAGGTATTTGAGAAACAATGGGCTGAAAATGAGCATGGATAAGATTGAGGTGATGTGGGTCGGACAGCAGAGAAAATAAATGAATATCAGGTTAGAGGGGAAGGAGATCAGACAAGGGAACAGGTTCGAGTATCTGGGGGGTGTGGGGAACAGTGACCGGGGATGGTAAGTCAGACGCAGAGGTGCGGAGGAGGATTCACGTAGGTGTGAATGTGTGCAGGAGGATGGAGGGTGTAATGGCAAACAGAAATATATCAAGGACATTGAAAGGAAAGGTTCTGATGTCTCGTGTAATGCCGGCCTATCTTTATGGTCTGGAGATGGTGGCACTGGCAGAGAGACAACAACTGGTTTGCAAGAACAACGAGGTCAGGAGGATTGTGGGAGTGAAGAGGGTAGATAGAAGGAGAATGGATGAACTGAGGGAGAAGATTGGTGTGCAGATGAGCTTGATGGGGAAATTTGTGAAATGCCGGCTAAGATGGGCTGGACACTTGGTGCGGATGCGGGAAGAGAGAATGGCAAAAAGAGTGGATAGGTCGAGGGGGGAGCAAGGTAGGAGCAAAAGGGGTAGACCGCGGTTGAGATGGGACGATTGTGTGAGGAGGAATATCAGTAAGGTGGGGATGGTTGGAGAGGGGAGAGAGTTGGCTGAGGACAGAAAGAAGTGGAGGAGGAGTAGGAGGAGGATTAGGGGGAAGGGGAGGAGGAGGAGGAGTAGTATCGTGGTCAAGGCAGGGCAGGAGCTTGGTGCCATCGCACCTCACCCCTTATAAAGGGAAGATGAGGAAAAGAAAAAGAGCAAGAAGATTGGTTATGCCACCATGCAGACTGCAAGACCAGTAAACTTTCATGGCATTTTTGTGCAAATCTAAAGTTTGACTCATCTTGGTCGAAATGCGTGTGCTTCGTTTGAGTATGCATAAAGTGCTGAAAATTAGTATGGAAATTGTAATGAAACAAGGTATAAAATGAGATGTTGCTGTTACGTTGCACGAGAATGTACTTGTTGCACGTGGAGAAGTTTTTGTCAAACCTCAACTCAGATTCTGCAACTGGACCAGACGGCATCAGCCCACGGGTCCTAAAATCCTGCTCTGCCGCTCTATCTCACCCTCTCTCTATTCTCCTCACCCTCTCTTTTGCTCAAGGTCATCTGCCATCATCTTGGAAATCAGCAAACATTACCGCTTTACACAAAAAAGGTGCAAAAACTGATCCTTGCAACTACAGACCAAGCAGCCTGCTCCCAATTATCAGCAAAGTCATGGAATCCATCATTGCTTTAGATATCAAATCCTTCCTCTTCCCCAATGGCTTGATCTCTGATCATCAATTTGAATTCAGACCAGGCCATTCTACTCTGGACATGCTGCTTCTGCTGTCTCAACAATGGATGGAGGTCCTCAATGCCAAACAGGAAATCAGAGCTGTCTCCCTTGACATATCATGTCCCTTCAATACGGTCTGGCACCTTGCTCAGCTCACCAAACTCTCCTCCTATGGTATTGTAGCGGAAGTGGTGAGTGAGATTCAAGACGCCAATGGTCGGAAACAGGTTTTACAAAAGGTCATGACTTTATTATTAACTGGTTATTCACTTCATTCCATTACCAAATAATATTGTTTAACTCAATGGACCAGGTTAACTCTATCCGCATAGTCCTTATTGTTCGGCTGCAGCGCCGAACTCGTGGTACGCGTTCATTCCGTCGTGCAGGGCTTCTGAGGATGAGTGCTCTCTCTCAGCGCTGTTCACAGGGTTCCGTTCCGTTCCGTAGGTCAGAGCTTCTGGTGACAAGTCTCTTGACTCATAGTTTGCTCTGGTTTTTATGGGCCTTGTCGCGCTAATCCCTTCTCTGCTAATGCCCCGAGGTCATGCATGCACCGAGTCCTGGCACCAGCTCGCTCCCCTCCTGCTGCGAGTTCCATTTACCAAACGATAGGGGGGTGCTCCAGCCTGGGGCTGTGACCAGGTGGACAAGAGATTACCATGTTCGTGCACATTCTTGGCATTCATTTACGAAATCGTCTATCTGCTTCGTTACCAGTCTTAATCAATGAGTTACCAGTGCCAATCAATAAGTTACACTGAGTTACACTTCCACAATTCCCTCATCTTTTTGTTTTTGTTTATATTAACCATTATTCTAAACATCAATATAAGTAAACAATCAATCACTACAAGTAAACATCATTACAAGTATAAGTAAATAATCAATCACTGCAAGTAAACATCATTACAAGTATAAGTAAATAATCAATCACTACAAGTAAACATCATTACAAGTATAAGTAAATAATCAATCACGACAAGTAAACATCATTACAAGTATAAGTAAATAATCATAACTTTGGTAATCAAATTCCCTTAGGCATACACCGTCATCCTGCAAGAATCACAAAACATTTCGTTGGTCATTGACTCCTTCCATATTGTTCAATCTATTGCATTTGCATCACAAATATATTTTCAAAACAACACTTCACCATCACCAAGATACAACAATTTCACTTCATTTTCAAGTTTTGTAAAGCATCTGCACCATCTGGCAAAAACGTTTGCCTCCACACAAATGTTGACTTTGTTTGAAAGTAAGGGCTGATCACTTGTGTTTGAATCCAGGTATAAAACATTTTCTCCTAATGTCTTCATAGCACCTGCACTACTTCGTGTAGGATTTCGCTGTTGTGGTAACATTGCGGAGTCATAAACTGACCCTGCTCTCCTTGTAGCATTCTTGCCACTCTTGCTGTGAACCATAATGATTCCTTGGACAAGGCCTTCGCCCAGTTGTAGTCGACTTGCCTCCTCCCTCATTATGAGTGGGCAGCAAGTATTGGTGTGACGTTGATTGGCCAGCAAGATGTGGAACAGGGATGCCGGATGCATCCACAATGATGTTGGGACCATGGTGTTCAGGTCATCCATGGTCCATACCAGGAGCAACCAGCAGAATCGTGCACAGCTGTTGTGACAAGGGCACAGCCGTTTTTTTTTTTTGCAGCTCCATGCTGGTTCCCCGGACGTTGGTGAAGTAATAACATATGTCCCCGCATTTCACAGAGGTTGCAGGTAAAATGTCGTTGTCCTGCAACTTCTGATGTGATGAATGTTCGAAGCCTTCGAACAAGAGTAAGTGATCGCCTTTCTTTCATATGTTGCAGTGTGATCCAGGCAAATGGTCACATAAATTTCCTTGGTGAAGGTAAGCATCCATCTCCAAGTTACACGGGAGAATGTCTTCATCATTCTTTGAGAAAGAGGGTGTATGCCACGTTTAACTTCATTTTTTAGCCACAAATTTTCTTTCTCGAACTTCTTCCCAATTCCGTTAGCACCCCCTTCAAATGTGATCTCGTCTTATCCTTATGCTCAGTCACATCTGAATCTGCTTTCCACACACACTGAATCAGATAGGGTACATCTTACCATGAAATCAGCATAATCATGTATATCTTCCGACAGTTTCACATTCAACAATTTGTTGTTTTTCCTTAACACAAAAAGTTATATTCATTTATATGCGTCACACAAATAATATTCAATCAGGTATGTATTTCACTACTAAACTAAGAATAGCATCCACAATTGCTTTCAGGTTAATATAGTTCAAAAATTAACTCATGCAGGTATTTTAGCACTACTCTAAGAAAATAAATTGTATATGATTACAATCACAAACGGGAATATCTAATTCCCAACAACAATTTTCCCAAACCAACAAATTAAGCATAATGTATTATTACCATAATTCCTCTCCACTTTTTCTTTTCCCTCCTTTTTTTTTTTTTTTTCTAACAGTGTGTCACTCGTGGTGATATGAGTTAACTGATATTGTAATTGACACAACTCATAACATTGTCGTTATGCCATTATCTTAATTCTACTGTATTCATTTGCAACATCACTTGATTTAATCTTTTAATCTCAGTAATTATGTCGCCATAAAAGTCTTCCTTTTCTGGTTCCACATTTCTTTCCTCATTTGTCACTTCATGCGTTATCATCGTGTTGTTGGTTACCTTATTCAAACACACCGTCACTAAGGCTTTCAAGCAAGCCACCACTAAAACAATTGCCAATATAACTACTAACCCAACAAACAAGTTTGCTACTCCTTATATATATTCATACCTATGACATAATTATATGTCGATGACATTCAACATTATATACCAAACTAACAAGCTTCCTAAAAGGTAAATAAAGAAAATCCCTTAATATGTAACATAAATCAGATTATTTGTCTTACCCTTATCCCCCTATCTCCCGGGGTTGAACTCAATCCCCTAATCATGAGTGTAGTTGTGATACATTATCCCTCATGTTGCGCTAATATCAGTAGATAATGGTATGTCATGTAGGCAAATAAATGTCACTATCCCAAGTAGGAATATCACATGTTGAAAATGTAATGTTTATCAATGCAAGGGGTGTTAAAATGTAATTCAAATGAATGTATATCACGACTATCATTTATCCGCCACTGAATGTTCTGCTGGGCTGCTAGGTGCAGCCTCATTTTCTGTGGGATCGTCCACCTTAGCCCCATGTGCTTGCCTGCAATGAGAGGCATGAATCCAACTTTCTATTTTGGGTCCATATTTGTTTCTATTCTTATCAATCTCCTATGGTTTATCATTTCGTTCCAAGATACCGCAACCAAAGGTTTTAACCAAAGCTCTACCAAACTATTTCCAATTTGAACAAAAAATGCCAGTGAAACAATGATTCGAAGAATTAACTTCAAGGGGTCAATAAATTTATTCTATAGCCAGATCTAATTTTCCCATCCAATAGTTTGCCTTGCCACATGTCATATTATAACACTTTAATAAACCTTCGAAAAATGTTTCCCATCTCAACAAATTTCCTTTTTACAAATAGCCATGTGTAACTTACGTATTTAACTACAATTTCCTCTCAATTTGTTTGGCCTAGCTGGCCGCAAAAGTGGCTGCCAGCATGCAGTACCGTTCTTTATCTACCAAGGAAGTGCTCGTCCACACAAGACCTCTACCAAAATGTTGTTTGTAAAAACAAATCTGGGATTTCTGATTACATGGATGCACACTCTCAGGACATTTTCAGGCTGCTGTTAACAATCCACTACGATAAATTAATTCCTTTACCCACAATCAAATAATTAGTACAAATTGAGGATATTATCCCTATCACATTCTTTTATAGATTCATTATGTTGGATCTAATTTTTTCCAATAATTTTCCACTGCTGTAAGGAAGAACAATAGCTCTCATAAGTCTTAGTAATATCGTACTTAATTTGCCCAGCATCGAATAATTTATTTACTATCCTTTCTCATCTGTTAACCAGTGACTTTGTTTGAACTCCAGAACTGAAAACCCACAATAGTTCAAACCAGCAAAATTTTCTTTACTATTTTCCCATATCATCTATGCCTAAACCACATCCATACATACAGCACAATTTATATGCTGATAAAATTCAAGTTTATATATATAAAATCCATGAGCAGAGTACTCTGGGAAGTCAGTGTAAGACCTCCCCAAAATTTGGCTAATTTTGTACTCCCACATTTTTATGAAGCTCATATCCATAAATAGCTTTGATTCTCATATAAATTCGATCACAATGGAATCCCAAGATTACTCCCAATTTTTACTATTAATGAATAGCTGCTCATAACTCAGCAAATCAAATCTTTATTCTCCATCTCCCTTGACAAAAGTGATAATTTTCATAATCAAATTATATTTCTATTTTTTTATTTTTTTTTACGAATTCTCTCGATATGCGATCCCATCCCCATGGAACTATCTATTTTCCAGACAAGGCACACTGTCGGTGTCAACAATCTTGTAAGATTGATACACAAAAACACTAACATTGACACACAAAATACCCACACACACATGCATTATGCGTATTTGTTTGCGTTTGAACCATTATTTACAGATCAGGTTGGGTGTCAGTTTTATTTCATTTTCATAAAATTTGTCCTTCAATTTTATAAATGCTAATACGCAAATGGACCAAAAAGTTTATTTTTTAGAAAACCCCTATGATGTCACATTGAAATTACCCTTTCAGTTCCCACCATAATTTATCCAAATTTGACTACACACCCATTTGCATGTCAGTCGACCACTGACCTATCAATCATGCGGAACACTAGTCCGAAATTCCCACCTGATCATCATGTGACTCTTGTCACTTGGTTTCAAAAATTTGCAAAGCAATTGTTCCAACTTTGTAAATTTAAAATTGTGTGCCCAACATAAAAGATCCAATTTCGGCATTTGATCAATTAATTACTAATTTGCTTACAAGCAAAAGAAAAAATGAATAATTCTTGCTCTGAAAACCTTTTCAGACACAAGAATCATCGACAGTTATTCATGTTTGTCCAGTAATCTAATCTGTTGAGGTCAATCGTCATTTGGGACCTGCCGCAATGAAGGCCTAATCATTGTCTGAGGTATCGGTCAGCCCTGGTACCCTTGATCTTGGTTTACCCTATGAACTTGTCTTCCTTTTGGTATACGGACATCCTCTTTTCCAATGTCCCATCCGTCCACACTTGAAACACCGGTTTCTGTCGTTGCCTGGTCTGTGCACCTGTGCACTTGTATTGCTGGGCTGCATCTCTACATCCCTGAGTTGCCACTGCAATCTCTCGTTATCTCCTGAAACACGAAAAAATTCTCTGTACCGTCCTTTTTGGGGAGACAACTGGAAATCAGATGGGACAACTGTCCCTTTCATTCCTAATTTCGAGGGCAGTTGTGCATTTGTCTCCTCCATGGTATCCTGTATCCTTTTTATTTTAAGTTCTAGATCCGTTATCCGTTCTTGCTGTTCCCGTTGGCTGGATTCACCATCCCAAAGATGGAATGCAAGCCAGTCTACCGTTAGATTCTGTCTCTTCCTGGCTTTCAATCTTTGTTCCAATCTTTCCAATCGACTTCGCTCAAATGTACCATCTCTTGGAAACTCCTCATCATGTCCCTTTGTCCACAAATACCAATTCTCGACCTGCCTTATAGCTTCGGCACCATAACGGTCGTACATATGATGTGTACAAGTACCTTTTTGTGGAATCTCTGGTTGTCCTTGTGTATTCTTGCAGGCTCCATTTCCCATTCTGCCTTTTATCAAAGTAGCGTTGGATGTGTTGTAGTTTGTTCCTCTAAAGCTTCACTCGTACCTCCAGGAAGGATCTCTCCACCTGTTCAAACGGTGATTTCCAGAGAATCTCTCTCACCTGTGGCTTTTGCACAATCCAATCTCACAGATCAGTATTTGCAGATGAGCCAGAGGGTCAGTATGAAATGGGTGAATCCTCAGGTGTCCGCTCTGTTGAAGGGGAAATCACACAATGGTAACCGCACATATATATCTATATATATAAACTCACCACCTTGCTCAATTTTCCAAGGTTGTCTTCACATTGATAATATCTCACAAAGATATCAAAGCTTCTTTCTTGAGACCGCATTTTCATCAATCAAACAATCAATATATTCAATTCAATTTATTCAGTTCAATTTATTCAGTTAAATTTATTCAATTAAATTTATTCAATTAGATTCAATCAATCAACAATTCAATCAATTATTCAATTTCAATTAATTCATCAATATTCATCAATAAATCAAATTAATCATTTTGGATGACTCCTTGCATAAGCCCTTTCCCCAATGATGTCAGGACAGGTCCATCCATTGACTGAGATCGAATCTCATCGGTCGTCACCTCTGGTTCATACCTCATGTCAATTGATGAATCACCGTCCTGTCCTAGGGTCATATCTGACATATTTCCCCATTTTGCCTGGTCTCCACAAATTTTCTTTGCAACCACTAAAGGCAACTCATCCTTCATTCGTGAGACAGCCAAAATGGATGGCAGATATTAAAGTTCATTGGGAAAAATATCTCATCATTTTTCTTTTAATAGTACCCAAAATCTCTTGGCAATATAAATTTCGTAAAACTCCTGAAATAAGACTGTAAAATTCCTTCAATCATGCTAAATTTTGAAACTCCATCGCTTGTAACACCCAATTTATCCCATAGGGCTTGAAAGTTCTTTCCCAAGTTCATGCAATCATTCTGCATTTGAACCCTATGATATCATTCATAATAATCATCATGATTTTATAGTCATGGTCCTATCACCATCATCTATTTAAAACGAACATTTCCTTTATCACCACAGCTATGTGGTATAATCAACAATAGAATAAGACTGTACATAGCAACAGGCTACCTCATGGCCACTTAGTATACCTATTGACAATAAGTCATAACAATATCGAATAATCATTGAACAATTCAAAAATCGCTTCCACTGCTCCAGCCGCAGCATTCGTCATTTTGTCTGCTCATCCGCGTGACCAAAACGAAATAAAGGGAGCTCAACCATTACACAGCGCTTTTAATGGCGCATGCCATAGGAACTCAACGCAATTTCGACTCGGCCAGAAAACGAGCAAATTTTGCAGGATGTTAACTGGAATTAGTCGTGAAAATATATCCAAAATACACAAAAATACACACCCACAAAAATAAACAACAAAACCCAAACAAACCCAAGGTCGACCATATTACACAATTAAATTACACCTTAAATTATTCATTAAATTACTCATTAAATTACTCATTAAATTACTCATTGAATTACATCATTTCAGCATCGTATTGATTGCTGAAATGTTCATGGGTTTGAACACACCTTAAAAGAGGTATGCTTTGCGGTGTTGCCCACCTACCACGTTGAATTAAATTACATCATTTCAGCATCGTATTGATTGCTGAAATGTTCATGGGTTTGAACACACCTTAAAAGAGGTATGCTTTGCGGTGTTGCCCACCTACCACGTTGAATTAAATTACATCATTTCAGCATCGTATTGATTGCTGAAATGTTCATGGGTTTGAACACACCTTAAAAGAGGTATGCTTTGCGGTGTTGCCCACCTACCACATTTAATTAAATTACATCATTTCAGCATCGTATTGATTGCTGAAATGTTCATGGGTTTGAACACACCTTAAAAGAGGTATGCTTTGCGGTGTTGCCCACCTACCACGTTTAATTAAATTACATCATTTCAGCATCGTATTGATTGCTGAAATGTTCATGGGTTTGAACACACCTTAAAAGAGGTATGCTTTGCGGTGTTGCCCACCTACCACGTTTAATTAAATTACATCATTTCAATTAAAAAAACATCGCTTCTACTGCTCCAGCCGCAGCATTCGTCACTTTGTCTGCTCATCCGCATGACCAAAGCGAAATAAAGGGAGCTCAACCATTACACAGCGCTTTTAATGGCGCATGCCATAGGAACTCAACGCAATTTCGACTCGGCCAGAAAACGAGCAAATTTTGCAGGATGTTAACTGGAATTAGTCGTGAAAATATATCCAAAATACACAAAAAATACACACCCACACAAATAAACAACATTTATTCCGTTCAACAGAACAAACATTTCCTATATCATGACATGCATGTCTTCAAAATTATATGACCAAGAGAAAAAGTAAAACTAATTAAAACTGCGGGCAGTGATAATCCGGGGACCATACCGCTCCATCCTGATTGGACGGGTGCATGCTAGAGTCGTTAATAACGACAGTCCAGATCCGATTGTTCGAAATTTCAACTCAATCGATCGAAAAATGAACGCAGGGATGCATTTTAAAGGTGCAGTGGCACTAACTGAGTTGCTACGAATATGGCCACGAAATTGCCAATATGGCCATCATAAAATATTTTCCTTAATCAATTGGCTCATAGCATAACCAATCTGCAAGTATTTCATCCGAAGATGTATCTCTGAGGACTTTTAATTAAATAAGTCATTTATAAATCAACGAGTTAATTTATTAAATGATTAATCAATAAATCAAAATTTCCCTTGACAGCCACATCACTTGGTCAGTGTCATGTCCAAATATCAGCTTTCTTACTCAAAAGGTGCCTGAGTTAATGTAATGTAATTACTGTAATAAGATTACTGCAATTACTGTAATGATTACTGTAATTACTGTAATTACCGGAACTGTAATTACTGTAATTACCTCAGGTAATTACTGTAATGTAATTACTGTAATTTAATAAGAAATGTAATTAATTAAATAAGTACTTCATTAATCGCTAATAATTAAATAACTCGTGAATTCTTATCCGATTTACTTAACATTTGAATGTCCCCAAAACGTTGGAGCAAAACGTTGCAACAACGAAAGTGAAACGTTGTAGCGACGTTGTGGAAACGTCAGCAAAACACAACATTTGAATGTTCCCAAAACGTTGGAGCAAAACGTTGCAACAACGAAAGTGAAACGTTGTAGCGACGTTGTGGAAACGTCAGCAAACCACAACATTTGAATGTTCCCAAAACGTTGGAGCAAAACGTTGCAACAACGAAAGTGAAACGTTGTAGCGACGTTGTGGAAACGTCAGCAAAACACAACATTTGAATGTTCCCAAAACGTTGGAGCAAAACGTTGCAACAACGAAAGTGAAACGTTGTGGAAACGTCAGCAAACCACAACATTTGAATGTTCCCAAAACGTTGGAGCAAAACGTTGCAACAACGAAAGTGAAACGTTGTAGCGACGTTGTGGAAACGTCAGCAAAACCCAACATTTGAATGTTCCCAAAACGTTGGAGCACAACGTTGCAACAACGAACAAAAATCCTTAATTTTCATTCGATTTACTTGAAATTTGAAATTGGATTTACATATCAGTCAATTTTTTAATGACTACATCCAAACCTAGATATTTTGAGTTCCGTAACTTTAATACTTCAAATTTTCCATTCCTTCCCTTCCTGATCCTTAGATGTAGGGATGGGTTCTTTTTAGGATCATGTTGCATCGAGCATTATTTTCCAAAACAGTGTGACCATTAAACTACACCATTACCTCTGACATCCCACAATTAACATTAGCTTTCCCATGATGTCGCGATATGACCTTATAATCCCATAAAACTCTTCGTTGCTTTAACATCCAATATGAAAATTCTCATTTAATAGCAATTCTAATAATTCCGACCATAATTGAAATAAACAACGTCAGAACATCAACAAAGATATGCAACATCTTGGTTGGTCAACGTCTTTATACTCATTTTGCTTGTCTGTCTACTTTTGTTTCCTGGTAACACCTGAATACTTTTGTTTCCTAGTAACACCTAGTTTCCTTGTTACCTCTACCTATGATTTAATAACACTTTCCACAGTTAGACCCATCAAAATTTTTCTAATAATCCTAAATTATTCACCTTCATCCGTTTTTCAACAAAACTACATGTGAAAAATGGAGATTTCATCAGTACTTGAAGGTGTAAAAATTTGACTTTGAAATTTTAAATCAACAAGCATTCTGATATGTGCCTAAACTATCAACAACTATTCTGCCATATTTTGCCTAAATTATGTCCGTAAGTCTTCAGATATATTTTTCTAGGTAATTAGTATCACACCAACACCGAAAATATAATTTCATCTCATGCAGGTATTTTAGCACTACTCTAAGAAAATAAATTGTATATGATTACAATCACAAACGGGAATATCTAATTCCCAACAACAATTTTCCCAAACCAACAAATTAAGCATAATGTATTATTACCATAATTCCTCTCCACTTTTTCTTTTCCCTCCTTTTTTTTTCTTTTTTTCTAACAGTGTGTCACTCGTGGTGATATGAGTTCACTGATATTGTAATTGACACAACTCATAACATTGTCGTTATGCCATTATCTTAATTCTACTGTATTCATTTGCAACATCACTTGATTTAATCTTTTAATCTCAGTAATTATGTCGCCATAAAAGTCTTCCTTTTCTGGTTCCACATTTCTTTCCTCATTTGTCACTTCATGCGTTATCATCGTGTTGTTGGTTACCTTATTCAAACACACCGTCACTAAGGCTTTCAAGCAAGCCACCACTAAAACAATTGCCAATATAACTACTAACCCAACAAACAAGTTTGCTACTCCTTATATATATTCATACCTATGACATAATTATATGTCGATGACATTCAACATTATATACCAAACTAACAAGCTTCCTAAAAGGTAAATAAAGAAAATCCCTTAATATGTAACATAAATCAGATTATTTGTCTTACCCTTATCCCCCTATCTCCCGGGGTTGAACTCAATCCCCTAATCATGAGTGTAGTTGTGATACATTATCCCTCATGTTGCGCTAATATCAGTAGATAATGGTATGTCATGTAGGCAAATAAATGTCACTATCCCAAGTAGGAATATCACATGTTGAAAATGTAATGTTTATCAATGCAAGGGGTGTTAAAATGTAATTCAAATGAATGTATATCACGACTATCATTTATCCGCCACTGAATGTTCTGCTGGGCTGCTAGGTGCAGCCTCATTTTCTGTGGGATCGTCCACCTTAGCCCCATGTGCTTGCTTGCAATGAGAGGCATGAATCCAACTTTCTATTTTGGGTCCATATTTGTTTCTATTCTTATCAATCTCCTATGGTTTATCATTTCGTTCCAAGATACCGCAACCAAAGGTTTTAACCAAAGCTCTACCAAACTATTTCCAATTTGAACAAAAAATGCCAGTGAAACAATGATTCGAAGAATTAACTTCAAGGGGTCAATAAATTTATTCTATAGCCAGATCTAATTTTCCCATCCAATAGTTTGCCTTGCCACATGTCATATTATAACACTTTAATAAACCTTCGAAAAATGTTTCCCATCTCAACAAATTTCCTTTTTACAAATAGCCATGTGTAACTTACGTATTTAACTACAATTTCCTCTCAATTTGTTTGGCCTAGCTGGCCGCAAAAGTGGCTGCCAGCATGCAGTACCGTTCTTTATCTACCAAGGAAGTGCTCGTCCACACAAGACCTCTACCAAAATGTTGTTTGTAAAAACAAATCTGGGATTTCTGATTACATGGATGCACACTCTCAGGACATTTTCAGGCTGCTGTTAACAATCCACTACGATAAATTAATTCCTTTACCCACAATCAAATAATTAGTACAAATTGAGGATATTATCCCTATCACATTCTTTTATAGATTCATTATGTTGGATCTAATTTTTTCCAATAATTTTCCACTGCTGTAAGGAAGAACAATAGCTCTCATAAGTCTTAGTAATATCGTACTTAATTTGCCCAGCATCGAATAATTTATTTACTATCCTTTCTCATCTGTTAACCAGTGACTTTGTTTGAACTCCAGAACTGAAAACCCACAATAGTTCAAACCAGCAAAATTTTCTTTACTATTTTCCCATATCATCTATGCCTAAACCACATCCATACATACAGCACAATTTATATGCTGATAAAATTCAAGTTTATATATATAAAATCCATGAGCAGAGTACTCTGGGAAGTCAGTGTAAGACCTCCCCAAAATTTGGCTAATTTTGTACTCCCACATTTTTATGAAGCTCATATCCATAAATAGCTTTGATTCTCATATAAATTCGATCACAATGGAATCCCAAGATTACTCCCAATTTTTACTATTAATGAATAGCTGCTCATAACTCAGCAAATCAAATCTTTATTCTCCATCTCCCTTGACAAAAGTGATAATTTTCATAATCAAATTATATTTCTATTTTTTTATTTTTTTTTACGAATTCTCTCGATATGCGATCCCATCCCCATGGAACTATCTATTTTCCAGACAAGGCACACTGTCGGTGTCAACAATCTTGTAAGATTGATACACAAAAACACTAACATTGACACACAAAATACCCACACACACATGCATTATGCGTATTTGTTTGCGTTTGAACCATTATTTACAGATCAGGTTGGGTGTCAGTTTTATTTCATTTTCATAAAATTTGTCCTTCAATTTTATAAATGCTAATACGCAAATGGACCAAAAAGTTTATTTTTTTAGAAAACCCCTATGATGTCACATTGAAATTACCCTTTCAGTTCCCACCATAATTTATCCAAATTTGACTACACACCCATTTGCATGTCAGTCGACCACTGACCTATCAATCATGCGGGACACTAGTCCGAAATTCCCACCTGATCATCATGTGACTCTTGTCACTTGGTTTCAAAAATTAGCAAAGCAATTGTTCCAACTTTGTAAATTTAAAATTGTGTGCCCAACATAAAAGATCCAATTTCGGCATTTGATCAATTAATTACTAATTTGCTTACAAGCAAAAGAAAAAATGAATAATTCTTGCTCTGAAAACCTTTTCAGACACAAGAATCATCGACAGTTATTCATGTTTGTCCAGTAATCTAATCTGTTGAGGTCAATCGTCATTTGGGACCTGCCGCAATGAAGGCCTAATCATTGTCTGAGGTATCGGTCAGCCCTGGTACCCTTGATCTTGGTTTACCCTATGAACTTGTCTTCCTTTTGGTATACGGACATCCTCTTTTCCAATGTCCCATCCGTCCACACTTGAAACACCGGTTTCTGTCGTTGCCTGGTCTGTGCACCTGTGCACTTGTATTGCTGGGCTGCATCTCTACATCCCTGAGTTGCCACTGCAATCTCTCGTTATCTCCTGAAACACGAAAAAATTCTCTGTACCGTCCTTTTTGGGGAGACAACTGGAAATCAGATGGGACAACTGTCCCTTTCATTCCTAATTTCGAGGGCAGTTGTGCATTTGTCTCCTCCATGGTATCCTGTATCCTTTTTATTTTAAGTTCTAGATCCGTTATCCGTTCTTGCTGTTCCCGTTGGCTGGATTCACCATCCCAAAGATGGAATGCAAGCCAGTCTACCGTTAGATTCTGTCTCTTCCTGGCTTTCAATCTTTGTTCCAATCTTTCCAATTGACTTCGCTCAAATGTACCATCTCTTGGAAACTCCTCATCATGTCCCTTTGTCCACAAATACCAATTCTCGACCTGCCTTATAGCTTCGGCACCATAACGGTCGTACATATGATGTGTACAAGTACCTTTTTGTGGAATCTCTGGTTGTCCTTGTGTATTCTTGCAGGCTCCATTTCCCATTCTGCCTTTTATCAAAGTAGCGTTGGATGTGTTGTAGTTTGTTCCTCTAAAGCTTCACTCGTACTTCCAGGAAGGATCTCTCCACCTGTTCAAACGGTGATTTCCAGAGAATCTCTCTCACCTGTGGCTTTTGCACAATCCAATCTCACAGATCAGTATTTGCAGATGAGCCAGAGGGTCAGTATGAAATGGGTGAATCCTCAGGTGTCCGCTCTGTTGAAGGGGAAATCACACAATGGTAACCGCACATATATATCTTTATATACACAAAGAATTAAGTTAAGCACCCCCCCCGTGTTTTTACAACCTCGCACATTACAAGTTTGTTGTCGTCAAAACAGTGTAATATACCCATGATATTGCTATATTTTCTGGAGAAGTGATATTATGGTCACATAAAAACATAACAATCATGCCGTTTTCAATATTTTATTCTGAATAATTTAAGGTGAAATTTTTTGGGAATTTTAGGCATATTTTCACCTCAATTTAAGTATGGAGCTATAGGTCCATCACGGACAGTGTGGATGACGTTTATGTTTTCTAACGTACAGTCATTGTTCTGAGAAGACCTCTAGCGATCTTTGCGTCAATAACGTGTGTAGGACCCACGTGATCGGATCACTGACTCAACCCTACGTCTCATAGACCCTGTAAGCCGTCGTATGCGTTGCTGTGGCAGGTTGAACCCCCTCGAGCACGTTTGGGACATGTTGGGACGACAAATTGCGAAGATGGTCCCTCCAATAGCCAATCTGGATGAATTGGAACGTGCATTACATCGGGAATGGAACAACCTGCCACAGCAACGCATACGACGGCTTACAGGGTCTATGAGACGTAGGGTTGAGTCAGTGATCCGATCACGTGGGTCCTACACACGTTATTGACGCAAAGATCGCTAGAGGTCTTCTCAGAACAATGACTGTACGTTAGAAAACATAAACGTCATCCACACTGTCCGTGATGGACCTATAGCTCCATACTTAAATTGAGGTGAAAATATGCCTAAAATTCCCAAAAAATTTCACCTTAAATTATTCAGAATAAAATATTGAAAACGGCATGATTGTTATGTTTTTATGTGACCATAATATCACTTCTCCAGAAAATATAGCAATATCATGGGTATATTACACTGTTTTGACGACAACAAACTTGTAATGTGCGAGGTTGTAAAAAAACGGGGGGGGTGCTTAACTTAATTCTTCGTGTATATATAAACTCACCACCTTGCTCAATTTTCCAAGGTTGTCTTCACATTGATAATATCTCACAAAGATATCAAAGCTTCTTTCTTGAGACCGCATTTTCATCAATCAAACAATCAATATATTCAATTCAATTTATTCAGTTCAATTTATTCAGTTAAATTTATTCAATTAAATTTATTCAATTAGATTCAATCAATCAACAATTCAATCAATTATTCAATTTCAATTAATTCATCAATATTCATCAATAAATCAAATTAATCATTTTGGATGACTCCTTGCATAAGCCCTTTCCCCAATGATGTCAGGACAGGTCCATCCATTGACTGAGATCGAATCTCATCGGTCGTCACCTCTGGTTCATACCTCATGTCAATTGATGAATCACCGTCCTGTCCTAGGGTCATATCTGACATATTTCCTCATTTTGCCTGGTCTCCACAAATTTTCTTTGCAACCACTAAAGGCAACTCATCCTTCGTTCGTGAGACAGCCAAAATGGATGGCAGATATTAAAGTTCATTGGGAAAAATATCTCATCATTTTTCTTTTAATAGTACCCAAAATCTCTTGGCAATATAAATTTCGTAAAACTCCTGAAATAAGACTGTAAAATTCCTTCAATCATGCTAAATTTTGAAACTCCATCGCTTGTAACACCCAATTTATCCCATAGGGCTTGAAAGTTCTTTCCCAAGTTCATGCAATCATTCTGCATTTGAACCCTATGATATCATTCATAATAATCATCATGATTTTATAGTCATGGTCCTATCACCATCATCTATTTAAAACGAACATTTCCTTTATCACCACAGCTATGTGGTATAATCAACAATAGAATAAGACTGTACATAACAACAGGCTACCTCATGGCCACTTAGTATACCTATTGACAATAAGTCATAACAATATCGAATAATCATTGAACAATTCAAAAATCGCTTCCACTGCTCCAGCCGCAGCATTCGTCATTTTGTCTGCTCATCCGCGTGACCAAAACGAAATAAAGGGAGCTCAACCATTACACAGCGCTTTTAATGGCGCATGCCATAGGAACTCAACGCAATTTCGACTCGGCCAGAAAACGAGCAAATTTTGCAGGATGTTAACTGGAATTAGTCGTGAAAATATATCCAAAATACACAAAAATACACACCCACAAAAATAAACAACAAAACCCAAACAAACCCAAGGTCGACCATATTACACAATTAAATTACACCTTAAATTATTCATTAAATTACTCATTAAATTACTCATTAAATTACTCATTAAATTACATCATTTCAGCATCGTATTGATTGCTGAAATGTTCATGGGTTTGAACACACCTTAAAAGAGGTATGCTTTGCGGTGTTGCCCACCTACCACGTTGAATTAAATTACATCATTTCAGCATCGTATTGATTGCTGAAATGTTCATGGGTTTGAACACACCTTAAAAGAGGTATGCTTTGCGGTGTTGCCCACCTACCACGTTGAATTAAATTACATCATTTCAGCATCGTATTGATTGCTGAAATGTTCATGGGTTTGAACACACCTTAAAAGAGGTATGCTTTGCGGTGTTGCCCACCTACCACGTTTAATTAAATTACATCATTTCAGCATCGTATTGATTGCTGAAATGTTCATGGGTTTGAACACACCTTAAAAGAGGTATGCTTTGCGGTGTTGCCCACCTACCACGTTTAATTAAATTACATCATTTCAGCATCGTATTGATTGCTGAAATGTTCATGGGTTTGAACACACCTTAAAAGAGGTATGCTTTGCGGTGTTGCCCACCTACCACGTTGAATTAAATTACATCATTTCAGCATCGTATTGATCGTATTACACCGTATTACACATCGTATTACACCACTTCTGTGGCCACCGTGCAGTCCTCACCTGATCACTTGTGCAATGCTCTGTAGGTGCACGTCAAAGCTAAAGTTGCAGAACATCACATGGCATCGCTTGATGAACTGAAACAACGCATTCAGGAAGCATTTGGCACCATAACACATGTTATTTGGGCACCATAACACATGGTATTTTGCATAACACATGGTATTTTTGGTACATAACACATTGTATTTTGGTACCATAACACATGGTATTTTGGTACATAACACATTGTATTTTGGTACCATAACACATAGTATTTTGGTACATAACACATTGTATTTTGGTACCATAACACATGGTATTTTGGTCTCATAACACATGGCATTTTCGTACCATAACACATGGCATTTTGGTACATAACACATGGTATTTTGGTACACAACACATTGTATTTTGGTACCATAACACATGGTATTTGACACCATAGCACATGGTATTTGGGCACCAAAACACATGGTATTTTGGTACATAACACATGGTATTTTGGTACCATAACACATGCTATTTTGGTACCATAACACATGGTATTTGGCACCATAGCACATGTTATTTGGGCACCATAACACATGGTATTTTGGTACATAACACATGGTATTTTTGTACATAACACATGGTATTTTTGTACATAACACATGGTATTTTGGCACCATGACACATGGTATTTGGCACCATAGCACATGGTATTTGGGCACTATAACACATGGTATTTTGGTATGTAACACATGCTATTTTGGTACATAACACATGGTATTTTGGCACCATGACACATGGTATTTGGCAAAATAACACATGGTATTTGGGCACCATAACACATGGTATTTTGGTACCCTAACACATATTTTGGTACATAACACATCACATGGTATTTTGGTACATAACACATGGTATTTGGCACCATAGCACATGGTATTTGGCACCATAACACATGGTATTTTGGTACATAACACATGGTATTTTGGTACATAACACATGGTATTTTGGTACATAAGACATGGTATTTGGCACCATAACACATGGTATTTTGGTACATAACACATGGTATTTTGGTACCATAACACATGGTATTTTGGTACCATAACACATGGTATTTTGGTACCATAACACATGGTATTTTGGTACCATAACACATGGTATTTTGGTACCATAACACATGGTATTTTGGTACCATAACACATGGTATTTGGCACCATAACACATGGTATTTTGGTACACAACACATGGTATTTTGGTACCATAACACATGGTATTTTGGTACCATAACACATGGTATTTTGGTACACAACAAATTGTATTTTGGCACCATAGCACATGGTATTTGGCACCATAACACATGGTATTTTGCGTCGGTTTTAGCACTGCATGTGGAGGAAAAAAATTATTGTGTTGTCACAACGGCGGGTGTCACATGGATGCACTCGGTGTCTAAGGAGGTATTGTAATTGTTGTATTATTGTAATGTTTTATTATTACTCCTGTTATTATGTATTACTGTTATTACTGTAATATTTTATTACTCCTTGGGCTTATGACTCACCCTGTAGGTGTCTGTTCAATGAAAAATCGGTGTGTTCGCCGAACAGTGCAATTTGAGCTTTGCCACACAGTCTGATTGGCTGCAGTTGCCCATTCGGTGCCGCACAGTCGGATTGACTGCAGTTGCCCATTCGGTGCCGCACAGTCTGATTGGCTGCAGTCGCCCATTCGGTGCCGCACAGTCGGATTGGCTGCAGTCACCCATTCGGTGCCGCACAGTCTGATTGGCTGCAGTCACCCATTCGGTGCCGCAGAGTCGTATTGACTGCAGTCGCCCATTCGGTGCTGCACAGTCTGATTGGCTGCAGTCGCCCATTCGGTGCCGCAGATTCGTATTGACTGCAATCGCCCATTCGGTGCCACACAGTCGGATTGACTGCAGTCGCCCATTCGGTGCCGCACAGTCTGATTGGCTGCAGTCGCCCATTCGGTGCCACAGATTCGTATTGACTGCAATCTCCCATTCGGTGCCACACAGTCGGATTGACTGCAGTCGCCCATTCGGTGCCGCACAGTTGGATTGACTGCAGTCGCCCATTCGGTGCCACACAGTCTGATTGGCTGCAGTCGCCCATTCGGTGCCACACAGTCTGATTGGCTGCAGTCACCCATTCGGTGCCGCACAGTCTGATTGGCTGCAGTCGCCCATTCGGTGCCATACAGTCTGATTGGCTGCAGTCGCCCATTCGGTGCCGCACAGTCTGATTGGCTGCAGTCGCCCATTCGGTGCCACACAGTCTGATTGGCTGCAGTCACCCATTCGGTGCCGCAGAGTCGTATTGACTGCAGTCGCCCATTCGGTGCCGCACAGTCGGATCGACTGCAGTCGCCCATTCGGTGCCGCAGAGTCTGATCGGCTGCAGTCGCCCATTCGGTGCCGCACAGTCTGATTGGCTGCAGTCGCCCATTCGGTGCCGCACAGTCTGATTGGCTGCAGTCGCCCATTCGGTGCCATACAGTCTGATTGGCTGCAGTCACCCATTCAGTGCTGCACAGTCTGATTGGCTGCAGTTGCCCATTCGGTGCTGCACAGTCGGATTGACTGCAGTCGCCCATTCGGTCCCGCACAGTCTGATTGGCCGGAGTTGCCCATTCGGTGTTGCACATTCTGATGGCTGCAGTCACCCATTCAGTGCCGCACAGTCTGATTGGCTGCAGTCGCCCATTCAGTGCCGCACAGTCTGATTGGCTGCAGTCGCCCATTCGGTGCCGCACAGTCGGATTGACTGCAGTCGCCCATTCAGTGCCGCACAGTCTGATTGGCTGCAGTCGCCCATTCGGTGTCGCACATTCTGATTGGCTGCAGTCACCCATTCGGTGCCGCACAGTCTGATTGGCTGCAGTCAGACAATGGGGGTAGAGGCACTGTTGTCTCGAAGCAGACTAGTTAACCCCTCCCAGCCCTTTTTGTTCTGTGAAGAGACATCTTTTTACATTGTCTTGTTTCAGTCCAAGGGGTTGGTTGTTCTGCTTTTGTTTTCTTTGTGTAGCCGCCACCTCGAGTGGCCTTCTGGCTTTGTGGTGGACAATATCCCATAAAAAATAAAAAATAATAAAAAGGCACCCATTCGGTGGACAATTTATCTTTTTTTCAATTTGTATATTTTCTTATCAAACACCACCAAATATATTCCGCAGTGTCCTGATAAGTAGGTGTACATAAACTGTCGGTCGGCCGCTGGCCATTCCATACAACTATTGTATTGTACTGTATTTATATTTTTAGATCAAAAGTCAATTATAACATTGATGCAAATTTTTATATTACTTGGAGATTATTTAAATTTGTTTAAATTAAATAAATGAGTTTAAATTTAAGATATTTAATTTATTTTATTTTTTTACCTTTAATTTTAGCAACAAAAATATGTCACCAATCACAATAAACGGTCGATGCTTGCTGATGATACCGAAGAAAAATGTCATTTTGTTCAACATGCCTTGCACAAATTTAATTCGATATTGCATTTCTGTATTCTAGGCAAATAACCACCAATTGTTGCGAAAAGCACAGATGCAGGAGAGTAAGGGCGATTACGCGGGCGAGATGCAGAGGTTCAACCAAGAACAAAAAAGCCATTACTACACCCTCATGCCTTCGGTTTTCCAGGTGAGATTGATCGATATTGCAGGTGAGAGAATGAACTGTGCTTTGGCAAAAATATTGTTACAGCCCCGAGTTTCGGGTCTCCTAAGAGGGGGGTAACCTCGGTTCCCCTCAGACTTACCGGGCTTGAGGCTACCGTGGACGAATAACCTCGTGCCTCAGCAGGTTGCTAGTCAACCGCAAGCGCCAAATAGTTAAACACGTGCTTCAGTGTCCACCATCTAATACCATTTAACTGAATGTCACGTGGCCTTCTGGCCATGCCACACGCCCTCAACATGCACCCCTTATCTTAGATCTTGATGCGACCGAGCGTTAAACAGCGGGGTACATATCGGACTAACGAGCCAATTAGTCAGGGAATGATAATCTCCCTAACTAAACTAAGCGTGAATAGCACTGGATCAATGGAGGAAAAGACGGGCACGGACAGATGGGAAATGAACGTCAACAAGGAATTTATTGGAATTATTTACCAGGCACAAGCAGAAGCATGGAAAAAAGGGGGGTGGGAACTCAAGGATTTTAATGTTCAGTGGTGAGGGGGGAGGTGCATGCAAAGGGAACAATGGGGGAATGCAGATCAAAATATACAGCGATCGTAAGCATTGGAAAGTGCAGCGATATTTACAAACAGGAAAAAAAATGTACGAGATGCAGAAGTTAACCTAGGCCTTACCTACCGGCTATTAAACAATACAGGGCGCCCATCAGAAAGTAAGACAAGATTACAAAGACAGACAGTGCGAGCATCTTGGCCTCTCGCTTATACAACGAAAGCATCCGTGCTCCCGCGACCCAATGCCAACACTAGCACCACCTTTCGAGTGTCCTTTCACCAGCGATGAACCTGAACAAGACCTCCGAGGCGGTACACGGTATAAAGCAAATGGACACTACTAGGAATTTCAGGAATGAAGTTGGAGATTGAAAGAGGTGGATTTGGGGTGTATTAACGGGGGTAGAAAAGATCAAGGTTTTGGATGGGAGAAGATAAGAAATGGTGGTGAACAGCTGTTTTGAAGACTTGGAGGGGAGGATAGGGATTGAAGAGTGTGAGGGAGTTTGTTCCAGAGGTAGAAAAAAAGAGGAATGAAAGAGTGAAGGTGAGCAGAGAGTCTTGATTTTGGTGGTTTCACCAGAAGAGGGTTGCTGACAATTCTTGTGCATCCTGAAGACAATGAGGAGGACAGAGCAGGGGGAGCAAGGCTGGAGAGGAGTCGGTAGAAGACAGAAAGACCAGCAACCTTTCTGCGGTGAGCGAGTGAAAGACCCTCAGAATCGGCTTCATCGTGAGAAAAGCTAGGTGTGTGGCAGGAGCACCAGCCCAGAGGAGAGAGCAGCATTCCATCAAGCTGTGGATAAAAGATTTGTATGTGGTGAGGAGCTCAGAAGTGCCAAGAAAGGACTTCGCACGACGCAGGATGCCCAGACGGCGACTGGTTTTGGAGGCCAGCTTGGAAATGTGGTTTTCCTAGGAAAGATCATGGCAGATAGATAGACCCAAAATCTTGAGTAACAGAACTTCTTTGAGAGGATTGTTGAGAAAGTAGATGGGAGGGTTTTCCTGACGGCCTTTGCGTAGAGACATAGTGAGAGTGTGAGATTTGTCAGGATTGGAAGACATGTTCCACTTGTTTGACCAGTTTGTCATTTTGGCCAGGTCTACAGAGAGTGAGGAGGCTGCTGCCTGCCGATCTGAGCATTGAGATATGGAGCAGCAGAGACTAATAGCATGATATTGAAACTAATAGCATGATATAAGTGTGTGAGTCTGTCTACCTTTATCAAAATATGACAGACAACACTTGATAGATAAAGGATTATTTATTTCGTACGTACGGAGAGAAAAGTTTGTCCTCAGGCAAGCAGATCTCTAAATTCTACTCAAACTGCATCAAATATATATATATATATATATATATATATATATATATATATATATATATATATATATATATGTATATGTATATATATATATATATATATATATATATATATGTATATGTATATATATATATATATGTAGATGTATATATATATATATATATATATATATATATATATATATATATATATATATATATATATATATATATATATACATATATATATATATATACATATACAAATCGTTTTTACTACAAAAGGAAAGCAGAAGTCATTCTGGAGCATGAGATAAGAACAAAAGCTGATGTAACGTACCCTTGGCTTCACATTTGCACAAGGTCAAACCACAGATAAAACATGTTTTTGCCAGCTCAGCACAGAGAAGCAGTTCTGTCCCACAACTGTGAAATGGCTCTCAGCCAACTCTATACAAACAAACATATTTCCTTTTGGCCTGGCTCAACTATATCACATGATTCATTTACCCAACATGCTTTTCGGCCATGGTTGTCTCTGATTGGTCCAGAGATAACAATTATTCATTTTTACCCTGACATAAGTTTCCAATGACCAAAAATCGGTGACTCTCGAGTGCTGACGAATATCCTCGTTTATGAACACCCCTTACATCTTCTCACCGTATGGGACTATAGAACCTGCACCAATCTGTCCAAAGTTCAGTACTATAGAACCTGTATTCAACTAACTGGAGTGACTGTGCTAACTCACCTTGAACATTATATAGTAGGCCCAAGACCAGTGCTGCACAGTCAAGCTTGTGCTCTAGTGACATTATTTATGATGCCACCGCTGATGAGACTTTGGGTTCTAGTCTCAACATCATCACATGCACTCAATCATCTACCACCTGTTGCAGCACTCATGTTGGTCAGGCTCTATAAAAAGAGCATGTATTACAGGTACTAGTGAGGTTCCCGTGCTACGCACGCGTGGGAGACCAGAAGCAAACAGGCAATGCAGAAACGGCGAATGCTAAAGCATGACACCAATAAATTCCACATTACTGTAGCACCTTCAGTCGCACATCAGACATGGACAGCAAGTTTGTGAAGGACTTCCATGAAAAACGTACCCGTTTGTTTGTTCACGTATAGAAACATCGATCGTGGGACCGTGGCGAATCTGCATATGGCGATCCGCGAATTTCACGTTTAGAAAGTAGAAACCGTCACGGCATTTCGTCATTCACTTGAACTCGATATCTCTTTTTTCATTCCAAACAGCATAACTCCAATCACAAATTAAATAACATTAATATAAAAAATAAACTTTTATCAACATTTGTGACATAAACAAATATTTAAATCCTGATGTAAAGTTCTGTACGGTTGGGTGAAGGTTCCACTTCTGCATTCGTGCGTGGCAGGTTCATAATTCTCATCAAAATCTAAACAGTATTTGTAGAATTTCAATAAAAGCCACATCACTGTTCATATCGGTACATGTTATTCCATCGTGTTTGGAAAAACTGGAAAATTGGAAAAATTTGAAAATTTTACTCCAGGGGGTCCCAGGATTACCCACCTAAAATATCGTTGCGATCGGTTGAGCCGTTTTTGTGGTACCTGCGAACGGACGGACGGACATTTGGTGAATTATAGTAAGATTAATAATGAGTGCCATGAGCGAGTGTGGACGTTGCAACATTACCTTTGACTGCTTGCGAGTTCCCGATGCGCTTCAAGAATGCAAAACTCTTCATAGACATGGGGACGTCTCTCAAACCTATCTGCGGCTGTTCTGCCCATGTCTACTTCCTTGTCTTTACACCCAAGAGCAGCATGAATGTGCCATTTGTAGTAGTTTTGTGGTATTAGGATTTTGCAAACACAGCAATGTAGGGTTTGTTGCCTTCTGCTCCAATGTGGACGTGTCTTCCACATTTCCGATTGAATTTGCCTGCAATACTCGGACAATGTGTACGGTGTGTACCCCGGTTTAGAATAGGTACACCGTATCCCTGCGTGTCGTAAGAGGCGACTAAAAGGGTTGGCATCAGGATGGGCTTACGGCCATAAAAACATTGCCTCAAAAAGAGAACCATGACAATTACATATGGACAGGTACCGCCCGAAGTACCCTGTGGGGGACCCCACTCCCTCTCGTCAAAACTCAAGGTGGGGAACCCGATCGAAGCAAGGGAGGAAATCATTCCATTTATGACGACGAAACGTCTGATGCCCGACGTGGAGATCGGTTTCTGAGGTTTGGGACGTGGAATGTAGGGACAATGACAGGGAGATCAGGAGAAGTGGTGGAAGTATTGGTCAGAAGAAGAGTGGACATATGTTGTGTGCAGGAGACGAGATGGAAGGGAAGTGGTGTGAGAATGGTGAAGAGTAGGCAGGGACAGAAATACAAGTTTGTGTGGCAAGGGTGCCCAGAAAGTGTAAATGGTGTTGGTGTCCTGTTTTCTGAGGAGTTTGTAGACGGTGTGGTGAGTATGACTAGAGTGAGTGATGGGTTGATGGTGAAAATGATGATTGGAAAGCTCTTGGTGAACGTCATCTCGGGATATGCTCTGCAGGTTGGTCGGAGCGATGAAGAGAAGGACAAGTTCTGGTGTGCTATAGAGAAGCTGATGGAAAACGTGAAAGATGAGGAAGTTGTTGTGGTAGGAGGAGACCTAAATGGACATGTTTGAAGGAGTATGGCCGGTTTTGAGGGAGTTCATGGGGGTTACGGATATGGTGTGAGAAATGGAGAAGGTGAAAGGATTTTGGAGTTCGCTGATGGAGCTCATTTGTTGATTTGTAATACTCAGTTCCAGAAAGAGGATAATAAGCTTGTTCCATACACGTCAGGTGGGTCGACGACAACCGTTGACTACCTGCTGGTGCGTAGGCGAGATAGGGGGCACCTCCGGGACACAAAGGTGATCCCGGGGGAGGAGGCTGTTTCACAGCACCACTTGGTTGTCTGCGACATAAGGGTGAAAGGTGCGAGGAGAGCTTGGCGGGTGAACTACCAACCGAGAATGAAGGTGTGGAGGTTGAAAGAGGTGACAGTGAGGGAGGCATTAAAAGAGAGGCTGAATATGGTGGAGGATGATGTGGTTGAGCTTGAAAGTGGTGTGATGTCAATGAAAGATAGTCTGTTGGGAGCCGTTGGTGAGGTATGTGGATGGACAAAAGGACCACCGAGGCACTCGGAAACATGGTGGTGGGATGATGAAGTTGGAAAGAAGATTGATGAGAAGAGCAAGAAGTTCAAGGAGCGGCAGAAGGCGAAGGGTATGGGGGCAGAAAAGGCAGAGCATGAAAGTTATAAGGCAGCCAAGAAGGCTGCAAAGAAAGAGGTAGCAAAGGCACAGGAGGCATGTAGGAAAAGGTTCGGAGAACGCTTGGATTTGGAAGAGGGTCAGAGAGCGGTATTCAGGATTGCAAAGCAGATAGCGAAAGAGAGGTGTGATGTGATGGGGGTGAGTTGCTTGAAGGATGAAGTGGGACAAATCGTTGTGGACCCAGATGGAATTAAAGGAAGATGGAAGAGATATATGGAAATACTGTTGAATGCAGAGAATGAATGGGATGGCAACATAGAGAGTAACCCAGTTTTAGGACCAGCAGAGAAGATAACCGAGAAGGAAGTTGAGGAAGCAATGAAGAGTAGAAAAGCGGGAGGGCCAACGGGAGTTGTGGGAGATATGTTGAAGGCAGCGGGAAATTGGGGTGTGAAGAGAATGACAATGAATGATCGTTTTAAGGCCATTTTCCCCGCTAGAGCGGGGGTTAGCCTTGCGGGCCCCATGACAATCATGGATCCCTGTTTGAGTCAATGTTTTTATACAAGGCAGCCATTTTATAAAATGGTATTTTATATAAGGAATGACAGAGATCTGCAATCTGGTGGTGAAAGAAGGCCGCATTCCAGTGGATTGGGAACTGGGTACCCTCGTCCCTCTATACAAGGGGAAAGGTGACCCGCTGGACTGTGGCTCGTATCGAGCGCTAAAGTTATTGGAGCATGGACTGAAGGTATTGGAAAGGGTGTTGGAGAGGAGGATAAGGAAGAAAGTGAAGATCGACGAAATGCAGTTTGGATTTATGCCAGGAAGAGGAACGACAGATGCGCTTTTTATTGTGAGGCAGTTGCAGGAGAAGTATATGGAGAAGAGGAAGAAGTTGTTTCTTGGGTTTGTTGATCTGGAGAAAACATTTGATAGGGTTCCACGTGAAGTCGTGACATGGGCATTGAGGAAGTTAGGAGTGGAGGAATGGTTGATCAGAGTAGTGATGGCAATGTACAAAAGAGCACGCACAGCTGTAAGGACGAAGGACGGGAACAGTGGTGAGTTTGAGGTGAAGGTGGGAGTGCATCAGGGGTCGGTACTAAGTCCACTACTATTTGTAGCTATCATGGAGGTGCTGGCTCACAACGTAAAGGAGGGTTTACCGTGGGAGTTGTTGTCTGCAGATGATCTGGTGTTGATTGCAGAAAGTATGGATGGACTGAAGGGGAAGATGAACAAGTGGAAGGAATGTATGGAGTCAAAAGGTCTGAAGGTGAATATCGGAAAAACGAAGGTGATGGCAAGTGGTAAAGCATGTGGTGAGGTGGAAAGAACTGGGAAGTGTCCGTGTGCTGTGTGCAGGAAGGGTGTCGGAGTGAATTACATTCAATGTCCAATGTGCGCTGAGTGGGTTCATCAAAAATGTAGTGGTTTTAGAGGGTCATTAACCAGTGTGGCAGCTACATTCAAGTGTAAGGTGTGCACAGAGGGAGCTGCGGATGGAGGAAATGTTGAGTTGGATCTTGGAGACGGCGTGAAGCTGGAAGATGTGAAAACATTTTGTTACCTAGGAGACATGCTGAATGGAGAAGGTGGATCAGACCCGGCAACGGTTGCTTGAGTGAGATGTGCATGGAAGAAGTTTCGGGAACTGAGTGGCGTGCTGATGAGGAGGGGAGTGTCGTTGAAGCTGAAGGGAAAGGTGTATGCTGCATGTGTGAGAAGTGTTATGATTTATGGGAGCGAGACATGGGTAATGAACGTAGAGCAGCAACGAAGGCTGGAAAGGGTGGAAATGCAAATGGTTCGGTGGATGTGTGGAGTATCGTTGAGAGAGAGGAAGACAAATGATGAATTGCGAAAGATGATGGGAATAGAGCCTGTGATTGATGCTGTGAAGAGAAACAGGTTGAGATGGTTTGGTCATGTGTTGAGGAAGGATGAAAGTGACTGGTTGAGAAGAGTGATGGAAATGAATGTAGAAGGAAGTAGAGGACGGGGAAGACCGAGAAAGACTTGGCTAAAGATGGTCGAAGAAGAAATGCGGGCAAGGGGGTTAACAAGGGGAGATGCAGAAAATAGGGCAAAATGGAGAACATTGTCATGGGGACCGCAAGGCTAACTCCCGCTCTTGCAGGGAAAATGGCATTAAAATGCCTGTTGTACTCGGACAGTGTTTGGTGATGAGGATATCATCAATGGCTTCAGCAGAGACTAACGAACATGGCAACACTCGGTGTCCGTTTATAGTAGAGTTTTCTGTTAGTGGAGCAGTTGATTGCCATTTTTGATTCAGCCAGGTGATATTCAGTGCATTCAGAAAGTATTCAGACCCCTTCACTTTTTTCACATTTTGTTATGTTGCAGCCTTATGCTGAAATCGTTTAAATTCATTTTTTCCCTCATCAATCTACACTCAATACCCCATAATGACAAAGAGAAAACAGGATTTTAGAAAGTTTTGCAAATTTATTAAAAAGAAAAAGCTGAAATATCACATTGACATAAGTATTCAGACCCTTTGCTATGACACTTGAAATTTACTCAGGTGCCTCCCATTTCTGTTTATCATCTTTGAGATGTTTCAACACCTTGATTGGAGTCCACCTGTGGTAAATTAAATTGATTGGACATGATTTGGAAAGGCACACACCTGTCTATATAAGGTCTCACAGCTGACAATGCATATCATAGCAAAAACCAAACCATGAGTTTATCAGCATTGGTCAGATCCTCCACATTGACCTTCATACACCACAAGGTAGCCCAATGCTTGTTAACCTATGATAAACTTTACCTCCTCCATCAAAGGTGGGCAGACCTTGTGTTTTCAACCCTGTCTGTCTATTTGTTTGACTGTGAGTGTGTTAACTAATGAACACTTTCTGCTATGTTGGTCAAACTTTAGCAGAGGATTCTGAAAGGCTTAGCGGTTAGGGTGCCGGCTTGGGATCCTAGGATCCTGGGTTCGAATCCCAGTCAATCGCTGAATTAACGCCAGGGGGGGTTGACTCGGCCTGTCATCCTTCCGAGGTCAGCTAATTGAGTACCAGCTTGCTGGGATGAATGGTCCCGGTGTGTACCCCGGTTTAGAATAGGTACACCATATCCCTGCGCATCGTAAGAGGCGACTTAGGGTTGGTGTCAGGAAGGACATCTGGCCATAAAAACATTGCCTCAAACAGGGAACCATGATTGCCATGGGGCCCGCAAGGCTAACCCCCGCTCTAGCGGGGAAAATGGCCTTGAAAACGATCATTCATTCATTCATTCTGAAGGACAAAAGTGAGGCTGTCAATATTTTTGGACAATATGGGTCAAAGGTCAAGGTTCTCTCGTTTGTCCAGGCGATATCTCAGCCATCCTTTGAGATAGGAAGCTGAAATCTGGCCACAATAGTGAGCAAGTTCTTTGTCAAAAATCGTATTTTTTGTTTTTTTGATTAATCAATTCATTGATTATTTACTTAATTATTATCTATTAATTAATTACATATTTATTTTCTTTCTCATCTGGGTATTATCTCAGGCACCTTTTGAGCTCGGAAGCTGATATTCCGACATGACAATGACCAAGTGATTAGGCTGTAAGGGGTATTTTATTGATTAATCAATTAATTACTTAATTTTTCGATTAATTGTTTAATTTTCAAAAAGTTACAGATCCGGATGAAACACTGGCGGTTTAGGTATTCTATTACCCGATTGATTAAGAAATTAATTATTTTGTGATTATTATTTTTTAAATTTTAATTACACAATCAATTATTTATTGATTCTCTCGATTTTCGTCATACCTGTCAGGATCAGGAGCCTGACGTCCTTTCTGGTTTCCTTGTCTGTTTCGGAACAGGTTATCTCAAAAGGTTGTGGATGGATCTGGACGAAACTTGGTGGACAAGTTGGGTGTGTGACGAGGAAAAGTCGATTCGAGTTTGGTGAAGACCCGGATATGAGGATTTTTTAAGTGATTCTTCACCATTGAGTGATCGGGCTAAAACTGGTATATAGCACGATATCTCAAAAAAGTACGGTCGGATCTGGACGAAACTTGGTGGACTGGTTGGGTGTGTGACAAGGAAGAATTGATTCAATTTTGGTGAAGATTCGAATACGGATCCGGATACAATAATTATTTAATTTTTCAAGGGATTCTTCAACATTGGGAGATGGGGCCAAAACGATATATAGCATGATATTTCAAAAAGTTGTGGACGGGTTATGCCAAAACTTGGTGGATAAGTTGGGTAAGTGACAAGATCCAGACGTGGCCTATCAGTGGATACAAAACGTAAACCGTTCATCCTGGTGGAGGTGTGCGCTCTACCGAGTGCTGTCTAGTCGTACATGCTGTTGGGTCAAGTTGTAATTTAGGATTTAATAAATTATCAAACTCGTATGTGATGCAGAAGCTGCAAGTGGTGGAGGAAAGAAGAATCGGACATGTGGGTGAAGGCATCAAGCAGTTTGCTGATGTCGAGCGGAGAGTGCTCCCCATCGTCGGGAAGTGTCTGGATGGGATGACTCGTGCTGCTGATGCCATTAACAGCGGCAATGTAAGCGAATGGCAGATCGTTAGTACTCCTGGTAGTTATTATGATTGAAATGTGCATTATAGCCATGAAAGAATGTAAAATGGATTAATTGCCTTGTAACTGGTTGTCCAAATTCAATTGGACGGTTGAGAATGCCACATTTTTGTTGAAAGGAGAGGTTATTAACATGAGGGTTGCTATCGGAAATGGAATTCTTGATTCCCAATTCATAAGATAAACATTTTCGAGGAGCTTCTAATGTTTATAATGATGATGACGATGATGAGATTGTTAAACATGTGACTCTTTGTAGTCTTTTCATATATTAACATGATGTCCATCCTCCTGCCCCCCTACTCCCACTTTCTCCTGCTGCCGCTTGTCCATCATCATGACCCATCATTACGGCACTCCAGGATTCCCAGCTGGTTGTGGAGATGTTAAAATCTGGATTTGAGTGCCCGACAGATGTTCCTTTTGAAGACTACAGCGAGGTTGTGGGTAAAGATTGGTCTGATGGCGGGAGCGGGAGCGGAAACGGTGCCACGCTCCGGTCAGGGACATTGTCACAGAGTATACGCGTAGACCCTCGTATCGATCCACGGACGACGCTGTCTCGAAGCCGATCTCGCTTCTGGCCCTTCATGAAGAAGAGCAAGGTGGGCCGGGGTCGCACAACGAACTTCCCCATACGGGTTACATCCTTGATTTGATCTGGTTTTTAGTGACGTCATCACTTGGTGACACCACTGTGACATGTTTAATTTCAATTTCTGTTAATCTCACTTGCAAAACTAACATTACAACCTGTCAGGCAAAGAAAGGGGATTTCAGGACTTGAATGGACGAAGTGGGTTGAGGTAGCTGAGGACATGGCCGGTTGGTGTTTTATTTTTCAGGTGGTTCGGTCAATGGAGGATGACGGGCTCTCTAGTTTGTCCATTTTCTGATGGTGTTTGCCACGAGGCATTTTGGTCTTCATTGGGTCATTATTTTCAAAATGATATCCCTCATTTTTGTGGAATGCAAAACTTCGTACCAATACGTATCCATCAGTATATCCTGGTGGTCCTCCATACTACCCAGTACCCATGGTAGCGTCATTCAAAGCACCCCCACACCCCCCCGCCCTTGTGTGACGTATATTCATTCTGTTCTTTTTGGTCCTCGCATGTTGCATCTGCCAGATGGCCCACTCCTTTTGCTTGAATTCCAGGAATGGTTGCTGGTCCTCTTCCAGCTTGCTCCTCATCCCTGCTGGTGTTGGTATCACTCGGACTATCCTACCTATGTTGGCATTTTATTTTATTTTTTTTGTTTATCTTTTCTTCCCTCTATTTCTCCCCCCCAACCACCCCTTCCTTCATCCACCTTGATCCCTTTCCACGACCTACCCTTCCGTAGCTTCCATGCCTACTACCCACTCAGCCACCACCACCACCACCACCACCTCCGTCGACGCAGGTCGAACAGCCTTTGGGCCCAGAGCCTCTCTCCTCTGATTCTCCCTTACCTTCTCCCTCTCCCAACTCTCACTCGCGTTCACTCGAGAGAGCTTCTCGTTCACCCATCACATCATGGGGCTCACTTCCAGGCCAAATCAGTGGTTTCATCTCCGCTAAGCTGCCCTTCAAAGGGAACAGGCCACCGGTGGTAAATATGTTCACCGCTAAGCTTGCCATGCCCAGCCTGGTCACCTCTTACCATTGCATGGCTTGTGCCTAATACGCCCACTAACCTCCATTGTATACCTGGACAAATAAGCTAACCACATTGGCAACAACACGCACCAGCTCGGCCTAGGATTGCGTAGAATGACTTTTCAGAAACATTGAATGAGGGTTGCCCTGAAAGTAATATCTCTTCAAAAAAAACTCACAAAACATTAATGTCGGCAAACGATGACACTTCCGGCAAGTTCGTGATTAATTTTTGTTAAATCCCACAGACGGTAGCAGCTCTATAGTAATTCCGAATCGTCAATTTGTTCAAATGTCTCGAGGACGTGGAAACAAAATGGTCCTTTATCAAATCGTCTCACTCGACCAATCCCGGGTTTACCATCTCCAACCGAATTGGTTTGACTTCATACTATGATGTCATAAAAAGTCGACAACAAAAAGGCTCGAGACCCTGGAACGTAAAATCGCTCCTTGTGTCGGAGAAGTTATTCCTACATGGACATGGCACGGATCCTTGTTACCATGGCGGTGCAAGACCTTTCTGGAAGTTGACAATATCCGGGTCCATGAGCTACGTGGCGTGGACTTTGGGTTCCCACACACTTCGGCCCATGTCTGATGCCTTTGTGGATCCCGTGGTGAAGATTCCGATACGGTTCAGGATTATGGTGCAAGATCGGTGACTTTGGAAAAGTGATGATATGTAACATTACATTTAGATGTCTTTAACGATTGAACATGGATGCTTAAACATGGCGGAATAGCTTTTCAGGTAATCTCCTTATCCTTCTTTTTGGAGAGTGGGGGATTGTGGAAGAGAATAGAATAAAGGTAATTCTATCCTGAGTCGCACCTGCACTCGAACGCTAAAGTCAAACGATGGCAGCACATATGGTTAGCGCTCAAGTACAAAGATGGACCCGCTGGAAATGAGGGAGTAACCGACCGTCCACAGTGTACATGTCCGCACCAATTAGGGACAAAATGCACGTGATTGAACATTAGAAGGAAATATAATGAAACGTGCCTTGTTTGGTGTAACACTTGGTGTAACAAACTTGTAAATGTGTGGAAGCTTTTTCTCAACGCTTGCCCGACTTACCAAGGCCTAATATTCGCCTTCGGTCCGACTGACCGCCTATTCAGTCCTCTGGGTCCCATTTACCTCCTCTGGCTCCCGCTGTCCCGCAGCCTGCGCCTCTTCCTGCTTTGTGCCCTGCCTTGCCTCGCCTGAACCTGCTCTCTGTGTTATTTTCCAAAGGGCGGTCGTGATTTGCATGCATTTGTGAGCGTGTGCGCGTGCATGGATCGATGCGCATGTGAAGAGTCCTCGGTACGCCTTTGGGCCTGGTGCCTTCAACTACTTGATCCTGCTTTTACACAATCGTACTAAAATGCGCAATTTGGTGCCTACCTGTCTGTCTGACCGTGATGCATTCGGTCGTTACTTATCCAATTTCGACCAAACTTTACAGGAGGACTAAGGGTCACATGATGAAGGATGTAGAGACTTCATTTGCCCCACATCCCCAAGGGAGTTTTCTGTGTTGGGCGAAATCCATGTTTAGGTGTATATCCGTGTTAAGATAGCTAATTGTAGCATTTTTCCAATGCTGCTTTTAATTACAAAAGTAATAACAACACAATTTATAATATCATCAGGACATTGTGTTTTTTAATGCTATTACAAAACAATATTAATACCAGTAATATACCCCCTCCCATAGCCTGGTGTTGGCTTAGCGGTTAGGGTGCCGGCTTGGGATCCTAGGATCCTGGGTTCGAATCCCGGTCGATCGCTGAATTAACGCCAGGGGGGGTTGACTCAGCCTGTCATCCTTCCGAAGTCGGCAAATTGAGTACCAGCTTGCTGGGATGAATGATCACGGTGTGTACCCCGATTTAGAATAGGTACACCGTATCCCTGCGCATCGTAAGAGGCGACCAAGGGTTCGCGTCAGGAAGGGCATCTGGCCATAAAAACATTGCCTCAAACAGGGAACCATGATTGTCATGGGGCCCGCAAGGTTAACCCCCGCTCTAGCGGGGAAAATGGCCTTTAAAACTATCATTCATTCATTTCATTCAATATACCCCCTCCCCAATGGTGTTTTCCTTCTTGGACAAACACTATGTTAATGTGAATAAACAGATTATTGTGGGGGCAAAGACTACCAGAAGCAAAAATATATATATAAACCACAAACACGTGTGATTACCTTTTTAAACAATCGCTACTGCTGTTTAACACTAACCTGAAAGGGAGTAAACCTGATATTGTTGAGGCGTTGCATGAGGCTAGATCTACTGTAATCTATATACCCTACAGTGGATAATAACATGACGCTACCTGCTGCTCCTGTAGGTAGTAGGTGTACTCGTACTAAAATACACAGTTTAGCGTCCGTCTGTCTGACTGACCGCGATGCATTCGGTCGTTACTTATAACCAAACTTGGCATAATGACTACGGGTCACACGCTCGAGGTTGTGGCGACTTATTTTGCCCCCCTCACCTCCCCCAAGGTGATTATCTGCCTCGGGTGAAATCCGTGTAAACGTATATAGATAGCTTATTGTAGTGTTTCTTGGGGCACGCTACAGGAAATAAAAATATATTATAAACCACAAACACATATGATTACCTTTTTAAACAGTCGCTACTGCTGTTTAACACTAAACTGAAAGAGAGTAAACCCGTTGTCCTTGAGGCATTATATGTTTTTCGCGCGTCCCCCACAGACTAACGGACCCGAGCCGAGATCTACTGTAATCTGTATAACCCAGAGAGAATAATAACACAACATTTCCTGCCGCTCCCATAAGCTCCCATAGGGAGTGGGTATAAGAATACCTTCAAATATAAATTATTGGAAGCGGTTACACTGTGGTTTCGAAATGAATATGTTGACGTTGTTAATAAGATGTAATTGGTTTGTGAAATTCATGGTTATTGTGAATATGAGAGAACGCTGAATACATGAACAGGCCAGATGCTGGTAATTCTGTCCACCTAACGTTTGACGTGTGAAGAAGATTCGCAGATGGACTTGTGCCAATGTGTTGAATCATTGTCTGAGTGCATGAAGAATGTTCTGTGCTCGCATCCGATAATGATCAGCAGTTTGTGCACAGTGTGAGGATTAAGGGTGGGCCTAGTTGAATGAAATTACCTATTTATGTGCATGAGGGCCTGCCTTGGCTCTGCATACAGTATTTCTAATCATGTATCTTTTTCTGAATGTAAACAGTTTTCGTTTTATAAAGTAGACGATATGATATATGCTTCTAAAGTTTGCTGAAAATATTTTTGAAATCTGCTTTGCTATTCCCACATGTGCTCCTGTTGAGTTTATCAATGGTTTTTCGACATTATTTGGGACGTTAATTAATCGTTTGATGTGCATTTGATGGTGTCATCTTATAAGTATTCGCTGCACCCCTCTCCTTCCACCTCCCCCTACGTACTCCACCCCACTCTTGGTGTCGTTGGGTCTGCAGAAGAAGGGCAGGTTCAAGTGGGTAAGGCACAAAATAGTGTGTGAGCTGGAAAGTTGCATCGCCCTATTACAGTGCCCTTTTCCTCCCCTCGGCTGTTTCCATCATGCCTAGCCCTCATGCCATGTCCTCACATGCCTAGCCCTCATGCCTCGCCCACACATGCCTCGCCCACACATGCCTAGCCCTCACATGCCTAGCCCTCATGCCTCGCCCTCATGCCTCACCCTCATGCCTAGTCCTCATGCCGTGCCCTCTCATGCCGTGCCCTCTCATGCCGTCCCTCTCATGCCGTCCCTCTCATGCCTAGCCCTCATGTCGAGCCCTCATGCCTAAGCCGCACATGCCTAGCCCTCATGCCTAGCCCGCACATGCCTAGCCCGCACATGCCTAGCCCTCACATGCCTAGCCCTCACATGCCTAGCCCTCACATGCCTAGTCCTCACATGCCTAGCCCTCATTCATAGCCCTCACATGCCTAGCCCTCACATGCCTAGCCCTCATGCCTAGCACGCACATGCCGTGCCCTCACATGCCTAGCCCTCATGCCGTGCCCTCATGCCTCACACTCATGCCTAGTCCTCATGCCGTGCCCTCTCATGCCGTCCCTCTCATGCCGAGCCCTCTCATGCCATCCCTCTCATGCCTAGCCCGCACATGCCTAGCCCTCATGCCTAAGCTGCACATGCCTAGCCATCATGCCTAGCCCTCATGCCTAGCCCTCACATGCCTAGCCCTCACATGCCTAGTCCTCACATGCCTAGCCCTCATTCATAGCCCTCACATGCCTAGCCCTCACATGCCTAGCCTGCACATGCCGTGTCCTCACATGCCTAGCCCTCATGCCTAGCCCTCACATGCCTAGCCCGCACATGCCGTGCCCTCACATGCCTAGCCCGCACATGCCGTGTCCTCACATGCCTAGCCCGCACATGCCGTGTCCTCACATGCCTAGCCCTCATGCCTAGCCCGCACATGCCGTGCCCTCACATGCCGTGCCCTCACATGCCTAGCCCGCACATGCCGTGCCCTCACATGCCTAGCCCGCACATGCCGTGTCCTCACATGCCTAGCCCTCATGCCGTGTCCTCAGAAGCCATGACCACCGCATACCTTGAACTTTGCCCTCTCCCGGCTTTGCTTCCATTTTGACTTTGTCTAACTAATCATTTGCTTATTCACTTATCCTGTTGCTTTTGAGCCATTGACACAAAGGATCAAGCCAGGGGTCGTGTCCAGAGCATCTCCACAAGAATGTTTTACAATATTGCTTCTTTATGTAGCAAATGTTCATGAACGTGGGAGTTAGCAGCTCTGACAGTCCCTTATTAGGATGGGTCTAAAGGACATGACACACCCGACATTCTCACAACACCCCGTGTTTTGCTTTCCTTGTTTGTACACATGTGGTGAGGGTGGCTTGGCTTTAATACAATGACTGAGTAAATTGTGGGCCTGCTTGGCATCACCATAAGAGCGCTGTTTGCCGAGCGTATTATATGGATAAAAAGATCAAGAGAAGGACCTGTTGAGCAGGTTTAGCTGTCATTGGAAAACAGGAAGCTGGGGGAAATACGAAATGTAGCACCATGATAACTCAGCACTTAGTTATCTCTAAACTCGAGACAAATGCTAAATGTAGCACCATGATAACTCAGCACTTAGTTATCTCTAAACTCGAGACAAATGCTAAATGTAGCACCATGATAACTCAGCACTTAGTTATCTCTAAACTCGAGACAAATGCCAAATGTAGCACCATGATAAGTCAGCACTTAGTTATCTCTAAACTCGAGACAAATGCTAAATGTAGCACCATGATAACTCAGCACTTAGTTATCTCTAAACTCGAGACAAATGCCAAATGTAGCACCATGATAAGTCAGCACTTAGTTATCTCTAAACTCGAGCCAAATGCCAAATGTAGCACCATGATAACTCAGCACTTAGTTATCTCTAAACTCGAGACAAATGCCAAATGTAGCACCATGATAACTCAGCACTTAGTTATCTCTAAACTCGAGACAAATGCCAAATGTAGCACCATGATAACTCAGCACTTAGTTATCTCTAAACTCGAGACAAATGCCAAATGTAGCACCATGTTAAGTCAGCATTTAGTTATCTCTAAACTCGAGACAAATATCAAATGTAGCACCATGATAACTCAGCACTTAGTTATCTCTAAACTCTAGAGAAATGCTAAATGTAGCACCATGATAAGTCAGCACTTAGTTATCTCTAAACTCGAGACAAATGCCAAATGTAGCACCATGATAACTCAGCACTTAGTTATCTCTAAACTCGAGACAAATGCTAAATGTAGCACCATGATAACTCAGCACTTAGTTATCTCTAAACTCGAGACAAATGCCAAATGTAGCACCATGATAAGTCAGCACTTAGTTATCTCTAAACTCGAGACAAATGCTAAATGTAGCACCATGATAACTCAGCACTTAGTTATCTCTAAACTCGAGACAAATGCCAAATGTAGCACCATGATAAGTCAGCACTTAGTTATCTCTAAACTCGAGCCAAATGCCAAATGTAGCACCATGATAACTCAGCACTTAGTTATCTCTAAACTCGAGACAAATGCCAAATGTAGCACCATGATAACTCAGCACTTAGTTATCTCTAAACTCGAGACAAATGCCAAATGTAGCACCATGTTAAGTCAGCACTTAGTTATCTCTAAACTCTAGAGAAATGCTAAATGTAGCACCATGATAACTCAGCATTTAGTTATCTCTAAACTCGAGACAAATATCAAATGTAGCACCATGATAAGTCAGCACTTAGTTATCTCTAAACTCTAGAGAAATGCTAAATGTAGCACCATGATAACTCAGCACTTAGTTATCTCTAAACTCGAGACAAATGCCAAATGTAGCACCATGATAAGTCAGCACTTAGTTATCTCTAAACTCTAGAGAAATGCTAAATGTAGCACCATGATAACTCAGCACTTAGTTATCTCTAAACTCGAGACAAATGCCAAATGTAGCACCATGATAAGTCAGCACTTAATTATCTCTAAACTCTAGAGAAATGTTAAATGTAGCACCATGATAACTCAGCACTTAGTTATCTCTAAACTCGAGCCAAATGCCAAATGTAGCCCCATGATAAGTCAGCACTTAGTTATCTCTAAACTCTCGAGAAATGCCAAATGTAGCCCCATGATAAGTCAGCACTTAGTTATCTCTAAACTCTAGAGAAATTCTAAATGTAGCACCATGATAACTCAGCACTTAGTTATCTCTAAACTCGAGACAAATGCCAAATGTAGCACCATGATAAGTCAGCACTTAATTATCTCTAAACTCTAGAGAAATGTTAAATGTAGCACCATGATAACTCAGCATTTAGTTATCTCTAAACTCGAGCCAAATGCCAAATGTAGCACCATGATAACTCAGCACTTAGTTATCTCTAAACTCGAGACAAATGCCAAATGTAGCACCATGATAAGTCAGCACTTAGTTATCTCTAAAGTCTCGAGAAATGCCAAATGTGAGCACCATGATAAGTCAGCACTTAGTTATCTCTAAACTCGAGAGAAATGCTAAATGTAGCACCATGATAACTCATCACTTAGTTATCTCTAAACTCGAGAGAAATGCTAAATGTAGCACCATGATAACTCAGCACTTCGTTATCTCTAAACTCTCTAGAAATGCTAAATGTAGCACCATGATAACTCAGCACTTAGTTATCTCTAAACTCTCGAGAAATGCCAAATGTAGCACCATGATAACTCAGCACTTAGTTATCTCTAAACTCTCAAGAAATGATAAATGTAGCACCATGATAACTCAGCACTTAGTTATCTCTAAACTCTCGAGAAATGCCAAATGTAGCACCATGATAACTCAGCACTTAGTTATCTCTAAACTCTCAAGAAATGATAAATGTAGCACTATGATAACTCAGCACTTCGTTATCTCTAAACTCTCAAGAAATGATAAATGTTGCACCATGATAACTCAGCACTTAGTTATCTCTAAACTCGAGACAAATGCCAAATGGAGCACCATGATAACTCAGCACTTCGCTATCTCTAAACTCTCGAGAAATGCCAAATGTAGCACCATGATAACTCAGCACTTAGCTATCTCTAAACTCTCAAGAAATGATAAATGTAGCACCATGATAACTCAGCACTTCGTTATCTCTAAACTCTCAAGAAATGATAAATGTAGCACCATGATAACTCAGCACTTAGCTATCTCTAAACTCTCAAGAAATGATAAATGTAGCACCATGATAACTCAGCACTTCGTTATCTCTAAACTCTCGAGAAATGCCAAATGTAGCACCATGATAACTCAGCACTTAGCTATCTCTAAACTCTCAAGAAATGATAAATGTAGCACCATGATAACTCAGCACTTCGTTATCTCTAAACTCTCAAGAAATGATAAATGTAGCACCATGATAACTCAGCACTTCGTTATCTCTAAACTCTCAAGAAATGATAAATGTAGCACCATGATAACTCAGCACTTCGTTATCTCTAAACTCTCAAGAAATGATAAATGTTGCACCATGATAACTCAGCACTTAGTTATCTCTAAACTCTCTAGAAATACTAATGATGATGATGATGGCGATGAGGATGATGGTGGTGGTGGTGGTGGTGATGATGATGATGGCGATGATAATGATGGTGATGATGATGGTGGTGTTGGTGATGATGGTGGTGTTGATGATGATGATGGTGGTGGTGATTATGATGATGGCGATGATAATGATGGTGATGATGATGGTGGTGTTGGTGATGATGGTGGTGTTGATGATGATGATTACGATGATTTTGATGGTGATGGTGGTGATGATGATGGTGTTGATGATGATGGTGGTGGTGGTGTTGATGATGGTAGTGATGATAAGGGTGATTATGATGATAATGGTGATGATGCTGATAATGGTGATGATGATGATAGTGATGCTAATGGTGCTGCTGATGATGGTGGTGATGGTGATGATGATTGTGGTGATGGTGTTGATGATGATAATGGTGATGGTGGTGATGATGATTGTAGTGTTGATGATGGTGGTGTTGATGATGATGATAATAGTGATGATGATGGTGGTGTTGATGATGATGATAATAGTGATGATGATGGTGGTGATTATGATAATGGTGGTGATTATGATAATGGTGGTGTTGATGATGATGATGATGGTGATGATGATGATAATGGTGATGATGATGATTTATGTATTTGTACTTCTCTCGTTTTTAAACATGTCATCACTGCGCCTTCTGCAACTCCATGTCCAATTCCTCAAATGTGATCTGTTTATTGCTTCCAGTCATTTGTCCAATTTCCCTCCCATCTGAGAACCATTTCAAATAACATATATATTCGATCCTACAGGTATTCAATCTCCCCAAATAACATATATATTCGATCCTGCAGGTATTCAGTCTCCCCAAATAACATATATATTCGGTCCTACAGGTATTCAGTCTCCCCAAAGAACATATATATTCGGTCCTACAGGTATTCAGTCTCCCCAAATAACATATATTCGGTCCTACAGGTATTCAGTCTCCCCAAATAACATATATATTCGGTCCGACAGGTATTCAGTCAGTCAAACCTCGAGTCTCACTATCTGCCATGATCTTTCTTGGACAAGCCACATTTCAAAGTTGGCCTTAAAAGCCAGCTGTCGAATGGGCATCCTCCATCGTACAAAGTCCTTCCTTTGCACACCTGATCTTCTATCCACCTACAAGGCCTGCATCCATAGCTTGATGGAGTACTGCTCTCCGCTCTGGGCTGTCTCCCCTGTCTCACACCTTGCTCAGCTTGATGTTGTGGAAACCAAGGCCTTCAGCATCATTGGAAGCTCCCATGATGAAGCTGACTTTATGGGCCTATCTGCAGGATCATTGGAATCTCCCATGATGAAGCTGACTATATGGGCCTATCTGCAGGATCATTGGAAGCTCCCATGATGAAGCTGACTCTATGGGCCTATCTGCAGGTTCATTGGAATCTCCCATGATGAAGCTGACTCTATGGGCCTATCTGCAGGATCATTGGAAGCTCCCATGATGAAGATGACACAATGGGCCTATCTTCAGGATCATTGTAATCTCCCATGATGAAGCTGACTCTATGGACCTATCTGCAGGATCCTTGGAAGCTCCCATGATGAAGCTGACTCTATGGGCCTATCTGCAGGATCATTGGAATCTCCCATGATGAAGCTGACTCGATGGGCCTATCTGCAGGATCATTGGAAGCTCCCATGATGAAGCTGACTCTATGGGCCTATCTGCAGGATCATTGGAATCTCCCATGATGACGCTGAATCTATGGCCCTTTCTTCAGGATCATTGGAATCTCCCATGATGAAGCTGACTCTATGGGTCTATCTTCAGGATCATTGGAATCTCTCATGATGAAGCTGACTCTATGGGCCTATCTTCAGGATCATTGGAATCTCCCATGATATGAAGCTGAATCTATGGCCCTTTCGTCAGGATCATTGGAAGTTCCCATGATGAACCTGACTCTATGGGCCTATCTTCAGGATCATTGGAAGCTCCCATGATGAAGCTGACTCTATGGGCCTATCTTCAGGATCATTGGAATCTCCCATGATGAAGCTGGCTCGATGGGCCTATCTGCAGGATCATTGGAATCTCCCATGATGAAGCTGAATCTATGGCCCTTTCTTCAGGATCATTTGAAGCTCCCATGATGAAGCGGACTCTATGGGCCTATCTTCAGGATCATTGGAAGCTCCCATGAAGAAGCTGACTCTAAGGGCCTATCTTCAGGATCATTGGAAGCTCCCATGATGAAGCTGACTCTATGGGCCTAGCTTCAGGATCATTGGAATCTCCCATGATGAAGCTGAGTCCATGGGGCTATCTTCAGGATCATTGGAATCTCCCATGATGAAGCTGACTCTATGGGCCTATCTTCAGGATCATTGGAATCTCCCATGATGAAGCTGACTCTATGGGCCTATCTTCAGGATCATTGGAAGCTCCCATGGTGAAGCTGACTCTATGGGCCTATCTGCAGGATCATTGGAATCTCCCATGATGAAGCTGACACTATGGGCCTATCTTCAGGATCATTGGAATATCCAATGATGAAGCTGACTCTATGGGCCGATCTTCAGGATCATTGGAATCTCCCATGATGAAGCTGACTCCATGAACCTATCTTCAGGATCATTGGAATCTCCCATGATGAAGCTGACTCTATGGGCCTATCTTCAGGATCATTGGAAGCTCCCATGATGAAGCTGACTCTATGGGCCTATCTTCAGGATCATTGGAATCTCCCATGATGAAGCTGACTCGATGGGCCTATCTTCAGGATCATTGGAATCTCCCATGATGAAGCTGACTCTATGGGCCTATCTTCAGGATAATTGGAATCTCCCATGATGAAGCTGACTCTATGGGCCTATCTTCAGGATCATTGGAATCTCCCATAATGAAGCTGACTCTATGGGCCTATCTTCAGGATCATTGGAATCTCCCATGATGAAGCTGACTCTATGGGCCTATCTTCAGGATCATTGGAATCTCCCATGATGAAGCTGACTCTATGGGCCTATCTTCAGGATCATTGGAATCTCCCATAATGAAGCTGACTCTATGGGCCTATCTTCAGGATCATTGGAATCTCCTATGATGAAGCTGACACTATGGGCCTATCTTCAGGATCATTGGAATCTCCCATGATGAAGCTGACTCCATGGGCCTATCTTCAGGATCATTGGAATCTCCCACGATGAAGCTGTGACTGCATGTGCCTATCTTCAGGATCATTGGAAGCTCCCATGATGAAGCTGACTCCATGGGCCTATCTTCAGGATCATTGGAAGCTCCCATGATGAAGCTGACTCTATGGGCCTATCTGCAGGATCATTGGAATCTCCCATGATGAAGCTGACACAATGGGCCTATCTTCAGGATCATTGAAATCTCCCATGATGAAGCTGACTCTATGGGCCCATATTCAGGATCATTGGAAGCTCCCATGATGAAGCTGACTCTATGGGCCTATCTGCAGGATCATTGGAATCTCCCATGATAAAGCTGACTCAATGGGCCTATCTGCAGGATCATTGGAATCTCCCATGATGAAGCTGGCTCTATTGGCCTATCTTCAGCATCATTGGAATCTCCCATGATGAAGCTGACTCTATGGGTCTATCTTCAGGATCATTGGAATCTCCCATGATAAAGCTGACTCTATGGGCCTATCTTCAGGATCATTGGAATCTCCCATGATGAAGCTGAGTCCATGGATCTATCTTCAGGATCATTGGAATCTCCCATGATGAAGCTGAGTCCATGGATCTATCTTCAGGATCATTGGAATCTCCCATGATGAAGCTGACTCTATGGGCCTATCTTCAGGATCATTGGAATCTCCCATAATGAAGCTGAGTCCATGGATCTATCTTCAGGATCATTGGAATCTCCCATGATGAAGCTGACTCTATGGGCCTATCTGCAGGATCATTGGAATCTCCCATGATGAAGCTGAGTCTATGGGTCTATCTTCAGGATCATTGGAATCTCCCATGATGAAGCTGACTCGATGGGTCTATCTTCAGGATCATTGGAATCTCCCATGATGAAGCTGACTCTATGGGCCTATCTGCAGGATCATTGGAATCTCCCATGATGAAGCTGAGTCTATGGGTCTATCTTCAGGATCATTGTAATCTCCCATGATGAAGCTGACTCGATGGGTCTGTCTTTAGGATCATTGGAATCTCCCATGATGAAGCTGACTCTAAGGGCCTATCTTCAGGATCATTGGAATCTCCCATGATGAAGCTGACTCGATGGGTCTATCTTCAGGATCATTGGAATCTCCCATGATGAAGCTGACACTATGGGCCTATCTTCAGGATCATTGGAATCTCCCATGATGAAGCTGACTCTATGGGCCTATCTTCAGGATCATTGGAAGTTCCCATGATGAAGCTGACTCCATGGGCCTATCTTCAGGATCATTGGAATCTCCCATGATGAAGCTGACTATATGGGCCTATCTTCAGGATCATTGGAATCTCCCATGATGAAGCTGACTCTATGGGCCTATCTTCAGGATCATTGGAATCTCCCATGATGAAGCTGACTATATGGGCCTATCTTCAGGATCATTGGAAGTTCCCATGATGAAGCGGACTCTTTGGGCCTATCTTCAGGATCATTGGAATCTCCCATGATGAAGCTGACTCCATGGGCCTATCTTCAGGATCATTGGAATCTCCCATGATGAAGCTGACTCCATGGGCCTATCTTCAGGATCATTGGAATCTCCCATGATGAAGCTGACTCTATGGGCCTATCTTCAGGATCATTGGAAGTTCCCATGATGAAGCTGACTCTATGGGCCTATCTTCAGGATCATTGGAATCTCCCATGATGAAGTTGACTCTATGGGCCTATCTTCAGGATCATTGGAAGTTCCCATGATGAAGCTGACTCTATGGGCCTATCTTCAGGATCATTGGAATCTCCCATGATGAAGCTGACTCCATGGGCCTATCACTTTTCCATCGCAGACAGGTCGGTGATCTCTGTTTCTTCTAACACCTTTTTCTGGTCTTGCACCCTCTGCTCTTTCCACGCTTTGTCCCCCCACGTATCTGCAGGGTTCACACCATCCACCATCAACCCACTTACAGTGAAACTACCTAAATCCAGGATCACTGTTCACCTCCACTCATTTGTTCCTCTTTTTTCCCCACCTGTGGAACCAACATGTCATTCTTCCCTCCAGGTCTTCAAGACATCTTCTCACCACCATCACAGATAGTCCCAAATCCAAAATCATGACCCGTTAATCCCCCCTCCCCCACAAAACCCCCAACCCTTCCAAATGTCCAATTTTTCCTTTCTGAGAGTTTCCTTCTATATTAATGTTGTCCACCTTTCCTATCCCCTTTTCGTAACCACAACCATTGTTTGTCCAAGTCCCCCTGTATTTTGTCCCCTTCCTCTATTTTGTCCAAGTGTTTGTGTCCGTCCTCTCTCTACTGCTACTTTTGTCATGTTACGCCCTGAATCGTTCAGTGTAGCAGTCCACTGATGCTCTTCCATGAGCCTCGACTTTGTATACACAAAGAGCGTTTGCCAGAGCGTCTGTCACACACGTATGCCATCATGTAACGTTTGTTTATGTCTATGTACCTGCATCATCTTTTGTGTATTGTTTTCATCTTTATCACCTGCTTTCCTGCCTGATTTCTAAATATCAAGGAAATTGAGTTGTGAAATATCGCTCGGATGTTCTCGAGGAAAGAAAAGCATGGAGCAAACGTGTTGTCATTTACCTGCCTTTAGTTTCTTTCTCATACACTGTGTAGGGAAGGGAATGTGACATTATACCATGTGACCACCTGTCAGTGTACTTGTCCAATTTAGTACTTATAGACTTTGCCTTTTTGAGAAATTTAAAAAATATCAACTTTTACAACTATTTTTTGTTCTTTAAGTGCAACCTTGTGATAAACTTTTTATCCAGAATTACAATAAAATAAAAACAAATATCCTGGCAATGGTCATTTTCATCCCTGAAGATCGTATTCAAACAGACAAGATGTGTTTACCTGTGGTCGTGGGAGGTGGGCAGTGGTGACACCTGGCCATTCTGTGCTAAAAAGTTTCTCTCACCATTACTAACAGAATGGCAGTTTTGCTTGTGCAAGCATTCCCCATGTAATACATCAGTTCTGAATGATCTCTTGAAACTTTTACATCGAAGCCTCTAACAAGGTACATCGAATTCCCCCAAACCCTCCCAATGGTCCAGACCTTCTGCGAAGACCAGAGCCACCTTCCCCCGGAGCAACGACGCAAAAAACTCCTTCAAAGTATCGAAGAAATCAAACGGCACATTCAGAAGGAGGTTGATCAGAAGTAAGTTTTAAAGTTATTATTTCCCGCAATTAACCTGGTGTTGAAAAAATTTAACAAAATCATCACCTGGTGTCGGCCTAATGGTTCGGGTGCTGGGCTTGGGATCCTCAGGTCCTGAGTTTGGAATCCCGTTGAATTAACGCCAGGTGTGGTTAACTCAGCCTGTCATCCTTCTGAGGTCGACAAAATGAGTACCAGATAACTGGTCATACAGAGGTATTGCATCAGCGGCATACGCGCCCACAGAAAAATGATGCAACCAGCAGCCGGATGGCTGCACACGAACCATCGGCCACTTTAACATTCGACAAATCCTCCACTCACTCTGGAACGATACAACAGCCGAACTGTCCCACTCAGCTTTCAGAGAATGTTATAGTGTAAGGAACAACTGGAAGAGAATGTGATGCACAGAGATTAATGTTTTCCAGCCAGAATAACATTTACCATCACAAAAAGGGGATCAGACCTCCCATCTTGGTAAACCCTGGTTTGGAGGGATGTGCTTTTCTTATTTGGTTCAACAACATATACATGATTGTGTACATTGTGACGAAGGTAGCGCTATGAAAATGTCTGCTTTTTAGGGATGCTCTGATCAAAATGAAAGACGTGTACATCAAGAATCCACAGATGGGAGACCCAGCGAGCCTCGAGGCAAAATTTGCTGAACTGGGATTTGAAATCGACAAATTGAGGCTGAATCTGCAAAAGCATGAAGTGAGGATCTGGGCAAGGCCATACATATGCACATATTGTTACATATTCACATATTGTTACATATTCACATATTGTTACATATTCACATATTGTTACATATGCACATATTGTTACATATTCACATATTGTTACATATTCACATATTGTTACATATGCACATATTGTTACATATCTACATTGTGTTACATATTCACAGAGTGTTGCAGATCTACATAGTGTTACATATTCACATATTGTTACATATGCACATATTGTTACATATCTACATTGTGTTACATATTCACATAGTGTTGCAGATCTACATAGTCTTACATATTCACATATTGTTACATATTCACATATTGTTACATATTCACATATTGTTACATATCTATATATTGTTACATATTCACATATTGTTACATATCTACATTGTGTTACATATTCACATATTGTTGCAGATCTACATAGTGTTACATACTCACATATTGTTACATATTCACATTTTGTTACATATTCACTTTTTTTCTTCTTTTTTTTTTGGATACAAGATCGAGGCTCGTGAAAGAGCGAACATTAATCACACAAAAAGTGAAACCGACACATGAAACAAAAAACAAGGGGAGCGGTAGACAAGATGGGGAGAGAGGGGGGACGACACAAACACAACATTTGAGAGCAGGGACATCGGGAGAAATGTGGGAGGGGGAGGGCTTGGGCGGAGGTGGGAGAGGTATAAAACATATGAACACTGCAAGGACTTCCAGGAAAGAAGTTGGAATTTCCAAAAAAAAAAAAAAAAGTGTATCTGGGGTGAATTAGCGGGGGCAGAAAAGATCAATGTTTTGGATGGGGGAAGGTAAGAGATGGTGGTGAACAGCTGTTTTAAAGACCTGTAGGGAGGAGTGGGATTGAAGGGAGTGGGGGAGTTTGTTCCAGAGGCGGGAGAAAAGGGGAATGAAAGAGGGAAGGTGAGCAGAGAGCCTAGATTTTGGCAGTTTAACCATAAGAGGGTTGCAGGCAGATCTTGTACGACCTGAAGGAATATTGGGGGGGACAGAGCACAGAGAGAGCTGGGGGAGCAAGGCCGGAGAGGAGTCGGTAGAAGACAGAAAGACCACCAACGGCCTGCGGTGAGTGAGTGAAAGGCCCTCGGAGTTAACTTCATTGCAGGAGATTCCAATGATTCTGAAAGCTTTGGTTTCAACAGCGTGAAGCCGAGCTAGGTGTGAGGCAGGAGCACCAGCCCAGAGGGGGGAACAGTATTCCATTGAGCTGCGGATGAAAGCCTTGTATGTGGTGAGGAGCTCAGGTGTGCCAAGGAAGGACTTCGCACGACGGAGGATGCCCAGTCGGCGACTGGCTTTGGAGGCCAGCTTGTAAATGTGGTTTTCCCAGGAAAGATCATGGCAGATAGTGAGACCCAAAAGCTTGAGCGACAGAACTTCTTGGGGAGGATTGTTGAGAAAGTAGATGGGAGGGTTTTCCAGTCGGTCCTTTTGGAGAGACATAGTAAGAGTGTGAGATTTGTCAAGATTGAAAGACATGTTCCACTTGTTTGACCAGTCTGTGATTTTGTCCAGGTCTGCAGAGAGTGAGGAGGCTGAAGACTGCCGATCTGAGGGATGAGGAATGGAGCGGCAGATAGTGGAGTCAGCAGCAAAGAGATAGAGAGGATTTTCCAGAGAGTCGAAGAGATCATTGATGAAGACCCGAAATAGCACAGGGCCCAGAACACTACCTTGGGGAACTCCAGCCAGAACAGGAAGGGGAGATGAGAGAAATCCATTCAGGGCCATACGTTGCCGATGACCAGAGAGGAATTCCGCAAGCCATGAGTGGAGATTTCCATGGATACCATAGGAGGAGAGTTTGGTGAGCAGAGCTGGGTGCCAGACCGTATCGAAGGCACGTGATATGTCAAGTGAGACAGCTCTGATTTCCTGTTTGGCAATGAGGACCTGCATCCATCGTTGAGACAGCAGAAGCAACATGTCCAGAGTAGAATGACCTGGTCTGAATCCAAATTGATGACCAGAGATCAAGCCTTTTTTTTTTTTTTTTTTTTTTTTTTTTTTGTATACAAGATCGAGGCTCGTGAAAGAGCGAACATTAATCACACAGAAAGACAAACAGACACACAAAACAAATAACATCGGGAGCGGTAGACAAGATGGGGAGAGAGGGGGAAGGACACAAACACAACATTTGAGAGCAGGGACCGAGAGACATGGAGACATCGAGAGAACTGTGGGAGGGTTTAGGGCTTTGGGGGCGAGGCATGGGAAGGGGGGGGGGGGGGGGGGTGGGAGAGGTATAAAACATATGGACACTGCCAAGACTTCCAGGAAAGAAGTTGGAATTTCAAACAAGGTGGATCTGGGGTGAATTAGTGGGGGTAGAAAAGATCAAGGTTTTGGATGGGGGAAGATAAGAGATGGTGGTGAACAGCTGTTTTGAAGACCTGGAGGGAGGAGTGTGATTGAAGTGAGTGTGGGAGTTTGTTCCAGAGGCGGGAGAAAAGAGGAATGAAAGAGTGAAGGTGAGCAGAGAGCCGAGATTTCGGCAGTTTAACCATCAGAGGGTTGCTGGCAGATCTTGTGCGACCTGTAGGAATATTTGGGGGACAGAGCACAGAGAGAGCTGGGGGAGCAAGGCCGGAGAGGAGTCGGTAGAAGACAGAAAGACCACCTACCTGCCTGCGGTGAGTGAGTGAAAGGCACTCAGAGATAGCTTCATCGCGGGAGATTCCAATGATTCTGAAAGCTTTGGATTCAACAGCGTGAAACCGAGCCAGGTGTGAAGCAGGAGCACCAGCCCATAGGGGAGAACAGTATTCCATTGAGCTGCGGATGAAAGCCTTGTATGTGGTGAGGAGCTCAGGTGTGCCTAGGAAGGACTTCGCACGACGGAGGATGCCCAGTCGGCGACTGGCTTTGGAGGCCAGCTTGGAAATGTGGTTTTCCCAAGAAAGATCATGGCAGATGGTGAGACCCAAAAGCTTGAGCGACAGAACTTCTTGGAGAGGATTGTTGAGAAAGTAGATGGGAGGGTTGTCCAGTCGATCTTTTCGGAGAGACATAGTAAGAGTGTGAGATTTGTCAGGATTGAAAGACATGTTCCACATGTTTGACCAGTCTGTGATTTTGTCCAGGTCTTCAGAGAGTGAGGAGGCTGCAGACTGCCGATCTGAGGGAAGAGGAATGGAGCGGCAGAGAGTGGAGTCATCAGCAAAGAGATACAGAGGATTTTCCAGAGAGTCGGAGAGATCATTGATAAAGACCAGAAAAAGCACGGGGCCCAGCACACTGCCTTGGGGAACTCCAGCCTGAACGGGAAGGGGAGATGAGAGAAATCCATTCAGGGCCACACGTTGACTACGACCAGAGAGGAAGTCCGCAAGCCATGCATGGAGATTTCCATGGATACCATAGGAGGAGAGTTTGGTGAGCAGAGCTGGGTGCCAGACCGTATCGAAGGCACGTGATATGTCAAGGGAGACAGCTCTGATTTCCTGTTTGGCATTGAGGACCTCCATCCATTGTTGAGACAGCAGAAGCAGCATGTCCAGAGTAGAGTGACCTGGTCTGAAACCAAATTGATGATCAGAGATCAAGCCATTGGAGAAGAGGAAAGATTTCATATCCGAAGCAATGATGGATTCCATGACTTTGCTGATAATTGGGAGCAGGCTGATTGGTCTGTAGTTGCAAGGATCTGTTTTTGCACCTTTTTTGTGTAAAGCGGTAATGTTTGCTGATTTCCAGGATGCTGGCAGATGACCTTGAGCAAAGGATAGGGTGAAAAGAACAGAGAGAGGGTGAGATAGAGTGGCAGAGCAGGATTTTAGGACCCGTGGGCTGAGGCCATCTGGTCCAGTTGCAGAATCAGAGTCGAGGTTTGACAAAAACTCCTCCACCTTGTCAGGAGAGAAGGTCACAGAGTCCAGGAGCAGTTTGGTTCGACTGGGAAAGGTGGGAACAGAGAGAGATGGGTTTGGGACTAAGGATTTTGAGGCAAACACAGAGTTGAGGCATTCGGCTTTGTCACGTGCGATGTCAACTGTGTGGCCATTTGAGGTAAGGGAGGGGATGGAGGGGGAACAAACACCAGAAACGGATTTGACCAGACGCCACCAGGATTTGGAGGAAGGAGACAGGTTTGAGAGTTCATTCTTGAGTGAGGAGAGATAGTGCTTCCTGGCACTCCTGAGGGTAGACACACACTTGTTCCGAGCTTGGTGGAAGGAACTGAGATTTCCTTCAGTTGGATTAGCCTTCAAGAGGCAAAGGCAAGTTGTTTCAGGGCAACTGCCTCACCACAAGATTCAGTGTACCATGGACGGGAGGAAGGGTATGACAACTGAAGGCGAGATGGGATAAATCTGTGCATGAGAGAGATCAGTTTGCTTTGGAAGAATTCCCAGGAAGAATTGATGTCAGAGGCAGTGGAGATGGGAGACCAATCCAGACGATTGATGGCTGCTTGAAGACCGTCCCAGTCGGCCTGAGTGAAATGCCAGACTCGTCGACGCTGAGGAGGCTCTCTGAGAATGGCCAGAGAGAATCTGAGAATGGCCATTGGAGAAGAGGAAGGATTTGATATCCGAAGCAATGATGGAATCCATGACTTTGCTGATTAATTGGAAGCAGGCTGATTGGTCTGTAGTTGCAAGGATCTGTTTTTGCACCTTTTTGTGTAAAGCGGAAATGTTTGCTGATTTCCAAGATGCTGGCAGATGACCTTGAGCAAAAGAGAGGGTGAAAAGAACAGAGAGAGGGTGAGATAGAGCAGCAGAGCAGGATTTTAGGACCTGTGGGCTGATGCCGTCTGGTCCAGTTGCAGAATCAAAGTCGAGGTTTGACAAAAACTTCTCCACCTTGTCAGGAGAGAAGGACACAGAGTCCAGGAGCAGTTGAGTTCGACTTGGAAAGGTGGGAACAGAGAGAGATGGGTTTGGGACACAAGATTTAGAGGCAAACACAGAGTTGAGGCATTCGGCTTTGTCACGTGCGGTGTCAACTGTGTAGCCATTTGAGGTAAGGGAGGGGATGGAGGGGGAACAAACACCAGAAACGGATTTGACCAGACGCCACCAGGATTTGGAGGAAGGAGACAGGTTTGAGAGTTCAATCTTGAGTGTGGAGAGATAGTGCTTCCTGGCACTCCTGAGGGTAGACACACACTTGTTCCGAGCTTGGTGGAAGTTACTGAGATTGCCTTCAGTTGGATTTGCCTTCCAAGAGGCAAAGGCAAGTTGTTTCAGGGCAACTGCCTCACCACAAGATTCAGTGTACCATGGATGGGAGGAAGGGTAAGACAACTGAAGACGAGATGGGATAAATCTGTGCATGAGAGAGAGCAGTTTGCTTTGGAAGAATTCCCAGGAAGAATTGATGTCAGAGGCATTAGAGATGGGAGACCAGTCCAGGTGATTGATGGCTGCTTACAGCCCATGCCAGTCGGCCTGAGTGAAATGCCAGATTCGTCGACGCTGAGGAGGCTCTCTGAGAATGGCCAGAGAGATGTCCACTTTAACAAGCACATGATCAGAAGAACCGATTGTAGCAGAAGAAGAGCAGCAGACATTTGCAGGGAAGTTAGTCATAACCAAGTCCAGAAGAGAAGATACTCCATTGACTAAGATCCGGGTCGGGAAATTGACAGATTGTGTCAGTCCCAATGAGTCGCAGAAGTCCTTTGCTGAGGTGCCATGGCTGGTGAGAGATGAACCCACACCCAGCCAGCTGGCATGATGACAGTTGAAGTCGCCACATATGAGGAAGAGAGAGTTTGGATGAGTGGATAGAAGTTGGTCCATGTTGTCAGACAGTGAAATGTAAATGGAGTCATCACTGTTTGGAGGACGGTACAGAACACATATGAACAAAAGGTGGGAGCGGAGAGGAAGCCGTAGCCAGAGGTACTCCTGGGGGTGGGGTGGAGAGAGGGCAGTGCAAGGAGAATGAGGAAGAGAGTTTTTGATAAAGATAGCCACCCCACCACCAGGACGAGGCTCAGGTCTATCATACCGGAGGTGGGAGTAACCAGGAAGAGATATTAAGGAATCAGAGACATCTTGAAGGAGGAAAGTTTCTGTTAAGCAGATGAAGTCTGGATTGTCAGAAGCAACCTGAATGGAGAGATCAATCAGGTTTGAGCGAAGGCCCCGGATGTTTGAGGTCCATACCGTTAATGAGGAGAGAGGGGGAGCATTGGGTGCAGGACAGGGGAGGGGAGGGGTAGGGTCAGATGAAGGATGAGAGGGGGGGGGGGGGGTAGGAAGAGCAGTTGATTGTGTTTCAGAGATTACAGAAGAGTTACAAGAAAGGGAAGGATGAGGAGGACGAAAGGTTTGATGGTGATGGGATGAGGCACAGTGAGGGGTTGTTTGAGGGGCAGAGGAAAGTAGAAGGTTGGGGGAGGTGGAGGTATGAGATAGAAGGGAGACGAAGTGGGGAGGAGGCAGCTTTAAGAAGGAGATGGGAGGAGGGAGAATTTGGGAGGGATGGTTGGGGGGGAGATTTGGAGGGGAGGGGCAAGGGGGGAGTTTAGAAAGTGGATGAATAATGAAAGATGAACATTTATAACAAATTGGGTTTGTTGTGATTTTCAAGTTAGCGATCCATTTAAGAACGATGGAGGAGGGGTGGAATGAATGAGAATTTAGAATTTAGAGCATGTAGTGAGAAAGAATTATAAGAGATTGAATATTTTTTTGAAATGGAATGAGTTGAAGAGGAAATTGAAAGGAGCCTTTTAAATATGAAGGAAAACAGTGTGTTGTAATAAACCACTGAATAAAACACTCCAGGGGAAAGTTTAAACATATTTAAACAGAACCGTGAAGAACAATCTTATATTCACAAAAATACCAATGGGGAGAGGGAGCCTAGAGGGACAACCACGAGTCACTTGAACAGGGCAAAAGGCGCAAGGCAAGGGGATAATGGGGGCGGGGCGAGACAGCGCACGTGGGCAGAGGCAAAAGCACACGATGGGACAAAAGCACACGAGGACAAAGGGAAATAAAAGTTTTTTTTTTGTTTTTTTGTGTGGGGGGGGGGGGGGGGGGGTTACAACGTCAGACAAAGAGTAGATGTTCGGTGAAGTTTGGGGGAGAAGGGAAAATCAAAAAACCTAGAAAAACCAGCGAAGGAAGGAACAAACTTCGACGGGGGAAGCATAAGGCTGCAAGGCCTCACACGCGGCGGCACGGCAAACAGAAAACGATTAATTTATGAAAGGTAAACACCGAGAATCTTCCAAGGGACACACTATATGTTCACACACCGAAAGATAAATACAGTTTCGACAAAATACAATTGTGAACATATTCATATTGTTACATATTCACATATTGTTACATTTCTATATATTGTTACATATTCACATATTGTTACATATTCACATATTGTTACATATTCACATATTGTTACATATTCACAAAATGTTACATATCTATATATTGTCACATATTGTTACATATTCACATATTGTTACATATTCACATAATGCTACATATCTATATATTGTCACATATTGTTACATATTCACATAATGTTACATATCTATATATTGTCACATATTGTTACATATTCACATAATGTTACATATCTATATATTGTCACATATTCACATAATGTTAAATATCTATATATTGTCATATATTGTTACATATTCACATAATGTTACATATCTATATATTGTCATATATTGTTACATATTCACATAATGTTACATATCTATATATTGTCACATATTGTTACATATTCACATAATGTTACATATCTATATATTGTCACATATTGTTACATTTTCACATATTGTTACATATTCACATAATGCCTCGCTCTTCCCCCTCCTCAAATAACACCTCACTGTGCCTCACCCAATCACCATCAAACCTTTTGTCTGCCCCATTCTTCCCTTTCTCCAAGCTATTCTGAAATCTCTGACACACTGTCAACAGCTCTCCCTACCTCTCCCTACCTCTTCCTCCTCTTCCACATCTTACCCTACACCTCCTCCCCCCCTGTTCTGTATCCGATGCTCCCCCTTCCTCTTCATTAACGGTATGGACCTCAAACATCCGTGGCCTTCGCTCAAACTTGACTGATCTCTCCATACAGGTTGCTTCTGACAAACCAGACGTGATCTGCTTCACAGAAACTTTCCTCCTTCATGATGTCTCTGATTCCTTGGTATCTCTCCCAGGTTACTCCCTCCTCCGGTATGATAGACCTGAGCCTCGTCCTGGAGGTGGGGTTGTTATCTTCATAAAAAAACTCTCCTCCTCACTTGCCCTGCACTGCCCTCTCTCCACCTCACCCCCAGGAATACCTTTGGCTACGGCTTCCCCTTCGCTCCCACCTTTTTTTCATATGTGTGTTGTACCGTCCACCAAACAGTGATGACTCCATCTACATCTCGCTGTCTGATAATATGGACCAACTTCTATCTACCCATCCCAACTCTCTCTTCCTCATATGTGGTGATTTCAATTGTCACCATGCCAGTTGGCTGGGTGTGGGTACCTCTCTCACCAGCCATGGCTCCTCAGCAAAGGACTTCTGCGACTCACTGGGACTGACACAATCTGTCAATTTCCCGACCCGGATCTCAGTCAACGGAGCATCTTCTGTTCTGGACTTGGTTATGACTAACTTCCCTGAAAATGTCTGCTGCTCTTCTTCTGCTCCAATCGGCTCATCTGATCATGTGCTTGACAAAGTGGACATCTCTCTGACCATTATCAGAGAGCCTCCTCAGCGTCGACGAGTCTGGCATTTCACTCAGGCCAACTGGCACGGTTTTCAAGCAGCCATCAATCATCTGGACTGGTCTCCCATCTCTACCGCCTCTGACATCAACTCATCCTGGGAATTCTTCCAAAGTAAATTGCTCTCTCTCATGCACAGATTTATCCCATCTCGTCTTCAGTTGTCATACCCTTCCTCCCGTCCATGGTACATGGAATCTTGTGGTGAGGCTGTTGCCCAGAAACAACTTGCTTTTGTCTCCTGGAAAGCAAATCCAACGGAAGGAAATCTCATTTCCTTTCACAAAGCCCGAAACAAGTGTGTGTCCACCCTCAGGAGAGCCAGGAGACAATATCTCTCCATTCTCAAGACCGAACTCTCTTATCTGTCTCCCTCTTCCAAATCCTGGTGGCGTCTGGTCAAATCTGTTTCTGGTGTTTGTTCCCCCTCCATCCCCTCACTCACCTCAAACGGCTACACGGCTGACTCCAAACGTGAAAAAGCTGAATGCCTCAACTCTGTGTTTGCCTCTAAATCTTGTGTCCCAAACCCATCCCTCTCTGCACCCACCGTACCCAGTCGTACCCAGCTGCTCCTGGACTCTGTGTCCTTTCCTCCTGACAAGGTGGAAAAGTTTCTGTCAACCCTCGACTCTGATTCTGCAACTGGACCTGACGGCATCAGCCCACGGGTCCGAAAATCCTGTTCTTCCGCTCTTTCACTCCCTCTCTCTGTTCTCTTCACCCTCTCGTTTGCTCAAGGTCATCTGCCATCTGCTTGGAAATCAGCCAACATCACCGCTTTGCACAAAAAAGGTGCAAAAACAGATCCTAGCAACTACAGACCAATCAGCCTTCTCCCAATTATCAGCAAAGTCATGGAATCCATCATTGCTTCGGATATGAAATCTTTCCTCTTCTCCAATGGCTTGATCTCTGATCATCAATTTGGTTTCAGACCTGGTCACTCTACTCTGGACATGCTGCTTCTGCTTTCTCAACAATGGATGGAGGTCCTCAATGCCAAACAGGAAATTAGAGCTGTCTCCCTTGACATATCACGTGCCTTCGATACGGTCTGGCACCCGCTCTGCTCACCAAACCCTCCTCCTTTGGTATCCATGGAAATCTCCACGCATGGCTGGCGGACTTCCTCTCTAGTCATAGTCAACGTGTGGCCCTGAATGGGTTTCTCTCATCTCCTCTTCCTATTCAGGCTGGAGTTCCCCAAGGCAGTGTTCTGGGCCCTGTGGTTTTTCTGGTCTTCATCAATGATCTCTCTGACTCTCTTGAAAACCTCTCTATCTCTTTGCTGATGACTCTACTCTCTGTCGCTCCATTCCTCATCCCTCAGATCGACAGTCTGCAGCCTCCTCACTCTCTGCAGACCTGGACAAAATCACAGACTGGGCAAACAAGTGGAACATGTCTTTCAATCCTGACAAATCTCACACTCTTACGATGTCTCTCCAAAAAGACCGACTGGACAACCCTCCCATCCACTTTCTGAATAATCCTCTCCAAGAAGTTCTGTCACTCAAGCTTTTGGGTCTCACTATCTGCCATGATCTTTCCTGGGAAAACCACATTTCAAATCTGGCCTCCAAAGCCAGTCGCCGACTAGGCATCTTCCGTCGTGCGAAGTCCTTCCTTGGCACACCTGAGCTCCTCACCACATACAAGGCTTTCATCCGCAGCTCAATGGAATACTGCTCTCCCCCTCTGGGCTGGTGCTCCTGCCTCACACCTAGCTCGTCTTCACGCTGTTGAAACCAAAGCGTTCAGAATCATTGGAATCTCCCGCGATGAAGCTAACTCCAAGGGCCTTTCACTCACTCACCGCAGGCAGGTTGGTGGTCTTTCCGTCTTCTACCAACTCCTCTCCGGCCTTGCTCCTCCAGCTCTCTCTGGGCTCTGTCCCCCAAATATTCCTACAGGTCGCACAAGATCTGCCTGCAACCCTCTTATGGTTAAACTGCCAAAATCAAGACTCTCTGCTCACCTTCACTCCTTCATTCTTCTTTTCTCCCGCCTCTGGAACAAACTCCCTCACTCTCTTCAATCCCACTCTTCCCTCCAGGTCTTTAAAACGGCTGTTCACCACCATCTCTTATCTTCCCCAATCCAAAACCTTGATCTTTTCTACCCCCACTAATTTCACCCCAAATCCACTTTTTTGAAATACCAACTTCTGTCCTGGAAGTCCTTGGTGTCCTTGTGTTTTATACTTCTCCCTCCCCCCCACCCCCCCTTCCCACGCCTCCTCCCCCCAAGCCCTCTCCCTCCCACACATCTCCTGATGTCCCTGCTCTCAAATGTTGTGTTTGTGTGCTTCCCCTTCTCTCCCCATCTTGTTTACTGCTCCCTCTTCTTTTTATATATTTTGTTTGTCTGTTTGATTTGTTTGTGAAATAAATGTTAGCTCATTCACGAACCTCGATTCTGTATACAAAAAAAAAATTTAAAAAATAAAAAATGTTACATATCTATATATTGTCACATTGTTATATATTCACATAATGCTACATATCTATATATTGTCACATATTGTTACATATTCACATAATGTTACATATCTATATATTGTCACATTGTTACATATTCACATAATGCTACATATCTATATATTGTCACATATTGTTACATATTCACATAATGCTACATATCTATATATTGTCACATATTGTTACATATTCACATAATGTTACATATCTATATATTGTCACATTGTTACATATTCACATAATGCTACATATCTATATATTGTCACATATTGTTACATATTCACATAATGTTACATATCTATATATTGTCACATATTGTTACATATTCACATATTGTTACATATTCACATAATGTTACATATCTATATATTGTCACATATTGTTACATATTCACATATTGTTACATATTCACATAATGTTTCATATCTATATATTGTCACATATTGTTACATATTCACATATTGTTACATATTCACATATTGTTGCATATTCACATAATGGTACATATCTATATATTGTCACATATTGTTACATATTCACATATTGTTCCATATTCACATATTGTTACATATTCACATATTGTTACATATTCACATGATGTTACATATCTATATATTGTCACATATTGTTGCATATTCACATATTGTTACATATTCACATAATGTTACATATCTATATATTGTCACATATTGTTACATATTCACATATTGTTACATATTCACATATTGTTACATATTCACATAATGTTACATATCTATATATTGTCACATATTGTTACATATATACATATTGCTACCTATTCACATGTTGTTACATATTCACATATTGTTACATATTCACATAATGTTACATATCTATATATTGTCACATATTGTTACATATTTACATATTGTTACATATTCACATAATGTTACATATCTATATGTTGTCACATATTGTTTCATATTCACATATTCACATATTATTACCTTTGGTCCAAGAAACAGTGATTTCTTCAGTATAAATGTGTAGTTGTCTTTTTTTGGCGGTTTTTGTTTTCGTACTGGGGTTGGAGATCAAATGAGGATTACAAAAGGAATACAGCAGATGAGCAGAAACAGTCTTTTATGGTTTCATGGGGGGATGGACAACTCCAGCACGGTGTCTTTGACAGTCTACATTTATATGGAAGTGCATATATAGTTAGTACTGCAGGAGGTGGCAATCGTGTTGTTTTTCGATTTCCCAACAGGTTGTATGTTAGTGGGTTTGAGATAAGGGTGGAGTTAGTTGCTTTTTCTGTGCCTCATTTCCTTACAGTGACGGTTTGTATGTTTGCTGCGACCACAAAAGTTGCTTCCCCTAAACTGCTCTCAGATCAACTGAAATTATGTCACATAAATCCCAGGTGCACAGCGCCATCTTGTGGACTTTGTACCAGTGAAACACGTTTTAATTTGACTGGTTTTGGAAGATCTTCGGTCTTTCTGAATGGATTGGTCTGTGTGGTGTGTGATTTGTCCCTCATCCCATCATGTTCCAGACTTGGCTGGCAGAGGCGAATGGACAGGTACAGGGTAAAAGTGAAATCCCAAGGAGATTGAGTGGAATATATGTGCAGCCGAACCCCGATATCAGCCGTGGCAGTAATGGACCACATGCCCACGAAAGGTATGGAATGTGTCGATATGGCAAGTAGAGAACAGCATTATGTTTGTCCTTTCCATAGATTTACTTTCATTAAAAGCTGTCCAATAAAAAAAATAAAAAAAACACCTTTAGAGGCCATTTTCCCCGCAAGCGGGGGTTGGCCTTTTTCGGGCACCGTGGTTGTTGTTGTTTTTGTTGGTCCCATTTTTGAAGCAATGTTTTACGGCCGGATGCCCTTCCTGTCGCCAACCCTGTTTGTCGCCTTTTACGACAAACAGGGAATTACCAGTGGACTGGGCTCAATTTGCCGACCTCGGAAGGGTGACAGGCTGAGTCAACCCCCCTGGTGTTAATTCAGCGATCGACCGGGATTCGAACCCAGGATTCTAGGATCCTAAGCTGGCACCCTGACCGCTAAGCCAACACCAGGCTGTCCAATAGAGCTGTCAATAGGCAATAGAGCTGTAAAAGCTGTCCAATAGAGAAAGATTATTACATCAGCAGGTGCACTGTGTGTGTGTGTGTGTTTGTGTGTGTTTGTGTGTGTGCGTGCGTGTGGTTTGTGTGTGCGTGTGTGTGTGCGTGTGTGTGTGCGGGTGTGTGTGTGTGCGTGTGTGTGTGCGTGTGTGTGTGTGTGTGTGTGTGTGTGTGTGTGTGTGTGTGCATGTGTTTGTGTGGGCGTGCGTGCATAAAATAAATTGGTGATGCGTACCGATAGTCCATGTGATGGGCATATCAGATCATGTTAGCAGTGTGGTTTTGTCTTTCAACCTGCAAGGTACAGATGGAGGAACAAAGCTGTTACACCTGCTAAACATTTTCATGGAACTGAGGGATTTGATGGGCATGAATGGAGAGACAAAGATTTGTACATTTGAAGTTATAAAGATTTGATATCCCAGTCACTTAAACATGAACAAGTAGTTATAAGAGAAATAAATTGGAGGATATCAAAATTTAAAATACAATTGATTTCATTTGCGTAAATAAATTTTCTACAAAATATTGACATCCACAGTAAGTATGTATATTGTGTTATGTGGAAGGGGGATCCATAGTTAGAATGTAGTAAGATTATAATATAGCCTGTGTGTCTCATGTAGCATAGATTTACTCTTGTAAATAGGGAAAATGTTTTGTTAAACGTGACCCCAAGGAGGTAGAATATGTAATTTATAGACAGTATAAGGGATAAGGTTGTATGTGTAAAAAACCTCCTGTGGGCGAGTGGGGCCTTGTGAGGACTTGTACAAAATGGCACATGACAAAGCGCTTTACGCTGTAAGGCGGAAACATCATGAATTGTTTGGCCAGTGCACGGCAAGCAATGCTGGTGAAGTCAGCTGTAAAGCCCTGTAGAGAGACAGAATACTTTTATTGGGATCGCCCCACTGGGTGGGACAGACCAGAAGATGGCACCTCCCACAAGCAGTGGGCAGCCATTCAATGGACCTGCCACAGGTAAAGGCTGTCCTCGAGTCTACAAGGGCTGTAGCTGTGCTTGCACACGTGAGTTGGACCTTGGACTTCAACATAGAAACACCTCTCTTCTCTCTCTTGCGTATGCTCTCGCCTTCTTCGTCTCGCTAGCTGCCTTCATCTCCCATTCTGCTTCATCATCAAGACAGGGAGGACTGCTCTCTGGAAACGTTGGCATCACCTTACAATCCCTCGCCTCCACTGCATCGCTCTTGCTATCATTCCGGTCCAGAGCCACACTTTGTCTGTGCGCCAGCAACAACCACCAGCTTCGTGCTAGCGAAGGTCCTAGTCTGCTTACCCATTGTTAGAAAGAGTGTGGTGTGTGGCACCAGAGCAGGGTTAGGATTGTTTATTTACAAAATAATTTATCCACAAAATAATGTATGTATATGAGGCCAAAAAATATATATTTCCGGTCTCTGGTCAGCGCGTGCATCGATTTTGACCCTGCGCGTCAACAATTATTTTTTTTCAAATTTCTAACGGTGCCGACAACAGCGCGCACCGTCTATATAATATAGAGCACATCATAAATTATAGAGCACATTAAACATAAACAATGCCGCGCCGCCTCAAGTATTTGCGTATACTTGAGGCGGCGCCGAGACGAGATAATTGCAATTAAGTGAGCCGTGACGTCACGTTCTCGCCGAAAACGCGATTTCGAGCTTGAGGAGCCATATAATGTATGTATGTAGCCGGGCCGGCGCGCTATCTCGGGAAATATGAAAGATCTCGGCTATCGACGTTCGCGCATGGTTCTCCCCTACAAAACTACGTTTAGTTTGTCCAAATCCAAACAGCCGTTCCAAAGATATGAGTAGTTTTGTGTGCCGTGACGTCATGAATCCAATCGGCTGGATATTCATATTGTCATTTATTGAAACGAAGACGTTCTTTGTCGGGTTCGTGTGAAGCAACCAGAAAGCCGAGAGAGAGCTGCGGGTGGTCTCGTTAGTTAGGCCTGGATCCTATCTCGTTTGTCCTGAAGTTGTAAGTGTCTGTGATAATCTGGTGGACTAGGAGAAGAGATCGTGGGAGTTGAACCACACCATACAGCCCAAATGCGCATGCGCGGCTTTGATACACATGCAGCGTCATCCCGTACACGAAAATTGGTCCAGGGTGTAGTCATTTGCGCATGCGCGGTTTTTTCAGCATTCAAATGCTTCGGCAATCGCCTGTTAGACCACTTGCGCATGTGCAGTGTTGACGCGATCGACGCATTGGAATGTTTGACGGTACGACGAGGCGATCTCGAGAACGAAATGGCAGTCTATAATTATATGCTTGAAGAACTTAATGATTTTCAGAATAAATACATTTTAAAATAACTTATTAAGCTTGTGTTCATTATTTACAAAAAGGCCTACCAGTCCCATTGGCTGTCTTTAATCTTTCTCTGGACGGCACCACGGCAGAAGAGGAGAACCGCAAGGCATGAGGACACAAAACAACACCTTTATATGTGCAATCCATGCTTTTCAAAAAGAAAAAAAAACCGCATCGCCGCATCAATTCTGGAACTTTGGTCTGACCGGAGACCAGCAATATATTTTTTTCGGCCTAACATGACTCTACAAAAGAATGTATGTATATAACAACCCCACAAAAGAATGTATGTATATTTTAAAAAACCACAAAATAATGTGTGTGTATATATATATATATATATATATATATATATATATATATATATATATATATATATAACTGTAAGAAATAGTAGAAACTCCAAAGTACGAGCAGGGCGTCTCATTTGTATTGAATATATAATCGTTAGATTAAATAAGACGCGGACGTAGCTTCAGGACGTCGATCTTTAATTGTCGACAAGCTTTCGACCAACAAAGGTCTTCTTCTGAGTCAGCCCCAAGTTCGACGGAAGTGACTTTTTCACTTCCGTCGAACTTGGGGCTGACTCAGAAGAAGACCTTTGTTGGTCGAAAGCTTGTCGACAATTAAAGATCGACGTCCTGAAGCTACGTCCGCGTCTTATTTAATCTAACGATTATATATATATATATATATATATAACATAATCCCACAAAAAAAACCACCGTTTAGAGGCCATTTTTCCCCGCAAAGCGGGGGTTGGCCTTTTCGGGGACCGTGGTAGTTGTTGTTTTTTTGGCCCCCTTTTTGAAGCAATGTTTTACGGCCGGATGCCCTTCCTGACGCCAACCCTTTTTGCCGCCTTAAACGACAAACAGGGAATTACCAGTGAACTGGTACTCAATTAGCCGACCTCGGAAGGATGACAGGCTGAGTCAACCCCCCTGGCATTAATTCGGCGATCGACCGAGATTCGAACCCAGGATCCTAGGATCCTAAGCCGGCACCCTAGCTGCTAGCCCAACACCAGGGATACTCCCACAAAAGAATATGTATACCGAAACTTTCTTTGTAACTTTTTCTTTTTGTAACTTTCGGTAACATAATACCACAAAATGATGTATGTATATAACAACCCCACAAAATGTATGTATATTCAATCTTCTACGACTGTGGGTAAAAGCTGAATTATAGTCGTAAATTCATTCAAAAAGAACAAAAAATGTCGGACGGGCCCCGGGAGGGTTACAGGCTAGGTGGCGAGGCCAGTCGAGGCCGCTTCGGCCAGGCTGGGCCCATTTCGCATTTAAAACCTGAGCTGAATTACAGTAGTCAATCTTCTACGGCTGCGAATAAAAGCTGAATTATAGTAGTAAATTCATTCAAAAAGAACTAAAAATGTTGGGGCGCGCCCCAGGAGGGTTATAGGCGAGGTGGCGAGGCCAGTCGAGGCCGCTTCGGCCAGGCTGGGCCCATTTCTCAATTAAAAGCTGAGCTGAATTATGGTAGTCAATCTTCTACGGCCACGAGTAAAAGCTGAATTATAGTAGTAAATTCATTCAAAAAGAACTAAAAATGTCGGGACGGGCCCCGGGAAGGTTGTAGTCGAGGCCGGTTGAGGCCGCTTTGGCCGGGCTCGGCCCATTTCGCAATTAACAGCTGAGCTGAATTATAGTAGTCAATCTTCTACGGCCGCGAGTAAAAGCTGAATTACAGTAGTAAATTCATTAAAAAAGAACCAAAAATGTCGGGACGGGCCCCGGGAAGGTTGTAGTCGAGGCCGCTTCGGCCGGTCTCGGCCCATTTCGCAATTAAAAGCTGAGTTGAATTATAGTAGTCAATTTTCTACGGCCGCGAGTAAAAGCTGAATTATAGTAGTAAATTCATTCAAAAAGAACCCGGGCAACGCCGGGTGCTTTCGGCTTGTGTATGTATATTTTTTAAAAACACAAAATAATGTGTGTATATAACATAACCCCACAAAATAATGTATGTATATAACATAACCCCACAAAATAATGTATGTATATAACAAAACCCCACAAAATAATGTATGTACAGCATATAACATAACTCCACAAAATATGCATGATAAGTATAGACTGTCCTGTGCATGTAAAATAAACAATTATTTATTTTATTGTTTATATTTATCAGAAAGTATTCACAACATTTATACCATAAATAAGAGTATTTGTGAATCGTTTTCATCTAAAACTAAAAAACACATTATTTACAGTTTTGTAACAAGTCATAGACTTTGACCTAATAAAACACAGGTTTCCCCGCGTGTAAACTTATGAGACTTTTTTGTGCAGATACAGGACAATCATATAAAGCATTTAGCACTAAAAACGATTATTACCGGAAATGTCTGGGTTAGGATATTTTCATGTTAATTTGTACTGTACTACAAAGGAAAGCATCGAACAGGGAAAACGGAGGCTTACAGTGAACGCTCCGAAACAAAACAGTGCATTACATGTCACACAGAAAAAGAAAATGCTGCCATAAGCAGGAGTTATTGTTGTTGTTGTTGTTGTTGTTCAGAAAAAAACACTTCCCCGACACACGCCCTTTTTTTTTTTTGGTATACAAGATCGAGGTTCGTGTAAGAGCTAACATCAATCACAAAAAAACAAAAACGGACACACAAAACATACAATAAAGGGAGCGGGAGACAAGATGGGGAGAGAGAGGGAAGCACACAAGTAAACAGCAGAGAACAGGGACATCGGGAGATCTGTGGGAGGGAGAGGGCTTGGGGGGAGGAGGCGTGGGAAGGCGGGGAGGGGAGGGGGGGGGGAGGTATAAAACACATGGACACTGCTAGAACTTCCAGGAGAGAAAGACGTCGGGATATTTAAAAACAAGTGTATCTGGGGTGAATTTTATTAATTTTTTTATTTTTTATTTTTTTGTATACAGGATCGAGGCTCGTGAAAGAGCTAACATTTATCACACAAAATTTCAAACAGACACACAAAGTATATAATAAGGGGAGCGGTAGACAAGATGGGGAGCGAAGGGGAAGCACACAAGTACAACAGCAGAGAACAGGAACATCGGGAGATCTGTGGGAGGGAGAGGGCTTGGGGGGAGGAGGCGTGGGAAGTGAATTCGGGGTTGGTTCTAGGAAAAAAACACATGGACAGAGAGAGCTGGGGAGCAAGGCCGGAGAGGAGTCGGTAGAAGACAGAAAGACCACCAACCTGCCTGCGGTGCATAGGTGAAAGGCCCTCGGAGTTAGCTTCATTGTGGGAGATTCCAATGATTCTGAAAGCTTTGGTTTCAACAGCCTGAAGCCGAGCTAGGTGTGAGGCAGGAGCACTGGCCCAGAGGGGAGAACAGTATTCTATTTAGCTGCGGATGAAAGCCTTGGATGTTGTGAGGAGCTGAGGTGTGCCAAGTGTTACGTGGTCCCCTCGGTGACTACCTGGTCTCGGTGACCCCCGGACCGTGAGAGGAACTTCGCCAGAAAGTTATATTATATATGCGCTTTCGCAACGCAATCCATAGGAATTCCACCCAAGAGAAAACTGATGTTCAATGATATATTTCAATGGTAATGATACCATACAATTTCAATGATACAATCAAGGATATATCCCCCGAGCAATCCACCATCAACAATTCACACTCAACAATCAATCCCCTAGATGATTAAGATGGCCATCTTACATACGTGTGTCCCCTTTTGTACTCACGACCCCCTTTGGTCTCTGTCCCTCACAATGTCTCTGGGCCCCTCCTGACCAAGATGATGGTCGGCTTCGCCGCACTCGGGCGGTTGAACGAACCCCGGGTGGACGTGTTTCCACCGGGCATGTATCGTACCGGGAACCACGGCTGCAGCCCCCTCCTGGCCACGCGAAGCGGGTACTGTAAAGCAGGCAAAAGCCACACGCCGCTTGCAGCGCGTGTTAGGCCCCAACGTGCGACCCGTACGCGTCTTTGTAGACGGTGCCGCGAACGGTGCCAGACGCTGGGTCGGTGCACGGCCCCACGGCAGCTTGACGTGTCCACCGGGTAGGTACACGTCCCGGTAACTCCTCTCGCCAGACGGGCTTGGGAACGCCACTTTTCCACGCGGCTCAATATCGATCCCACCTCTCGTCGGAGCGGGGCGAGGAAGAAGAATCCTCGTCGCTTCTCTCGACCTCGTGTCTTTTCCCTTCTGTTTCCGGTCTCTTTTTCCAGAAGGGCTCCTGACCCTCCAACCACAACAACCCTTAATCGACTACACATTGATAAGCAAAGACCTGAATAGTAATTCCCATACATTCCCATAAATATGTAACACTCCCCCCCTTCAAGAAAGAAAGTTTGAACCCAGCGAAAACTTTCTTTGCCGGCCAACTTGGATAAACAAACCAGATAACTCAACCCCCCCCCCCCCCCCCCACATTATCAGTTCCCCCCGGGCACAGTTATCACTTAAAAATAAAGCAACCAAATTTCACCAAAACCCCCAGAGATTTTCAAAGGTAATTCACTCTGGACAAAGCACCAGCAACGACATTGTCCCTGCCCTTTACATGTTCAATTTCCCATTGGACTCCTGCCAAGCCAAACTCCATCTCATGACCCTCTGACTTTGACTGTCAGTTTCTTGTGAATGAAGGTTAAGGGGTTGATCAAAGATCCAAAGTTAAGCAACTCGATAGCACTTTTTCCGGGAGGCCAAGCCGAGTATTCACTACATGGATGCCTTTAGGAACGTGGAGTTCACGGTTAGTCCGTGCAGGAAAGTTCTCTACATGGACGCCTTGAGGAACGTGGAGTTCACGGTTAGTCCGTGCATGAAAGTTCACTACATGAACGCCTTTAGGAACGTGGCATTCACGGTTAATCCGTGGAGGAATCTTGGCTCGGCGGCTCCGCCGCATTCAGTGCTTCAACTTTTCAGAACTTCCCTAATAATTATGGTGGGACCGCTTGTCACTGTAGTCCCATGAATAGCGGTCTCCTTCTCGGCCACTACTTTGACAATCCTTCCTTCGGGAGCTGCCGTAACTCAGGGAGCCTCCATAATAATATTGATTGCGGCCACCACCAAAACTACCGCCCAGTTGTCCTCTCCTGTAGACCTCTCGACGCCTTCGAAATGCCTTCCCTACTGTTATGGTCCGACCCTCCAAATCCTTGCCATTCCAATTCTTCTCTGCCTCTCTGGCGTCTTTTGTGCTTGCAAACGTGACAAAGCCGAACCCTCTTGACTGTTGCGTTTCCCTGTCTCTTACCAACCGCACTTCCACCAGCGGCCCATATCTGTTGAAGACAGAGGTCAGAACTTCTTCCTCTGTTTTGAAGTTCAGTCCCCCTACAAATAACTTGGTACTTTTGTCGCCATCCCGAGCTGGTGTGGTGTTATTTTCCCTGCTGGGCTCTTTACCAACCCTCAGGTTACCATAAACTTGCCCCCCGGCCAAATCATTCCCGATAACCACAGATACACCCTCTACAGGAAGCGTGGCTTGTAAACCGACGGTGACCGGTCCTGACACCAAATCGGACTCCAAATGGATGACATGAAGTGGAGCACTAACACCGCCCCCGATCCCCTGTAAACGAACACTATCCCCCGTTGCCGTCTCCTCGGACCATGGCAAAATGCCTTCAAGCATTAAAGATTGATGTGCTCCTGTGTCCCTCAATATCCTAACCGGTCTCCGGTTAGTCGAGGCTCCATCCAGTGACACAAACCCCTCTGAAATAAATGGTTGGTAACCCTTTTGATGGCGATTTCTCACAATGGCCATTGCATTTGGAGTCGTACTAGTCGAACTCCGCTCCTGATTTTCCTTTTTCAGGGCATAACATTGGGACATCACATGTCCAGGTTTCTTGCAAAAAGCGCAAGTAGGCCCGGAGGAAAAACTCGTGGTCTGCCTCAGGCCCCCCGGAAAATAAGTTTGTCTTGGGCCCGTAGCCCCCTGATTTCTAACAGTTGGGGTATCATAGTTGTCCCCATAATCATCTCGAGGCCGCCGCCATGTAAGGTCGTTCTCCGCACCGGGTGTTCCATAACTCCCCTCCTGAAGTCTAGGCGAGGAGTTAGGTTTGTGGACCCCTATTCGGTGGGTTAAGGCATAATCATCTGCCATGGTGGCTGCGTCCCACAACTTTGGTACTTTCTTTTCCTGCAGGTACACTTTGATGTCCTCGTGGACACACTGCTGAAATTCCTCCACCAGGATCAAGTCACGCAAGGTTTCGAAGTCTTTCCCGACTCCTTTTGACTCACACCACCGATCAAACATGTTTTCTTTCACTCTGGCAAACTCCACATGGGTCTCACTCTCCCTCTTCCTGGCATTCCTGAATTTTTGCCTGTAAGCTTCCGGAACCAACTCATAGGCTTTGAGGATGTGCTTCTTCAGTACCTCATAATCTGCACATTGGTCCATTGGTAGCGCCGAATAAATCTCTTGAGCTTTTCCCACCAGCACACTTTGCACTAGTATGGTCCAGGCCTCCTCCGGCCAGTTTAATTGTCGAGCCACTTTCTCAAAGTGTGGAAAAAATTTCGCGACTTCCTTTTCACTGAACGGTGGAACCAGCCTCACATGTCTGCCCACATCCCAGGTTTTCTGGTTAGGTGTCGACCCCGTCAGCAAGGGTGGTACCTCTCCCCGTTCTCTCATTAAATCCAGCTCCTTGAATTTTATCTCTTGCTGAAGCGCCAGATCACGTTCCTTCAACTCCCTTTCGGCTTTTCTCTCCTCTGCTTCGAGTTCCCTGGCCGCTCTCCTCTCCTCTGCTTTTCTCCCTTCTAACCTTTCCTGGAGTTCTCGTTCCACTCTCCTTTCCTCTGCTTGTTTCTCTTCTCTCCTCTCTTCTGCTTTCCTTTCTTCTTCTGCTCTTTCCTTTTCTGCTTTCCTTTCTTCTTCCTTGATCCGTTCCTGGCTCCGTAATTGCAACTCCAGTTTCCGGAGCTCAACGTCTTCTGGTTCTTCGGGTAGCCACTGCCAGGCTAACTCGTCCCATGTTCCTAATCCCACCATAGACTGTATCACCGTGGTCTGCAACTCTGCCTTCCTCAAATTAGTTCGGACCTCCAAGTTGAAATGTTTGGCCAATTTCAAGAGGTCCGCTTTTAGTAACGCTCGGAACTGTGCCTCACTAGGTGTTACCGCAAAGTTCTGTGCAACAAACGCCATGGTGACTATCGTTAACACCTGTTAACCTTCACCCAAGACTTTACCACAATTCCTCAAAAATTTACCAATTAATAATTAATTAATTAATTTTAATTAATAAAAATTATTATTTTATTATGTTATACAATTTTAAATCCCGGACGTAGACCCAATTGCGAATCCGCAAATCGTAATTTGGACGAGCCCCCAATTCTGTTACGTGGTCCCCTCGGTGACTACCTGGTCTCGGTGACCCCCGGACCGTGAGAGGAACTTCGCCAGAAAGTTATATTATATATGCGCTTTCGCAACGCAATCCATAGGAATTCCACCCAAGAGAAAACTGATGTTCAATGATATATTTCAATGGTAATGATACCATACAATTTCAATGATACAATCAAGGATATATCCCCCGAGCAATCCACCATCAACAATTCACACTCAACAATCAATCCCCTAGATGATTAAGATGGCCATCTTACATACGTGTGTCCCCTTTTGTACTCACGACCCCCTTTGGTCTCTGTCCCTCACAATGTCTCTGGGCCCCTCCTGACCAAGATGATGGTCGGCTTCGCCGCACTCGGGCGGTTGAACGAACCCCGGGTGGACGTGTTTCCACCGGGCATGTATCATACCGGGAACCACGGCTGCAGCCCCCTCCTGGCCACGCGAAGCGGGTACTGTAAAGCAGGCAAAAGCCACACGCCGCTTGCAGCGCGTGTTAGGCCCCAACGTGCGACCCGTACGCGTCTTTGTAGACGGTGCCGCGAACGGTGCCAGACGCTGGGTCGGTGCACGGCCCCACGGCAGCTTGACGTGTCCACCGGGTAGGTACACGTCCCGGTAACTCCTCTCGCCAGACGGGCTTGGGAACGCCACTTTTCCACGCGGCTCAATATCGATCCCACCTCTCGTCGGAGCGGGGCGAGGAAGAAGAATCCTCGTCGCTTCTCTCGACCTCGTGTCTTTTCCCTTCTGTTTCCGGTCTCTTTTTCCAGAAGGGCTCCTGACCCTCCAACCACAACAACCCTTAATCGACTACACATTGATAAGCAAAGACCTGAATAGTAATTCCCATACATTCCCATAAATATGTAACACAAGGAAGGACCTCGCACGACGGAGGATGCCCAGTCGGCGACTGGCCTTGAAGGCCAGATTTGAAATGTGGTTTTCCCAGGAAAGATCATGGCAGATAGTGAGACCCAAAAGCTTGAGTGACAGAACTTCTTGGAGAGGATTATTCAGAAAGTGGATGGGAGGGTTGTCCAGTCGGTCTTTTCGGAGAGACAAGGTAAGAGTGTGAGATTTGTTAGGATTGAAAGACATGTTCCACTTGTTTGATCAGTCTGTGATTTTGTCCAGGTCTGCAAAGAGTGAGGAGGCTGCAGCCTGCCGATCTGAGGGATGAGGAATGGAGCGGCAGAGAGTGGAGTCATCAGCAAAGAGATAGAGAGAATTTTCAAGAGAGTCAGAGAGATCATTGATGAAGACCAGTAAAAGCACAGGGCCCAGAACACTGCCTTGGGGAACTCCAGCCTGAACAGGAAGGGGAGATGAGAGAAATCCATTCAGGGCCATACGTTAGCTACAACTGGAGAGGAAGTCCTCAAGCCATGCGTGGAGATTTCCATGGATACTATAGGAGGAGAGTTTGGTGAGCAGAGCAGGGTGCCAGACTGTATCAAAGGCACGTGATATGTCAAGGGAGACGGCTCTAATTTCCTGTTTGGCATTGAGGACTTCCATCCATTGCTGAAACAGCAGAAGCATCATGTCCAGAGTAGAGTGACCTGGTGTGAAACCAAATTGATGATCAGAGATCAAGCCGTTTGAGAAGAGGAAAGATTTGATATCCGAAGCAATGATGGATTCCATGACTTTGCTGATAATTGGGAGAAGGCTGAATTGGGAGAACGCTTGTTTCGGGCTTTGTGAAAGGAAATGAGATTTCCTTCCATTGGATTTGCTTTCCAGGAGGCGAAGGCAAGTTGTTTCTGGGCAACTGCCTCACCACAAGATTCTGTGTACCATGGACGGGAGGAATGGTATGACAACTGAAGACGAGATGGGATAAATCTGTGCATGAGAGAGAGCAATTTACTTTGGAAGAATTCCCAGGATGAGTTGATGTCAGAGGCGGTAGAGATGGGAGACCAGTCCAGATGATTGATGGCTGCTTGAAGACCGTGCCAGTTGGCCTGAGTGAAATTAACGGGGGTAGAAGAGATCAAAGCTTTGGATGGGGGAAGATAAGAGATGGTGGTGAACAGCTGTTTTGAAGACCTGGAGGGAGGAGTGGGATTGAAGAGAGTGAGGGTGTTTGTTCCAGAGGCAGAAGTAAAGAGGAATGAAGGAGTGAAGGTGAGCAGAGAGTCTTGATTTTGGCAATTTCACCAGAAGAGGGTTGCTGTCTTTCTTCAGCATCCACCCGATGAACTACGCTCTATTTTGTGAAGTTAATTTCTGTTAAACATGAGTGATAAACGCCCTGCTAATGAGCCTGGGGGCAGAAATTTTATTGTGGACAAAACGGGCCCATGAACATCCCAGGAACAACCACATGGTTGACACTTGACGATGACGTACAGTCGCTGGGGGCAGTGGATCCCGGTCCATCCTCGTCCTCCTTGCATTAGGCCACTCCCCCACCATTTTACCTCCCACTCCACCTCGACAAGCTCCATCCACGACCATCATTGGTGAATACAGTACAGCATTGTACATTACTTTACATGGTACTTTATATTATTTACATTCTACTTTTACTTATTACTTGTGAAAATCAAAGGTTCCTCAAGTGTATTGGTTGGTCTTGTGCATTATTCTGTCTGTTTATATGTAAATTGCCTACAGTCACAATTTTAAACCGATCTGTACGAAACTTCACCAAACGGCAGGGTTGGTCATATGGAAAAAGACTATTGATTTTGAGGTGAAAAGGTCAACAACAGGTGGAATTTATAAAATCCTCAATTTTCATCTGATTGACTTGAAGTTTGAAAAGGATTTGCATATCAGGTCACTGAATTAATTCAACTACCAATTATTTTGGGGGTCAACATAGGCCAAAAGGTCAACATAGGCCAAAGGTCAACATAGGCCAAAGGTCAACATTGGCCAAAGGTCAACAACAGGTGGAATTTGTAATATCCTCAATTTTCATCTGATTGACTTGAAGTTTGAATAGGATTTGCATATCAGGTCACTGAATTAATTCAACTACCAATTATTTTTGAGGTCAACATAGGCCAAAGGTCAACATAGGCCAAAGGTCAACATTGGCCAAAGGTCAACAACAGGTGGAATTTGTAATATCCTCAATTTTCATCTGATTGACTTGACGTTTGAATAGGATTTGCATATCAGGTCACTGAATTAATTCAACTACCAATTATTTTTGAGGTCAACATAGGCCAAAAGGTCAACATAGGCCAAAGGTCAACAACTTAGGTGGAATTTCTAATATCCTCAATTTTTATCTGATTGACTTGAAATTTGAAGAAGATTTGCGTATCAGATCACTGAATTCAACCACCAATTATTTTTGAGGTCAACAACTTATCAGGGATTTTGCAGGTATCGTGCTATGCACGACATATTTATTGTCTGTTTGTTTGTATATCAGTCTCCTACAGGTCATAATTTTAAACCGATCTTCACGAAACTTCACAAAATGGTAGAGTTGGTTATAAACAAGAAGCCAATTGTTTTTGGGGTCAAAAGGTCAATATGTCAACATAGGCCAAAGGTCGGCAACTTTGTTGAATTTCTAAAATCATTATTTTTTATTAGATTGGCTTGAAATTTGAAGAAGATTTGCGTATCCGGTCACTGAATTCAACCACCAATTATTTTTGAGGTCAGCAAAAAACCTTCGACTTGGGACACATTAAATGTTATTTACATTCATTTAAATGGGAAAAATCGTTTTCAACAACGTCGTTTCCTACAACGCCGCAGTTTTTAGGACACATAAATGATGTTGTAGGAGAACAACTTTCATACTTACTGACGTTGCAGGATAAATCTATAGTTCCTGCTGGTCCGTCCTCTTTCCCGGACATAGTAATGACCAACCTTGCGTCCAATCTCTGCGTTTCCTCGTCCTTCCCCAATTTCCCTCGTTTCCCCCAATTGTCTTTTCTGATCACTTTCTTGTCGAGGCCCATATCCCTCTGACTATTATTTCAAGGGAACAATCTCAATGATGCAGAATATGGCCGTTTGCACAGGCCAATTGGCAGGGATTTCGATCTGCTCTCTCACAAAAGGAATGATCTACCATCTACAGTGTAGATTCTACACAACACCTGATATCGATTCTGCCTGGGAATACTTTCATAATTGTCTACTTTCTGTCATGCACCGGTTTAAGCCATCCTGTGTGCGATTTTCCAATCCATCCTCTCGACCTCGGAACGCTGAATTTACAAGTGAATCACACACATGCCACCCCAGGAGAAAATGTAGTTGTCGTCACAATACATCATTTACTGTATTTTTGAAACAAGTTTAATAAATATGTTAACAATATTTTATTTGCAACTCATTAGGGTTAATTTGATTAATTTCAAGAAGCTGGTACTCTTGGTCCCCCGCATTTAGGGTGATATGAGGAATAGATCTGTGTAATATGAAAACTAAATGTTGAACGGTTTTGAGATATCTCTTACACAAGCCAAGTTACCAAGATGATTGCCATGGCAACAGAATTGAGCCAATCACCGCCATGATCTAAACAGGTTGCGGTAATATCATGAGGAGGAGATATCTGCAATATGAAAGATAAAATGTTCAAAAGTTTTTGAAATATCATGTACATAAAAGTAGATGGACAGATGATTGGTCGGTCGGACGGACGGAGCTCACTTTAATGTCCCGTCTCCGACCTTGTCGCAGGGACGGGGACAATAACATCCTACGAAATTGGAGTTTGAGGGGGAAAGTGAGTTTGATAGGTTGGGATATGTTGGATTGGGTCAAACCCGAACAAGATGGATTCGTTGTTTAAAGATGTGTGACATCATTGCACGGTGCCTTGTGCTACTTTTGTCATTGTGCACATGTGTAAGACTTTGAGCAGTGCGTGAGTCGGCAGTGTGCTTTCTGTGTGGAGGAGCAGCCCAGATGGAAGCTACACGGACGAAGCTGGTGCTGACACACCGTTGGATTTTGATGACGAGTTTGATGATGATTCTCAAGCCGTTGGCACGTGTCGAGTTGTCTACTCTTTCGACTGTGAGTAATGGATCTTCTTGGCTGTGCCTTTGCTGAGGTCTATCTGATTATCAGAACCAATAAAAATGTTCTGTTGAATATCCTTAGCAAGCTGTTTACTTTATGTGAGACCTTGTCGTTAGATAAAATTGCATCATCTTTCCTCGATTGCCATTTCAACTCAGGCATCATTCCAAGCAGATACACATGCCATTGTACACCACTCCTTTCTTATTCCATCTCCAGGGCTGCATGACGCCATTGCCGGGCACCGAAAGGGAGTACTTGGTTTTCACTCCGTTTGTTTATTTGTTTCCTTGTTGTGCACCGCTCCTTTACTATGCCATCTCCAGGCGCTGCATGACGTCATTGCCGGGCACCGAAGGGGGCTCGCTAATGACGCACGCTGAAAGGGAGTACTCAGTTTTCACTCCGGTTGTTTGTTTTCTTGCTTTCTTCCATCTTGTTCTCCCATCTCAGCACAGAAACTCTGTAGTTCTTTCAGAGTGGTAATTGGGTTCTTTGTCACCTCCCTGAACAAGTAAAGGTCCTTCTTGCCCGGTTGTTAAGTTTGGTTGGACGGCCAGCTCTAGGAAAAGTCTGGGTAGTTCCATATTCTTTGCATTTCCTAATGATGAAGCTCACTCTCACTGTGCTCTTGGGATCTTTCAACACTATAACTTATTTTATACCCTTCCCCAGATCTATGCCTCTTCACAATTATATCTCGGAGTTCTACGGACAGTTCTTTGGATCCATGGTTGTGTTTCTGTTGAGAAAAGTATGTTTCCTTCTAAATCATATCCAATCAATTCGATCACAGGTGTACTTCAATCACGTTGTAGAGACATCGCAAGAATGACCAAAGGCAATTGGATGCACCTGAGCTCAATTTGCAAAGGGGTTGAATACTTATTGACTCAAGACATTTCAGATTTTCATATTTAATTATTTTGTAAAAATTTCCAAAAAAAAAAATTCCACTTTGCTATTATGGGGTATTATGTTTAGATCAGTGACAAAAAGTGTCAATTCAATCCATTTTAAATTCGGGCTGCAACAACAAAATGTGAAAAAAGTCGAGGGGTGTGAATACTTTCTGAAGGCCCTGTACAAACGATGCATATCTAATAACACAAATAATTCCTTTACGCTTACACTGGACATTCATATAATGAAGTAACTGCTGTATATTAAGCATTATTAACCCTCTCCGAGCCATTGCCACAACAATATGATTGTGATTGTGATTTGTGATTATCTTGTCTTTTCTGTGATTGTGTGATTTTGTGTGAATGTGTCTATTGTGCGATTATCTATCAGTCTTGCGGAGGATATTGTGATTATTTTTTGAAGTTCATGTTTTTATAAGTTATTTTGCTAAAGACAGAGCACCATTGATTAATAAAGAATTGAAATTCACCTTTAACTCCCTCAGTTTCCTTCTAAGGGAGACAGGGTCATGTGAGCCATCATGAGCTTTAAAGCCAACGCCTCAGCACTTGTTCTGTCTTTTCCCAGCAGCTTTGGACGATGGAACATTGACGGTTGTTGAGGGTCATGTGCTTGAGGTGCTCGAAAAGGACCGAGGAGATGGCTGGACGCGTGTCCGCAGAGATTCTTCCGAGGGCTACGTCCCGACCTCGTACCTGGAGTACATACCTGAAGATCCTACACATGGTGCCTCGTCGCCTGATCAAACCGAAACAATAATCAAGACCACCATGACATATATTTGAGGACCACATCAATCAGCTGGCAAAGAAAAGGAACCATTGGAGGAGAAATGGTCCATCAAATGGTATCAGGATGGATCCACAGTCAGCGTACTTTAGTTTGGGCTGTGGAGCAGGTTTGGAAACAGGACAGCAGAGAAAACAGGACAGAATGTCACTCGAATAGAGCATGTGATTGTGGATTTGAAGCAAGCCTATGAAACATGACCTTTATTGCACAGCAGGAGAAACAAAACCACATTTAACAAGTCTTTTCTGTCCAAAAACTCGAATATTTCCTTGATGCTCATGCTTTTATATCATTCTTAGTTAGTAACTCCAACTCCATCCTCGCATCAGTTCCCTTTTTAACTATCTCTGCTTTTGCCTTTGCGTTGCGTCAACGTAATCTGCAGAATTATTCTACCTTTCTCTACATTTTGTGTCATTCTGCCCGTACTCACTTCTGCAGCTGGTGGAAGCATGGTATCAATGTGCCAGTGATTTCCCAGTCCAGAGTGATACTCCTATATGAAGCTTATTAATATTTCATTTTTTATTAATTTCAAAGTAGTACTTGCTGTTGCAAACTTTCCTTCATGTAACGGCCATATTTGCTCCTCAGGGAGCATCCTCAACTGCAACCACTCAATGTGCCGGCAGGTGTTGGTTGGATTGAGCAATTTCTTTTTGGCATCTTCACGAGGTCGAGTTTTGAAAACCGACCGTATATCGGTTTAATGATGGGAATTGGGTGCGGGTCGTTTACAGAGACTCAAACTGTGTGTGGTTAAGGAGCCGTTATGCTCGCTCGCTGGGTTATCATACGCTAGATGTCATCCTCTTTGGCCGCTTTACGGACTGAGTATTTGTGAAAACAACAAATAAACATTCAATATTAGTTGCTATTTTAACCTCAGATTTGTTTTATTATTATTATTATGATTATTAATATAATTATTGTTAAACCATGTCTGGCTTAAGTCGGCCTCTTGCATTGTATTGCATACATGAGTAAAGTTGGCTCCTCTTATATTGCGACGTTTATATTTTAGGATGGGTGAGTCTTCTCGAGTGTGATGTGATGTGGCGAGACAGAGTGGGATACTGGGACAGTGGTTGTGGGAGATGTGAAATCAGTCACAAGATGGCAGTATAAATGTAAATGTGTCAATTGGGACTTCAGTGATGATGGGAAAAATGCTTTCTTTGGGTTCGAAAGATTACCTGACTTGTATAATTTTATTTTAATGATGTTTTATTGCTTTGTGCACACACCTTAGATGCAGAGCCCTTTGTATCTCCATCCCTTCCCAAGCTGTCCTTCAGTCTCTGTGGTCCTAGGCCATATGTCTGTATTCAATCTGTGGTCATGTGATGTAATCCCTGGTGCACATTCATCATGCAAGATCTCTGGGCTTTGGCCACTGATAATGACCCATGTGAGCAAACAAAATGGATTGTTACAGCAGAAATAACTTTGAGCAATGTGCAATGGCAGCAGTTATTTTTCATTTTTCCACAAGATCATTTTATAGATCATCGTCTTCGGAGTGTAAGGTTCACCGGGTAACCTTGTTGTATTGACCTCGCTGGTGTACAATCGAAGAGGTTTGTGCGGCGTGGCTCGGAGTGTGGTGGCTCGTCCAGGACCGGTTGTTAGCTACGGAATCGTTCGCAACTTCTCACCAGGACCCCAAATGCTCGGTCGTGACGTGGGTCCTGCCACCACCGATGTGCGCGGTGAACATTTCCTGCCGTCACTTGGTTGTTTTGGTGAAACCTTTATTTTTGCAAACGGTGGCAGTTGAAAATGAAAAGTACTGTGATATATACAGATAACCACCGAAAGTATGCAGCAAGAAAATGCAAAAGCATAGCTAGGTATACATGACCGCACTTTTGCTTTGTCAATGGAGACCTAAAGGTGTTGGGAAAAAAAGTTCTTACCTGTGGATATTGTGAGAAAAATCCTATTAAGGATTGGAGCATTCCACTATAAATAAATAAATCGGTTCAACTGCAGTTGTTATGAAAAATATCCTCAAACTTCCACCCAGGTAAACAGCTATAGATGAGCTTTGAGTGAACAGTTAAGTTGCCATTTCTTCAAATCACCCAACAGTATTGGCCTATCTTGTTTACCGAAGCAACCATTCCTCCACTGTTTTTGGCAGAAACTTTCCCTTCCTTGTATCTTAAACAAAGCTATTTTGCATTCAAGCCTCAATGATGGCTATCCAAGTGTGCTTGTACCATATCTGTGCGAGGCCTATTATATTTAATGTTGCAAAGAAAATAAAACATGCTGTGTATGTCACTTGTTGTTGAATTTTTTTTATATCTCACACTCACCCCACACCCCTCTCCCATAACCCCCATTCTTCCAATAAAATATTGTGTGGAAGGTTAAGTTACTGCGGGAGAATATAGACCTGCCTACCTACGTTTTGGTGTATGGAAACATGACTCTTGGACATACATCTTCAATTACTAAAAGTTGAACTGTGTGTCATGCTTTATTTTAAAGGGTCCTGCTGTCATGGAATAATAAAAATGGTACAGTTAGAATGCTATTAATAGATTTACTTGGTTGGGAAGCTATTCAAAGATTTACTTGGTTGGAAAGCTAGTAACAGATTTACTTGGTTGGAAACCTAATAATAGATTTACTTGGTTGGAAACCTAATAATAGATTTACTTGGTTGGAAACCTAATAATAGATTTACTTGGTTGGAAACCTAATAATAGATTTACTTGGTTGGAAACCTAATAATAGATTTACTTGGTTGGGAAGCTATGAATAGATTTACTTGGTTGGGAAGCTATTCATAGATTTACTTGGTTGGAAACCTAATAATAGATTTACTTGGTTGGGAAGCTATTAATAGATTTACTTGGTTGGAAACCTAATAATAGATTTACTTGGTTGGAAACCTAATAATAGATTTACTTGGTTGGAAAGCTAGTAACAGATTTACTTGGTTGGGAAGCTATTCAAAGATTTACTTGGTTGGGAAGCTATTCATAGATTTACTTGGTTGGAAACCTAATAATAGATTTACTTGGTTGGAAACCTAATAATAGATTTACTTGGTTGGAAACCTAATAATAGATTTACTTGGTTGGGAAGCTATTAATAGATTTACTTGGTTGGGAAGCTATTCATAGATTTACTTGGTTGGAAACCTAATAATAGATTTACTTGGTTGGAAACCTAATAATAGATTTACTTGGTTGGAAACCTAATAATAGATTTACTTGGTTGGAAACCTAATAATAGATTTACTTGGTTGAGAAGCTATTAATAGATTTACTTGGTTGGGAAGCTATTCATAGATTTACTTGGTTGGAAACCTAATAATAGATTTACTTGGTTGGAAACCTAATAATAGATTTACTTGGTTGGAAACCTAATAATAGATTTACTTGGTTGGAAACCTAATAATAGATTTACTTGGTTGAGAAGCTATTAATAGATTTACTTGGTTGGGAAGCTATTCATAGATTTACTTGGTTGGAAACCTAATAATAGATTTACTTGGTTGGAAACCTAATAATAGATTTACTTGGTTGGAAACCTAATAATAGATTTACTTGGTTGGAAACCTAATAATAGATTTACTTGGTTGGGAAGCTATTAATAGATTTACTTGTTTGGAAAGCTATTAATAGATTTACTTGGTTGGAAACCTAATAATAGATTTACTTGGGTGGAAACCTAATAATAGATTTACTTGGTTGGGAAGCTATTCAAAGATTTACTTGGTTGGGAAGCTATTAATAGATTTACTTGGTTGGAAACCTAATAATAGATTTACTTGGTTGGAAACCTAATAATAGATTTACTTGGTTGGGAAGCTATTCAAAGATTTACTTGGTTGGAAAGCTAGAAACAGATTTACTTGGTTGGGAAGCTATTAATAGATTTACTTGGTTGGGAAGCAATTCATAAGATTTACTTGGTTGGAAACCTAATAATAGATTTACTTGGTTGGGAAGCCAATAATCGATTTACTTGGTTGGGAAGCTATTCAAAGATTTACTTGGTTGGAAAGCCAGTAACAGATTTACTTGGTTGGGAAGCTATTCATAGATTTACTTGGTTGGGAAGCTATGATTAGATTTACTTGGTTGGGAAGCTATTCATAGATTAACTTGGTTGGGAAGCTATGATTAGATTTACTTGGTTGGGAAGCTATGATTAGATTTACTTGGTTGGGAAGCTATTCATAGATTTACTTGGTTGGGAAGCTATGATTAGATTTACTTGGTTGGGAAGCTATTCATAGATTTACTTGGTTGGGAAGCTATGATTAGATTTACTTGGTTGGGAAGCTATTCATAGATTTACTTGGTTGGGAAGCTATGATTAGATTTACTTGGTTGGGAAGCTATGATTAGATTTACTTGGTTGGGAAGCTATTCATAGATTTACTTGGTTGGGAAGCTATGATTAGATTTACTTGGTTGGGAAGCTATTCATAGATTTACTTGGTTGGAAACCTAATAATAGATTTACTTGGTTGGAAAGCCAGTAACAGATTTACTTGGTTGGGAAGCTATTCATAGATTTACTTGGTTGGGAAGCTATGATTAGATTTACTTGGTTGGGAAGCTATTAATAGATTTACTTGGTTGGGAAGCTATTCATAGATTTACTTGGTTGGGAAGCTATTAATAGATTTACTTGGTTGGGAAGCTATTCATAGATTTACTTGGTTGGGAAGCTATTCATAGATTTACTTGGTTGGGAAGCTATTCATAGATTTACTTGGTTGGGAAGCTATGATTAGATTTACTTGGTTGGGAAGCTATTCATAGATTTACTTGGTTGGGAAGCTATGATTAGATTTACTTGGTTGGGAAGCTATGATTAGATTTACTTGGTTGGGAAGCTATGATTAGATTTACTTGGTTGGGAAGCTATGATTAGATTTACTTGGTTGGGAAGCTATTCATAGATTTACTTGGTTTGGGGAGCTAATAATCGATTTACTTGGATGGGAAGCTAATAATATATTTACTTGTTTGGGAAGCTAATAATCGATTTACTTGGTTGGGAAGCTAATTATCGATTTACTTGGTTGGGAAGCTAATAATCGATTTGTTTGGTTGGGAAGCTAATAATCGATTTACTTGGTTGGGAAGCTAATAATCGATTTACTTGGTTGCGGAGCTAATAATAGATTTACTTGGTTGTGAAGCTAATATGATCGATTTACTTGGTTGGGAAGCTAATAATAGATTTAATGTTTGGGAAGCTAATAATCGATTTACTTGTTTGGGAAGCTAATAATCGAATTACTTGGTTGGGGAGCTAATAATAGATTTACTTGGTTGGGAAGCTAATATGATCGATTTACTTGGTTGGGAAGCTAATAATCGATTTACTTGGCTGGGAAGCTAATAATCGATTTACTTGGTTGGGGAGCTAATAATCGATTTACTTGGTTGGGAAGCTAATAATCGATTTACTTGGTTGGGAAGCTAATAATCGATTTACTTGGTTGGGAAGCTAATAATCGATTTACTTGGTTGGGGAGCTAATAATCGATTTACTTGGTTGGGAAGCTAATAATCGATTTTCTTGGTTGGGAAGCTAATAAGAGGTTTCCTTGGTTGGGAAGCTAATAATCGATTTACTTGGTTGGGAAGCTAATAATCGATTTACTTGGTTGGGAAGCTAATAATCGATTTACTTGGTTGGGAAGCTAATAATAGATTTACTTGATTGGGAAGCTAATAAATGGATTTACTTGGTTGGGAAGCTAATAATCGATTTACTTGGTTGGGAAGCTAATAATCGATTTACTTGGTTGGGAAGCTAATAATCGATTTACTTGGTTGGGAAGCTAATAATCGATTTACTTGGTTGGGAAGCTAATAATAGATTTACTTGATTGGGGAGCTAATAATAGATTTACTTGGTTGGGAAGCTAATATGATCGATTTACTTGGTTGGGAAGCTAATAATAGATTTACTTGTTTGGGAAGCTAATAATCGATTTACTTGGTTGGGAAGCTAATAATCGATTTACTTGGTTGGGGAGCTAATAATCGATTTACTTGGTTGGGGAGCTAATAATCGATTTACTTGGTTGGGAAGCTAATAATCGATTTATTTGGTTGGGAAGCTAACAATCGATTTACTTGGTTGGGAAGCTAATATGATCGATTTACTTGGTTGGGAAGCTAATAATAGATTTACTTGTTTGGGAAGCTAATAATCGATTTACTTGGTTGGGAAGCAAATAATCGATTTACTTGTTTGGGAAGCTTATAATCGATTTACTTGGTTGGGGAGCTAATAATCGATTTACTTGGATGAGAAGCTAATAATATATTTACTTGTTTGGGAAGCTAATGATCTATTTACTTGGTTGGGAAGCTAATAATCGATTTACTTGGTTGGGAAGCTAATAATCGATTTCTTTGGTTGGGAAGCTAATAATCGATTTACTTGGTTGGGAAGCTAACAATCGATTTACTTGGTTGGGGAGCTAATAATAGATTTACTTGGTTGGGAAGCTAATATGATCGATTTACTTGGTTGGGAAGCTAATAATAGATTTACTTGTTTGGGAAGCTAATAATCGATTTACTTGTTTGGGAAGCTAATAATCGATTTACTTGGTTGGGGGGCTAATAATAGATTTACTTGGTTGGGAAGCTAATATGATCGATTTACTTGTTTGGGAAGCTAATAATCGATTTACTTGTTTGGGAAGCTAATAATCGATTTACTTGGTTGGGAAGCTAATAATCGATTTACTTGGTTGGGGAGCTAATAATAGATTTACTTGGTTGGGAAGCTAATATGATCGATTTACTTGGTTGGGAAGCTAATAATCGATTTACATGGTTGGGAAGCTAATAATCGATTTACTTGGTTGGGAAGCTAATAATCGATTTACTTGGTTGGGGAGCTAATAATCGATTTACTTGGTTGGGAAGCTAATAATCGATTTTCTTGGTTGGGAAGCTAATAAGAGGTTTCCTTGGTTGGGAAGCTAATAATCGATTTACTTGGTTGGGAAGCTAATAATCGATTTACTTGGTTGGGAAGCTAATAATCGATTTACTTGGTTGGGAAGCTAATAATAGATTTACTTGATTGGGAAGCTAATAAATCGATTTACTTGGTTGGGAAGCTTATAATCGATTTACTTGGTTGGGAAGCTAATAATCGATTTACTTGGTTGGGAAGCTAATAATCGATTTACTTGGTTGGGAAGCTAATAATCGATTTACTTGGTTGGGAAGCTAATAATCGATTTACTTGGTTGGGAAGCTAATAATCGATTTACTTGGTTGGGAAGCTAATAATATATTTACTTGATTGGGGAGCTAATAATAGATTTACTTGGTTGGGAAGCTAATATGATCGATTTACTTGGTTGGGAAGCTAATAATAGATTTACTTGGTTGGGAAGCTAATAATCGATTTACTTGGTTGGGAAGCTAATAATCGATTTATTTGGTTGGGAAGCTAATAATCGATTTACTTGGTTGGGAAGCTAATATGATCGATTTACTTGGTTGGGAAGCTAATAATAGATTTACTTGTTTGGGAAGCTAATAATCGATTTACTTGGTTGGGAAGCTAATTATCGATTTACTTGGTTGAGAAGCTAATAATCGATTTATTTGGTTGGGAAGCTAATAATCGATTTACTTGGTTGGGAAGCTAATAATCGATTTATTTGGTTGGGAAGCTAATAATCGATTTACTTGTTTGGGAAGCTTATAATAGATTTACTTGGTTGGGGAGCTAATAATCGATTTACTTGGATGGGAAGCTAATAATATATTTACTTGTTTGGGAAGCTCATAATCGATTTACTTGGTTGGGAAGCTAATTATCGATTTACTTGGTTGGGAAGCTAATAATCGATTTGTTTGGTTGGGAAGCTAATAATCGATTTACTTGGTTGGGAAGCTAATAATCGATTTACTTGGTTGCGGAGCTAATAATAGATTTACTTGGTTGTGAAGCTAATATGATCGATTTACTTGGTTGGGAAGCTAATAATAGATTTAATGTTTGGGAAGCTAATAATCGATTTACTTGTTTGGGAAGCTAATAATCGAATTACTTGGTTGGGGAGCTAATAATAGATTTACTTGGTTGGGAAGCTAATATGATCGATTTACTTGGTTGGGAAGCTAATAATCGATTTACTTGGCTGGGAAGCTAATAATCGATTTACTTGGTTGGGGAGCTAATAATCGATTTACTTGGTTGGGAAGCTAATAATCGATTTACTTGGTTGGGAAGCTAATAATCGATTTACTTGGTTGGGAAGCTAATAATCGATTTACTTGGTTGGGGGAGCTAATAATCGATTTACTTGGTTGGGAAGCTAATAATCGATTTTCTTGGTTGGGAAGCTAATAAGAGGTTTCCTTGGTTGGGAAGCTAATAATCGATTTACTTGGTTGGGAAGCTAATAATCGATTTACTTGGTTGGGAAGCTAATAATCGATTTACTTGGTTGGGAAGCTAATAATCGATTTACTTGGTTGGGAAGCTAATAATCGATTTACTTGGTTGGGGAGCTAATAATCGATTTACTTGGTTGGGAAGCTAATAATCGATTTATTTGGTTGGGAAGCTAATAATCGATTTACTTGGTTGGGAAGCTAATATGATCGATTTACTTGGTTGGGAAGCTAATAATAGATTTACTTGTTTGGGAAGCTAATAATCGATTTACTTGGTTGGGAAGCTAATAATCGATTTACTTGTTTGGGAAGCTTATAATTGATTTACTTGGTTGGGGAGCTAATAATCGATTTACTTGGATGGGAAGCTAATAATATATTTACTTGTTTGGGAAGCTAATAATCGATTTCCTTGGTTGGGAAGCTAATAATCGATTTACTTGGTTGGGAAGCTAATAATCGATTTACTTGGTTGGGAAGCTAATAATCGATTTACTTGGTTGGGAAGCTAATATGATCGATTTACTTGGTTGGGAAGCTAATAATAGATTTACTTGTTTGGGAAGCTAATAATCGATTTACTTGGTTGGGAAGCTAATAATCGATTTACTTGGTTAGGGAGCTAATAATCGATTTACTTGGTTGGGAAGCTAATAATAGATTTACTTGTTTGGGAAGCTAATAATCGATTTACTTGGTTGGGAAGCTAATATGATCGATTTACTTGTTTGGGAAGCTAATAATCGATTTACTTGGTTGGGAAGCTAATTATCGATTTACTTGGTTGGGAAGCTAATAATCGATTTACTTGGTTGGGAAGCTAATATGATCGATTTACTTGGTTGGGAAGCTAATAATAGATTTACTTGTTTGGGAAGCTAATAATCGATTTACTTGGTTGGGAAGCTAATAATCGATTTACTTGGTTGGGAAGCTAATATGATCGATTTACTTGGTTGGGAAGCTAATAATAGATTTACTTGTTTGGGAAGCTAATAATCGATTTACTTGGTTGGGAAGCTAATAATCGATTTACTTGTTTGGGAAGCTAATAATCGATTTACTTGTTTGGGAAGCTTATAATCGATTTACTTGGTTGGGGAGCTAATAATCGATTTACTTGGATGGGAAGCTAATAATATATTTACTTGTTTGGGAAGCTAATAATCGATTTCCTTGGTTGGGAAGCTAATAATCGATTTACTTGGTTGGGAAGCTAATAATCGATTTACTTGGTTGGGAAGCTAATAATCGATTTACTTGGTTGGGAAGCTAATATGATCGATTTACTTGGTTGGGAAGCTAATAATAGATTTACTTGTTTGGGAAGCTAATAATCGATTTATTTGGTTGGGAAGCTAATAATCGATTTACTTGGTTGGGAAGCTAATATGATCGATTTACTTGGTTGGGAAGCTAATAATCGATTTACTTGGTTGGGAAGCTAATAATCGATTTACTTGGTTGGGGAGCTAATAATAGATTTACTTGGTTGGGAAGCTAATAATCGATTTACTTGGTTGGGAAGCTAATAATCGATTTACTTGGTTGGGAAGCTAATAATCGATTTACTTGGTTGGGGAGCTAATAATCGATTTACTTGGTTGGGAAGCTAATAATCGATTTTCTTGGTTGGGAAGCTAATAAGAGGTTTCCTTGGTTGGGAAGCTAATAATCGATTTACTTGGTTGGGAAGCTAATAATCGATTTACTTGGTTGGGAAGCTAATAATCGATTTACTTGGTTGGGAAGCTAATAATCGATTTACTTGGTTGGGAAGCTAATAATCGATTTACTTGGTTGGGGAGCTAATAATCGATTTACTTGGTTGGGAAGCTAATAATCGATTTATTTGGTTGGGAAGCTAATAATCGATTTACTTGGTTGGGAAGCTAATATGATCGATTTACTTGGTTGGGAAGCTAATAATAGATTTACTTGTTTGGGAAGCTAATAATCGATTTACTTGGTTGGTAAGCTAATAATCGATTTACTTGTTTGGGAAGCTTATAATTGATTTACTTGGTTGGGGAGCTAATAATCGATTTACTTGGATGGGAAGCTAATAATATATTTACTTGTTTGGGAAGCTAATAATCGATTTCCTTGGTTGGGAAGCTAATAATCGATTTACTTGGTTGGGAAGCTAATAATCGATTTACTTGGTTGGGAAGCTAATAATCGATTTACTTGGTTGGGAAGCTAATATGATCGATTTACTTGGTTGGGAAGCTAATAATAGATTTACTTGTTTGGGAAGCTAATCATCGATTTACTTGGTTGGGAAGCTAATAATCGATTTACTTGGTTAGGGAGCTAATAATCGATTTACTTGGTTGGGAAGCTAATAATAGATTTACTTGTTTGGGAAGCTAATAATCGATTTACTTGGTTGGGAAGCTAATATGATCGATTTACTTGTTTGGGAAGCTAATAATCGATTTACTTGGTTGGGAAGCTAATAATCGATTTACTTGGTTGGGAAGCTAATAATCGATTTACTTGGTTGGGAAGCTAATATGATCGATTTACTTGGTTGGGAAGCTAATAATAGATTTACTTGTTTGGGAAGCTAATAATCGATTTACTTGGTTGGGAAGCTAATAATCGATTTACTTGGTTGGGAAGCTAATATGATCGATTTACTTGGTTGGGAAGCTAATAATAGATTTACTTGTTTGGGAAGCTAATAATCGATTTACTTGGTTGGGAAGCTAATAATCGATTTACTTGTTTGGGAAGCTTATAATCGATTTACTTGGTTGGGGAGCTAATAATCGATTTACTTGGATGGGAAGCTAATAATATATTTACTTGTTTGGGAAGCTAATAATCGATTTCCTTGGTTGGGAAGCTAATAATCGATTTACTTGGTTGGGAAGCTAATAATCGATTTACTTGGTTGGGAAGCTAATAATCGATTTACTTGGTTGGGAAGCTAATATGATCGATTTACTTGGTTGGGAAGCTAATAATAGATTTACTTGTTTGGGAAGCTAATAATCGATTTATTTGGTTGGGAAGCTAATAATCGATTTACTTGGTTGGGAAGCTAATATGATCGATTTACTTGGTTGGGAAGCTAATAATAGATTTACTTGTTTGGGAAGCTAATAATCGATTTACTTGGTTGGGAAGCTAATAATCGATTTACTTGTTTGGGAAGCTTATAATCGATTTACTTGGTTGGGGAGCTAATAATCGATTTACTTGGATGGGAAGCTAATAATATATTTAATTGTTTGGGAAGCTAATAATCGATTTCCTTGGTTGGGAAGCTAATAATCGATTTACTTGGTTGGGAAGCTAATAATCGATTTACTTGGTTGGGAAGCTAATAATCGATTTACTTGGTTGGGAAGCTAATATGATCGATTTACTTGGTTGGGAAGCTAATAATAGATTTACTTGTTTGGGAAGCTAATAATCGATTTACTTGGTTGGGAAGCTAATAATCGATTTACTTGGTTAGGGAGCTAATAATCGATTTACTTGGTTGGGAAGCTAATAATAGATTTACTTGTTTGGGAAGCTAATAATCGATTTACTTGGTTGGGAAGCTAATATGATCGATTTACTTGTTTGGGAAGCTAATAATCGATTTACTTGGTTGGGAAGCTACTAATCGATTTACTTGGTTGGGAAGCTAATAATCGATTTACTTGGTTGGGAAGCTAATAATAGATTTACTTGATTGGGGAGCTAATAATAGATTTACTTGGTTGGGAAGCTAATATGATCGATTTACTTGGTTGGGAAGCTAATAATAGATTTACTTGTTTGGGAAGCTAATAATCGATTTACTTAGTTGGGAAGCTAATAATCGATTTACTTGGTTGGGGAGCTAATAATCGATTTACTTGGTTGGGAAGCTAATAATCGATTTATTTGGTTGGGAAGCTAATAATCGATTTACTTGGTTGGGAAGCTAATAATCGATTTACTTGGTTGGGGAGCTAATAATAGATTTACTTGGTTGGGAAGCTAATATGATCGATTTACTTGGTTGGGAAGCTAATAATAGATTTACTTGTTTGGGAAGCTAATAATCGATTTACTAGGTTGGGGAGCTAATAATAGATTTACTTGGTTGGGAAGCTAATATGATCGATTTACTTGGTTGGGAAGCTAATAATCGATTTACTTGGTTGGGAAGCTAATAATCGATTTACTTGGTTGGGGAGCTAATAATCGATTTACTTTGTTGGGAAGCTAATAATCGATTTACTTGGTTGGGAAGCTAATAATCGATTTACTTGGTTGGGAAGCTAATAATCGATTTACTTGGTTGGGAAGCTAATAATCGATTTACTTGTTTGGGAAGCTAATAATCGATTTACTTGGTTGGGAAGCTAATAATCGATTTACTTGGTTGGGAAGCTAATAATCGATTTACTTGGTTGGGAAGCTAATAATCGATTTACTTGGTTGGGAAGCTAATAATAGATTTACTTGATTGGGAAGCTAATAAATGGATTTACTTGGTTGGGAAGCTAATAATCGATTTACTTGGTTGGGAAGCTAATAATCGATTTACTTGGTTGGGAAGCTAATAATCGATTTACTTGGTTGGGAAGCTAATAATCGATTTACTTGGTTGGGAAGCTAATAATAGATTTACTTGATTGGGGAGCTAATAATAGATTTACTTGGTTGGGAAGCTAATATGATCGATTTACTTGGTTGGGAAGCTAATAATAGATTTACTTGTTTGGGAAGCTAATAATCGATTTACTTGGTTGGGAAGCTAATAATCGATTTACTTGGTTGGGGAGCTAATAATCGATTTACTTGGTTGGGGAGCTAATAATCGATTTACTTGGTTGGGAAGCTAATAATCGATTTATTTGGTTGGGAAGCTAACAATCGATTTACTTGGTTGGGAAGCTAATATGATCGATTTACTTGGTTGGGAAGCTAATAATAGATTTACTTGTTTGGGAAGCTAATAATCGATTTACTTGGTTGGGAAGCTAATAATCGATTTACTTGTTTGGGAAGCTTATAATCGATTTACTTGGTTGGGGAGCTAATAATCGATTTACTTGGATGGGAAGCTAATAATATATTTACTTGTTTGGGAAGCTAATGATCTATTTACTTGGTTGGGAAGCTAATAATCGATATACTTGGTTGGGAAGCTAATAATCGATTTCTTTGGTTGGGAAGCTAATAATCGATTTACTTGGTTGGGAAGCTAACAATCGATTTACTTGGTTGGGGAGCTAATAATAGATTTACTTGGTTGGGAAGCTAATATGATCGATTTACTTGGTTGGGAAGCTAATAATAGATTTACTTGTTTGGGAAGCTAATAATCGATTTACTTGGTTGGGGGGCTAATAATAGATTTACTTGGTTGGGAAGCTAATATGATCGATTTACTTGTTTGGGAAGCTAATAATCGATTTACTTGTTTGGGAAGCTAATAATCGATTTACTTGGTTGGGAAGCTAATAATCGATTTACTTGGTTGGGGAGCTAATAATAGATTTACTTGGTTGGGAAGCTAATATGATCGATTTACTTGGTTGGGAAGCTAATAATCGATTTACTTGGTTGGGAAGCTAATAATCGATTTACTTGGTTGGGAAGCTAATAATCGATTTACTTGGTTGGGGAGCTAATAATCGATTTACTTGGTTGGGAAGCTAATAATCGATTTTCTTGGTTGGGAAGCTAATAAGAGGTTTCCTTGGTTGGGAAGCTAATAATCGATTTACTTGGTTGGGAAGCTAATAATCGATTTACTTGGTTGGGAAGCTAATAATCGATTTACTTGGTTGGGAAGCTAATAATAGATTTACTTGATTGGGAAGCTAATAAATCGATTTACTTGGTTGGGAAGCTAATAATCGATTTACTTGGTTGGGAAGCTAGTAATCGATTTACTTGGTTGGGAAGCTAATAATCGATTTACTTGGTTGGGAAGCTAATAATCGATTTACTTGGTTGGGAAGCTAATAATCGATTTACTTGGTTGGGAAGCTAATAATCGATTTACTTGGTTGGGAAGCTAATAATCGATTTACTTGGTTGGGAAGCTAATAATATATTTACTTGATTGGGGAGCTAATAATAGATTTACTTGGTTGGGAAGCTAATATGATCGATTTACTTGGTTGGGAAGCTAATAATAGATTTACTTGGTTGGGAAGCTAATAATCGATTTACTTGGTTGGGAAGCTAATAATCGATTTATTTGGTTGGGAAGCTAATAATCGATTTACTTGGTTGGGAAGCTAATATGATCGATTTACTTGGTTGGGAAGCTAATAATAGATTTACTTGTTTGGGAAGCTAATAATCGATTTACTTGGTTGGGAAGCTAATTATCGATTTACTTGGTTGAGAAGCTAATAATCGATTTATTTGGTTGGGGAGCTAATAATCGATTTACTTGGTTGGGAAGCTAATAATCGTTTTATTTGGTTGGGAAGCTAATAATCGATTTACTTGTTTGGGAAGCTTATAATAGATTTACTTGGTTGGGGAGCTAATAATCGATTTACTTGGATGGGAAGCTAATAATATATTTACTTGTTTGGGAAGCTAATAATCGATTTACTTGGTTGGGAAGCTAATTATCGATTTACTTGGTTGGGAAGCTAATAATCGATTTGTTTGGTTGGGAAGCTAATAATCGATTTACTTGGTTGGGAAGCTAATAATCGATTTACTTGGTTGCGGAGCTAATAATAGATTTACTTGGTTGTGAAGCTAATATGATCGATTTACTTGGTTGGGAAGCTAATAATAGATTTAATGTTTGGGAAGCTAATAATCGATTTACTTGTTTGGGAAGCTAATAATCGAATTACTTGGTTGGGGAGCTAATAATAGATTTACTTGGTTGGGAACCTAATATGATCGATTTACTTGGTTGGGAAGCTAATAATCGATTTACTTGGCTGGGAAGCTAATAATCGATTTACTTGGTTGGGGAGCTAATAATCGATTTACTTGGTTGGGAAGCTAATAATCGATTTACTTGGTTGGGAAGCTAATAATCGATTTTCTTGGTTGGGAAGCTAATAAGAGGTTTCCTTGGTTGGGAAGCTAATAATAGATTTAATGTTTGGGAAGCTAATAATCGATTTACTTGTTTGGGAAGCTAATAATCGAATTACTTGGTTGGGGAGCTAATAATAGATTTACTTGGTTGGGAAGCTGATATGATCGATTTACTTGGTTGGGAAGCTAATAATCGATTTACTTGGCTGGGAAGCTAATAATCGATTTACTTGGTTGGGGAGCTAATAATCGATTTACTTGGTTGGGAAGCTGATAATCGATTTACTTGGTTGGGAAGCTAATAATCGATTTTCTTGGTTGGGAAGCTAATAAGAGGTTTCCTTGGTTGGGAAGCTAATAATCGATTTACTTGGTTGGGAAGCTAATAATCGATTTACTTGGTTGGGAAGCTAATAATCGATTTACTTGGTTGGGAAGCTAATAATAGATTTACTTGATTGGGAAGCTAATAAATGGATTTACTTGGTTGGGAAGCTAATAATCGATTTACTTGGTTGGGAAGCTAATAATCGATTTACTTGGTTGGGAAGCTAATAATCGATTTACTTGGTTGGGAAGCTAATAATCGATTTACTTGGTTGGGAAGCTAATAATAGATTTACTTGATTGGGGAGCTAATAATAGATTTACTTGGTTGGGAAGCTAATATGATCGATTTACTTGGTTGGGAAGCTAATAATAGATTTACTTGTTTGGGAAGCTAATAATCGATTTACTTGGTTGGGAAGCTAATAATCGATTTACTTGGTTGGGGAGCTAATAATCGATTTACTTGGTTGGGGAGCTAATAATCGATTTACTTGGTTGGGAAGCTAATAATCGATTTATTTGGTTGGGAAGCTAACAATCGATTTACTTGGTTGGGAAGCTAATATGATCGATTTACTTGGTTGGGAAGCTAATAATAGATTTACTTGTTTGGGAAGCTAATAATCGATTTACTTGGTTGGGAAGCTAATAATCGATTTACTTGTTTGGGAAGCTTATAATCGATTTACTTGGTTGGGGAGCTAATAATCGATTTACTTGGATGGGAAGCTAATAATATATTTACTTGTTTGGGAAGCTAATGATCTATTTACTTGGTTGGGAAGCTAATAATCGATATACTTGGTTGGGAAGCTAATAATCGATTTCTTTGGTTGGGAAGCTAATAATCGATTTACTTGGTTGGGAAGCTAACAATCGATTTACTTGGTTGGGGAGCTAATAATAGATTTACTTGGTTGGGAAGCTTATATGATCGATTTACTTGGTTGGGAAGCTAATAATAGATTTACTTGTTTGGGAAGCTAATAATCGATTAACTTGTTTGGGAAGCTAATAATCGATTTACTTGGTTGGGGGGCTAATAATAGATTTACTTGGTTGGGAAGCTAATATGATCGATTTACTTGTTTGGGAAGCTAATAATCGATTTACTTGTTTGGGAAGCTAATAATCGATTTACTTGGTTGGGAAGCTAATAATCGATTTACTTGGTTGGGGAGCTAATAATAGATTTACTTGGTTGGGAAGGTAATATGATCGATTTACTTGGTTGGGAAGCTAATAATCGATTTACTTGGTTGGGAAGCTAATAATCGATTTACTTGGTTGGGAAGCTAATAATCGATTTACTTGGTTGGGGAGCTAATAATCGATTTACTTGGTTGGGAAGCTAATAATCGATTTTCTTGGTTGGGAAGCTAATAAGAGGTTTCCTTGGTTGGGAAGCTAATAATCGATTTACATGGTTGGGAAGCTAATAATCGATTTACTTGGTTGGGAAGCTAATAATCGATTTACTTGGTTGGGAAGCTAATAATAGATTTACTTGATTGGGAAGCTAATAAATCGATTTACTTGGTTGGGAAGCTAATGATCGATTTACTTGGTTGGGAAGCTAGTAATCGATTTACTTGGTTGGGAAGCTAATAATCGATTTACTTGGTTGGGAAGCTAATAATCGATTTACTTGGTTGGGAAGCTAATAATCGATTTACTTGGTTGGGAAGCTAATAATCGATTTACTTGGTTGGGAAGCTAATAATCGATTTACTTGGTTGGGAAGCTAATAATATATTTACTTGATTGGGGAGCTAATAATAGATTTACTTGGTTGGGAAGCTAATATGATCGATTTACTTGGTTGGGAAGCTAATAATAGATTTACTTGGTTGGGAAGCTAATAATCGATTTACTTGGTTGGGAAGCTAATAATCGATTTATTTGGTTGGGAAGCTAATAATCGATTTACTTGGTTGGGAAGCTAATATGATCGATTTACTTGGTTGGGAAGCTAATAATAGATTTACTTGTTTGGGAAGCTAATAATCGATTTACTTGGTTGGGAAGCTAATTATCGATTTACTTGGTTGAGAAGCTAATAATCGATTTATTTGGTTGGGAAGCTAATAATCGATTTACTTGGTTGGGAAGCTAATAATCGATTTATTTGGTTGGGAAGCTAATAATCGATTTACTTGTTTGGGAAGCTTATAATAGATTTACTTGGTTGGGGAGCTAATAATCGATTTACTTGGATGGGAAGCGAATAATATATTTACTTGTTTGGGAAGCTAATAATCGATTTACTTGGTTGGGAAGCTAATTATCGATTTACTTGGTTGGGAAGCTAATAATCGATTTGTTTGGTTGGGAAGCTAATAATCGATTTACTTGGTTGGGAAGCTAATAATCGATTTACTTGGTTGCGGAGCTAATAATAGATTTACTTGGTTGTGAAGCTAATATGATCGATTTACTTGGTTGGGAAGCTAATAATAGATTTAATGTTTGGGAAGCTAATAATCGATTTACTTGTTTGGGAAGCTAATAATCGAATTACTTGGTTGGGGAGCTAATAATAGATTTACTTGGTTGGGAAGCTAATATGATCGATTTACTTGGTTGGGAAGCTAATAATCGATTTACTTGGCTGGGAAGCTAATAATCGATTTACTTGGTTGGGGAGCTAATAATCGATTTACTTGGTTGGGAAGCTAATAATCGATTTACTTGGTTGGGAAGCTAATAATCGATTTTCTTGGTTGGGAAGCTAATAAGAGGTTTCCTTGGTTGGGAAGCTAATAATCGATTTACTTGGTTGGGAAGCTAACAATCGATTTACTTGGTTGGGGAGCTAATAATAGATTTACTTGGTTGGGAAGCTAATATGATCGATTTACTTGGTTGGGAAGCTAATAATAGATTTACTTGTTTGGGAAGCTAATAATCGATTTACTTGTTTGGGAAGCTAATAATCGATTTACTTGGTTGGGGGGCTAATAATAGATTTACTTGGTTGGGAAGCTAATATGATCGATTTACTTGTTTGGGAAGCTAATAATCGATTTACTTGTTTGGGAAGCTAATAATCGATTTACTTGGTTGGGAAGCTAATAATCGATTTACTTGGTTGGGGAGCTAATAATAGATTTACTTGGTTGGGAAGCTAATATGATCGATTTACTTGGTTGGGAAGCTAATAATCGATTTACTTGGTTGGGAAGCTAATAATCGATTTACTTGGTTGGGAAGCTAATAATCGATTTACTTGGTTGGGGAGCTAATAATCGATTTACTTGGTTGGGAAGCTAATAATCGATTTTCTTGGTTGGGAAGCTAATAAGAGGTTTCCTTGGTTGGGAAGCTAATAATCGATTTACTTGGTTGGGAAGCTAATAATCGATTTACTTGGTTGGGAAGCTAATAATCGATTTACTTGGTTGGGAAGATAATAATAGATTTACTTGATTGGGAAGCTAATAAAACGATTTACTTGGTTGGGAAGCTAATAATCGATTTACTTGGTTGGGAAGCTAGTAATCGATTTACTTGGTTGGGAAGCTAATAATCGATTTACTTGTTTGGGAAGCTTATAATCGATTTACTTGGTTGGGGAGCTAATAATCGATTTACTTGGATGGGAAGCTAATAATATATTTACTTGTTTGGGAAGCTAATAATCGATTTCCTTGGTTGGGAAGCTAATAATCGATTTACTTGGTTGGGAAGCTAATAATCGATTTACTTGGTTGGGAAGCTAATAATCGATTTACTTGGTTGGGAAGCTAATATGATCGATTTACTTGGTTGGGAAGCTAATCATAGATTTACTTGTTTGGGAAGCTAATAATCGATTTACTTGGTTGGGAAGCTAATAATCGATTTACTTGGTTAGGGAGCTAATAATCGATTTACTTGGTTGGGAAGCTAATAATAGATTTACTTGTTTGGGAAGCTAATAATCGATTTACTTGGTTGGAAACCTAATAATAGATTTACTTGGTTGGAAACCTAATAATAGATTTACTTGGTTGGGAAGCTATTCATAGATTTACTTGGTTGGGAAGCTATTCATAGATTTACTTGGTTGGAAACCTAATAATAGATTTACTTGGTTGGAAACCTAATAATAGATTTACTTGGTTGGAAACCTAATAATAGATTTACTTGGTTGGAAACCTAATAATAGATTTACTTGGTTGAGAAGCTATTAATAGATTTACTTGGTTGGGAAGCTATTCATAGATTTACTTGGTTGGAAACCTAATAATAGATTTACTTGGTTGGAAACCTAATAATAGATTTACTTGGTTGGAAACCTAATAATAGATTTACTTGGTTGGAAACCTAATAATAGATTTACTTGGTTGAGAAGCTATTAATAGATTTACTTGGTTGGGAAGCTATTCATAGATTTACTTGGTTGGAAACCTAATAATAGATTTACTTGGTTGGAAACCTAATAATAGATTTACTTGGTTGGAAACCTAATAATAGATTTACTTGGTTGGGAAGCTATTAATAGATTTACTTGTTTGGAAAGCTATTAATAGATTTACTTGGTTGGAAACCTAATAATAGATTTACTTGGGTGGAAACCTAATAATAGATTTACTTGGTTGGGAAGCTATTCAAAGATTTACTTGGTTGGGAAGCTATTAATAGATTTACTTGGTTGGAAACCTAATAATAGATTTACTTGGTTGGAAACCTAATAATCGATTTACTTGGTTGGGAAGCTAATAATCGATTTACTTGGTTGAAAAGCTATTAATAGATTTACTTGGTTGGAAAGCTAATAATAGATTTACTTGTTTGGGAAGCTATTCATAGATTTACTTGGTTGGGAAGCTATTCATAGATTTACTTGGTTGGGAAGCTAATAATAGATTTACTTGGTTGGAAACCTAATAATAGATTTACTTGATTGGAAAGCTATTAATAGATGTACTTGGTTGGAAAGCTATTCATAGATTTACTTGGTTGGGAAGCTAATAATAGATTTACTTGGTTGGGAAGCTATTAAAAGATTTACTTGGTTGGGAAGCTATTAATAGATTTACTTGGTTGGGAAGCTAATAATAGATTTACTTGGTTGGAAACCTAATAATAGATTTACTTGATTGGAAAGCTATTAATAGATTTACTTGGTTGGAAAGCTATTCATAGATTTACTTGGTTGGGAAGCTAATAATAGATTTACTTGGTTGGGAAGCTATTAATAGATTTACTTGGTTGGGAAGCCAATAATAGATTTACTTGGTTGGGAAGCTATTCATAGACTTACTTGGTTGAAAAGCTATTAATAGATTTACTTGGTTGGAAAGCTATTCATAGATTTACTTGGTTGGGAAGCTAATAATAGATTTACTTGGTTGGGAAGCTATTAATAGATATACTTGGTTGGGGAGCTAATAATACATTTACTTGGTTGGGAAGCTAATAATAGATTTACTTGGTTGGGAAGCTAATAATAGATTTACTTGGTTGGGAAGCTAATAATGGATTTACTTGGTTGGGAAGCTAATAATCGATTTACTTGGTTGGGAAGCTAATAATACATTTACTTGGTTGGGAAGCTAATAATGGATTTACTTGGTTGTGAAGCTAATAATAGATTTACTTGGTTGGGGAGCTAATAATCCATTTACTTGGTTGGGAAGCTAATAATCGATTTACTTGGTTGGGAAGCTAATATGATAGATTTACTTGGTTGGGAAGCTAATAATCGATTTATTTGGTTGGGAAGCTAATAATCGATTTACTTGTTTGGGAAGCTTATAATAGATTTACTTGGTTGGGGAGCTAATAATCGATTTACTTGGATGGGAAGCTAATAATATATTTACTTGTTTGGGAAGCTAATAATCGATTTACTTGGTTGGGAAGCTAATTATCGATTTACTTGGTTGGGAAGCTAATAATCGATTTGTTTGGTTGGGAAGCTAATAATCGATTTACTTGGTTGGGAAGCTAATAATCGATTTACTTGGTTGCGGAGCTAATAATAGATTTACTTGGTTGTGAAGCTAATATGATCGATTTACTTGGTTGGGAAGCTAATAATAGATTTAATGTTTGGGAAGCTAATAATCGATTTACTTGTTTGGGAAGCTAATAATCGAATTACTTGGTTGGGGAGCTAATAATAGATTTACTTGGTTGGGAAGCTAATATGATCGATTTACTTGGTTGGGAAGCTAATAATCGATTTACTTGGCTGGGAAGCTAATAATCGATTTACTTGGTTGGGGAGCTAATAATCGATTTACTTGGTTGGGAAGCTAATAATCGATTTACTTGGTTGGGAAGCTAATAATCGATTTACTTGGTTGGGAAGCTAATAATCGATTTACTTGGTTGGGGAGCTAATAATCGATTTACTTGGTTGGGAAGCTAATAATCGATTTTCTTGGTTGGGAAGCTAATAAGAGGTTTCCTTGGTTGGGAAGCTAATAATCGATTTACTTGGTTGGGAAGCTAATAATCGATTTACTTGGTTGGGAAGCTAATAATCGATTTACTTGGTTGGGAAGCTAATAATAGATTTACTTGATTGGGAAGCTAATAAATGGATTTACTTGGTTGGGAAGCTAATAATCGATTTACTTGGTTGGGAAGCTAATAATCGATTTACTTGGTTGGGAAGCTAATAATCGATTTACTTGGTTGGGAAGCTAATAATCGATTTACTTGGTTGGGAAGCTAATAATAGATTTACTTGATTGGGGAGCTAATAATAGATTTACTTGGTTGGGAAGCTAATATGATCGATTTACTTGGTTGGGAAGCTAATAATAGATTTACTTGTTTGGGAAGCTAATAATCGATTTACTTGGTTGGGAAGCTAATAATCGATTTACTTGGTTGGGGAGCTAATAATCGATTTACTTGGTTGGGGAGCTAATAATCGATTTACTTGGTTGGGAAGCTAATAATCGATTTATTTGGTTGGGAAGCTAACAATCGATTTACTTGGTTGGGAAGCTAATATGATCGATTTACTTGGTTGGGAAGCTAATAATAGATTTACTTGTTTGGGAAGCTAATAATCGATTTACTTGGTTGGGAAGCAAATAATCGATTTACTTGTTTGGGAAGCTTATAATCGATTTACTTGGTTGGGGAGCTAATAATCGATTTACTTGGATGGGAAGCTAATAATATATTTACTTGTTTGGGAAGCTAATGATCTATTTACTTGGTTGGGAAGCTAATAATCGATTTACTTGGTTGGGAAGCTAATAATCGATTTCTTTGGTTGGGAAGCTAATAATCGATTTACTTGGTTGGGAAGCTAACAATCGATTTACTTGGTTGGGGAGCTAATAATAGATTTACTTGGTTGGGAAGCTAATATGATCGATTTACTTGGTTGGGAAGCTAATAATAGATTTACTTGTTTGGGAAGCTAATAATCGATTTACTTGTTTGGGAAGCTAATAATCGATTTACTTGGTTGGGGGGCTAATAATAGATTTACTTGGTTGGGAAGCTAATATGATCGATTTACTTGTTTGGGAAGCTAATAATCGATTTACTTGTTTGGGAAGCTAATAATCGATTTACTTGGTTGGGAAGCTAATAATCGATTTACTTGGTTGGGGAGCTAATAATAGATTTACTTGGTTGGGAAGCTAATATGATCGATTTACTTGGTTGGGAAGCTAATAATCGATTTACTTGGTTGGGAAGCTAATAATCGATTTACTTGGTTGGGAAGCTAATAATCGATTTACTTGGTTGGGGAGCTAATAATCGATTTACTTGGTTGGGAAGCTAATAATCGATTTTCTTGGTTGGGAAGCTAATAAGAGGTTTCCTTGGTTGGGAAGCTAATAATCGATTTACTTGGTTGGGAAGCTAATAATCGATTTACTTGGTTGGGAAGCTAATAATCGATTTACTTGGTTGGGAAGCTAATAATAGATTTACTTGATTGGGAAGCTAATAAATCGATTTACTTGGTTGGGAAGCTAATAATCGATTTACTTGGTTGGGAAGCTAATAATCGATTTACTTGGTTGGGAAGCTAATAATCGATTTACTTGGTTGGGAAGCTAATAATCGATTTACTTGGTTGGGAAGCTAATAATCGATTTACTTGGTTGGGAAGCTAATAATCGATTTACTTGGTTGGGAAGCTAATAATCGATTTACTTGGTTGGGAAGCTAATAATATATTTACTTGATTGGGGAGCTAATAATAGATTTACTTGGTTGGGAAGCTAATATGATCGATTTACTTGGTTGGGAAGCTAATAATAGATTTACTTGGTTGGGAAGCTAATAATCGATTTACTTGGTTGGGAAGCTAATAATCGATTTATTTGGTTGGGAAGCTAATAATCGATTTACTTGGTTGGGAAGCTAATATGATCGATTTACTTGGTTGGGAAGCTAATAATAGATTTACTTGTTTGGGAAGCTAATAATCGATTTACTTGGTTGGGAAGCTAATTATCGATTTACTTGGTTGAGAAGCTAATAATCGATTTATTTGGTTGGGAAGCTAATAATCGATTTACTTGGTTGGGAAGCTAATAATCGATTTATTTGGTTGGGAAGCTAATAATCGATTTACTTGTTTGGGAAGCTTATAATAGATTTACTTGGTTGGGGAGCTAATAATCGATTTACTTGGATGGGAAGCTAATAATATATTTACTTGTTTGGGAAGCTCATAATCGATTTACTTGGTTGGGAAGCTAATTATCGATTTACTTGGTTGGGAAGCTAATAATCGATTTGTTTGGTTGGGAAGCTAATAATCGATTTACTTGGTTGGGAAGCTAATAATCGATTTACTTGGTTGCGGAGCTAATAATAGATTTACTTGGTTGTGAAGCTAATATGATCGATTTACTTGGTTGGGAAGCTAATAATAGATTTAATGTTTGGGAAGCTAATAATCGATTTACTTGTTTGGGAAGCTAATAATCGAATTACTTGGTTGGGGAGCTAATAATAGATTTACTTGGTTGGGAAGCTAATATGATCGATTTACTTGGTTGGGAAGCTAATAATCGATTTACTTGGCTGGGAAGCTAATAATCGATTTACTTGGTTGGGGAGCTAATAATCGATTTACTTGGTTGGGAAGCTAATAATCGATTTACTTGGTTGGGAAGCTAATAATCGATTTACTTGGTTGGGAAGCTAATAATCGATTTACTTGGTTGGGGAGCTAATAATCGATTTACTTGGTTGGGAAGCTAATAATCGATTTTCTTGGTTGGGAAGCTAATAAGAGGTTTCCTTGGTTGGGAAGCTAATAATCGATTTACTTGGTTGGGAAGCTAATAATCGATTTACTTGGTTGGGAAGCTAATATGATCGATTTACTTGGTTGGGAAGCTAATAATAGATTTACTTGTTTGGGAAGCTAATAATCGATTTACTTGGTTGGGAAGCTAATTATCGATTTACTTGGTTGAGAAGCTAATAATCGATTTATTTGGTTGGGAAGCTAATAATCGATTTACTTGGTTGGGAAGCTAATAATCGATTTATTTGGTTGGGAAGCTAATAATCGATTTACTTGTTTGGGAAGCTTATAATAGATTTACTTGGTTGGGGAGCTAATAATCGATTTACTTGGATGGGAAGCTAATAATATATTTACTTGTTTGGGAAGCTCATAATCGATTTACTTGGTTGGGAAGCTAATTATCGATTTACTTGGTTGGGAAGCTAATAATCGATTTGTTTGGTTGGGAAGCTAATAATCGATTTACTTGGTTGGGAAGCTAATAATCGATTTACTTGGTTGCGGAGCTAATAATAGATTTACTTGGTTGTGAAGCTAATATGATCGATTTACTTGGTTGGGAAGCTAATAATAGATTTAATGTTTGGGAAGCTAATAATCGATTTACTTGTTTGGGAAGCTAATAATCGAATTACTTGGTTGGGGAGCTAATAATAGATTTACTTGGTTGGGAAGCTAATATGATTGATTTACTTGGTTGGGAAGCTAATAATCGATTTACTTGGCTGGGAAGCTAATAATCGATTTACTTGGTTGGGGAGCTAATAATCGATTTACTTGGTTGGGAAGCTAATAATCGATTTACTTGGTTGGGAAGCTAATAATCGATTTACTTGGTTGGGAAGCTAATAATCGATTTACTTGGTTGGGGAGCTAATAATCGATTTACTTGGTTGGGAAGCTAATAATCGATTTACTTGGTTGGGAAGCTAATAATCGATTTACTTGGTTGGGAAGCTAATAATCGATTTACTTGGTTGGGGAGCTAATAATCGATTTACTTGGTTGGGAAGCTAATAATCGATTTATTTGGTTGGGAAGCTAATAATCGATTTACTTGGTTGGGAAGCTAATATGATCGATTTACTTGGTTGGGAAGCTAATAATAGATTTACTTGTTTGGGAAGCTAATAATCGATTTCCTTGGTTGGGAAGCTAATAATCGATTTACTTGGTTGGGAAGCTAATAATCGATTTACTTGGTTGGGAAGCTAATAATCGATTTACTTGGTTGGGAAGCTAATATGATCGATTTACTTGGTTGGGAAGCTAATAATAGATTTACTTGTTTGGGAAGCTAATAATCGATTTACTTGGTTGGGAAGCTAATAATCGATTTACTTGGTTAGGGAGCTAATAATCGATTTACTTGGTTGGGAAGCTAATAATAGATTTACTTGTTTGGGAAGCTAATAATCGATTTACTTGGTTGGGAAGCTAATATGATCGATTTACTTGTTTGGGAAGCTAATAATCGATTTACTTGGTTGGGAAGCTAATAATCGATTTACTTGGTTGGGAAGCTAATAATCGATTTACTTGGTTGGGAAGCTAATATGATCGATTTACTTGGTTGGGAAGCTAATAATAGATTTACTTGTTTGGGAAGCTAATAATCGATTTACTTGGTTGGGAAGCTAATAATCGATTTACTTGGTTGGGAAGCTAATATGATCGATTTACTTGGTTGGGAAGCTAATAATAGATTTACTTGTTTGGGAAGCTAATAATCGATTTACTTGGTTGGGAAGCTAATAATCGATTTACTTGTTTGGGAAGCTTATAATCGATTTTCTTGGTTGGGGAGCTAATAATCGATTTACTTGGATGGGAAGCTAATAATATATTTACTTGTTTGGGAAGCTAATAATCGATTTCCTTGGTTGGGAAGCTAATAATCGATTTACTTGGTTGGGAAGCTAATAATCGATTTACTTGGTTGGGAAGCTAATAATCGATTTACTTGGTTGGGAAGCTAATATGATCGATTTACTTGGTTGGGAAGCTAATAATAGATTTACTTGTTTGGGAAGCTAATAATCGATTTATTTGGTTGGGAAGCTAATAATCGATTTACTTGGTTGGGAAGCTAATATGATCGATTTACTTGGTTGGGAAGCTAATAATAGATTTACTTGTTTGGGAAGCTAATAATCGATTTACTTGGTTGGGAAGCTAATAATCGATTTACTTGGTTGGGGAGCTAATAATAGATTTACTTGGTTGGGAAGCTAATAATCGATTTACTTGGTTGGGAAGCTAATAATCGATTTACTTGGTTGGGAAGCTAATAATCGATTTACTTGGTTGGGGAGCTAATAATCGATTTACTTGGTTGGGAAGCTAATAATCGATTTTCTTGGTTGGGAAGCTAATAAGAGGTTTCCTTGGTTGGGAAGCTAATAATCGATTTACTTGGTTGGGAAGCTAATAATCGATTTACTTGGTTGGGAAGCTAATAATCGATTTACTTGGTTGGGAAGCTAATAATCGATTTACTTGGTTGGGAAGCTAATAATCGATTTACTTGGTTGGGGAGCTAATAATCGATTTACTTGGTTGGGAAGCTAATAATCGATTTATTTGGTTGGGAAGCTAATAATCGATTTACTTGGTTGGGAAGCTAATATGATCGATTTACTTGGTTGGGAAGCTAATAATAGATTTACTTGTTTGGGAAGCTAATAATCGATTTACTTGGTTGGGAAGCTAATAATCGATTTACTTGTTTGGGAAGCTTATAATTGATTTACTTGGTTGGGGAGCTAATAATCGATTTACTTGGATGGGAAGCTAATAATATATTTACTTGTTTGGGAAGCTAATAATCGATTTCCTTGGTTGGGAAGCTAATAATCGATTTACTTGGTTGGGAAGCTAATAATCGATTTACTTGGTTGGGAAGCTAATAATCGATTTACTTGGTTGGGAAGCTAATATGATCGATTTACTTGGTTGGGAAGCTAATAATAGATTTACTTGTTTGGGAAGCTAATCATCGATTTACTTGGTTGGGAAGCTAATAATCGATTTACTTGGTTAGGGAGCTAATAATCGATTTACTTGGTTGGGAAGCTAATAATAGATTTACTTGTTTGGGAAGCTAATAATCGATTTACTTGGTTGGGAAGCTAATATGATCGATTTACTTGTTTGGGAAGCTAATAATCGATTTACTTGGTTGGGAAGCTAATAATCGATTTACTTGGTTGGGAAGCTAATAATCGATTTACTTGGTTGGGAAGCTAATATGATCGATTTACTTGGTTGGGAAGCTAATAATAGATTTACTTGTTTGGGAAGCTAATAATCGATTTACTTGGTTGGGAAGCTAATAATCGATTTACTTGGTTGGGAAGCTAATATGATCGATTTACTTGGTTGGGAAGCTAATAATAGATTTACTTGTTTGGGAAGCTAATAATCGATTTACTTGGTTGGGAAGCTAATAATCGATTTACTTGTTTGGGAAGCTTATAATCGATTTACTTGGTTGGGGAGCTAATAATCGATTTACTTGGATGGGAAGCTAATAATATATTTACTTGTTTGGGAAGCTAATAATCGATTTCCTTGGTTGGGAAGCTAATAATCGATTTACTTGGTTGGGAAGCTAATAATCGATTTACTTGGTTGGGAAGCTAATAATCGATTTACTTGGTTGGGAAGCTAATATGATCGATTTACTTGGTTGGGAAGCTAATAATAGATTTACTTGTTTGGGAAGCTAATAATCGATTTATTTGGTTGGGAAGCTAATAATCGATTTACTTGGTTGGGAAGCTAATATGATCGATTTACTTGGTTGGGAAGCTAATAATAGATTTACTTGTTTGGGAAGCTAATAATCGATTTACTTGGTTGGGAAGCTAATAATCGATTTACTTGTTTGGGAAGCTTATAATCGATTTACTTGGTTGAGGAGCTAATAATCGATTTACTTGGATGGGAAGCTAATAATATATTTAATTGTTTGGGAAGCTAATAATCGATTTCCTTGGTTGGGAAGCTAATAATCGATTTACTTGGTTGGGAAGCTAATAATCGATTTACTTGGTTGGGAAGCTAATAATCGATTTACTTGGTTGGGAAGCTAATATGATCGATTTACTTGGTTGGGAAGCTAATAATAGATTTACTTGTTTGGGAAGCTAATAATCGATTTACTTGGTTGGGAAGCTAATAATCGATTTACTTGGTTAGGGAGCTAATAATCGATTTACTTGGTTGGGAAGCTAATAATAGATTTACTTGTTTGGGAAGCTAATAATCGATTTACTTGGTTGGGAAGCTAATATGATCGATTTACTTGTTTGGGAAGCTAATAATCGATTTACTTGGTTGGGAAGCTACTAATCGATTTACTTGGTTGGGAAGCTAATAATCGATTTACTTGGTTGGGAAGCTAATAATAGATTTACTTGATTGGGGAGCTAATAATAGATTTACTTGGTTGGGAAGCTAATATGATCGATTTACTTGGTTGGGAAGCTAATAATAGATTTACTTGTTTGGGAAGCTAATAATCGATTTACTTAGTTGGGAAGCTAATAATCGATTTACTTGGTTGGGGAGCTAATAATCGATTTACTTGGTTGGGAAGCTAATAATCGATTTATTTGGTTGGGAAGCTAATAATCGATTTACTTGGTTGGGAAGCTAATAATCGATTTACTTGGTTGGGGAGCTAATAATAGACTTACTTGGTTGGGAAGCTAATATGATCGATTTACTTGGTTGGGAAGCTAATAATAGATTTACTTGTTTGGGAAGCTAATAATCGATTTACTAGGTTGGGGAGCTAATAATAGATTTACTTGGTTGGGAAGCTAATATGATCGATTTACTTGGTTGGGAAGCTAATAATCGATTTACTTGGTTGGGAAGCTAATAATCGATTTACTTGGTTGGGGAGCTAATAATCGATTTACTTTGTTGGGAAGCTAATAATCGATTTACTTGGTTGGGAAGCTAATAATCGATTTACTTGGTTGGGAAGCTAATAATCGATTTACTTGGTTGGGAAGCTAATAATCAATTTACTTGTTTGGGAAGCTAATAATCGATTTACTTGGTTGGGAAGCTAATAATCGATTTACTTGGTTGGGAAGCTAATAATCGATTTACTTGGTTGGGAAGCTAATAATCGATTTACTTCGTTGGGAAGGTAATAATCGATTTACTTGGTTGGGAAGCTAATAATCGATTTACTTGGTTGGGAAGCTAATAATAGATTTACTTGATTGGGGAGCTAATAATAGATTTACTTGGTTGGGAAGCTAATATGATCGATTTACTTGGTTGGGAAGCTAATAATAGATTTACTTGTTTGGGAAGCTAATAATCGATTTACTTGGTTGGGAAGCTAATAATCGATTTACTTGGTTGGGGAGCTAATAATCGATTTATTGGTTGGGGAGCTAATAATCGATTTGCTTGGTTGGGAAGCTAATAATCGATTTACTTGGTTGGGAAGCTAATAATAGATTTACTTGATTGGGAAGCTAATAATAGATTTACTTGGTTGGGAAGCTAATAATCGATTTACTTGGTTGGGGAGCTAATAATAGATTTACTTGGTTGGGAAGGTAATATGATCGATTTACTTGGTTGGGAAGCTAATAATCGATTTACTTGGTTGGGAAGCTAATAATCGATTTACTTGGTTGGGAAGCTAATAATCGATTTACTTGGTTGGGGAGCTAATAATCGATTTACTTGGTTGGGAAGCTAATAATCGATTTTCTTGGTTGGGAAGCTAATAAGAGGTTTCCTTGGTTGGGAAGCTAATAATCGATTTACATGGTTGGGAAGCTAATAATCGATTTACTTGGTTGGGAAGCTAATAATCGATTTACTTGGTTGGGAAGCTAATAATAGATTTACTTGATTGGGAAGCTAATAAATCGATTTACTTGGTTGGGAAGCTAATAATCGATTTACTTGGTTGGGAAGCTAGTAATCGATTTACTTGGTTGGGAAGCTAATAATCGATTTACTTGGTTGGGAAGCTAATAATCGATTTACTTGGTTGGGAAGCTAATAATCGATTTACTTGGTTGGGAAGCTAATAATCGATTTACTTGGTTGGGAAGCTAATAATCGATTTACTTGGTTGGGAAGCTAATAATATATTTACTTGATTGGGGAGCTAATAATAGATTTACTTGGTTGGGAAGCTAATATGATCGATTTACTTGGTTGGGAAGCTAATAATAGATTTACTTGGTTGGGAAGCTAATAATCGATTTACTTGGTTGGGAAGCTAATAATCGATTTATTTGGTTGGGAAGCTAATAATCGATTTACTTGGTTGGGAAGCTAATATGATCGATTTACTTGGTTGGGAAGCTAATAATAGATTTACTTGTTTGGGAAGCTAATAATCGATTTACTTGGTTGGGAAGCTAATTATCGATTTACTTGGTTGAGAAGCTAATAATCGATTTATTTGGTTGGGAAGCTAATAATCGATTTACTTGGTTGGGAAGCTAATAATCGATTTATTTGGTTGGGAAGCTAATAATCGATTTACTTGTTTGGGAAGCTTATAATAGATTTACTTGGTTGGGGAGCTAATAATCGATTTACTTGGATGGGAAGCTAATAATATATTTACTTGTTTGGGAAGCTAATAATCGATTTACTTGGTTGGGAAGCTAATTATCGATTTACTTGGTTGGGAAGCTAATAATCGATTTGTTTGGTTGGGAAGCTAATAATCGATTTACTTGGTTGGGAAGCTAATAATCGATTTACTTGGTTGCGGAGCTAATAATAGATTTACTTGGTTGTGAAGCTAATATGATCGATTTACTTGGTTGGGAAGCTAATAATAGATTTAATGTTTGGGAAGCTAATAATCGATTTACTTGTTTGGGAAGCTAATAATCGAATTACTTGGTTGGGGAGCTAATAATAGATTTACTTGGTTGGGAAGCTAATATGATCGATTTACTTGGTTGGGAAGCTAATAATCGATTTACTTGGCTGGGAAGCTAATAATCGATTTACTTGGTTGGGGAGCTAATAATCGATTTACTTGGTTGGGAAGCTAATAATCGATTTACTTGGTTGGGAAGCTAATAATCGATTTTCTTGGTTGGGAAGCTAATAAGAGGTTTCCTTGGTTGGGAAGCTAATAATCGATTTACTTGGTTGGGAAGCTAACAATCGATTTACTTGGTTGGGGAGCTAATAATAGATTTACTTGGTTGGGAAGCTAATATGATCGATTTACTTGGTTGGGAAGCTAATAATAGATTTACTTGTTTGGGAAGCTAATAATCGATTTACTTGTTTGGGAAGCTAATAATCGATTTACTTGGTTGGGGGGCTAATAATAGATTTACTTGGTTGGGAAGCTAATATGATCGATTTACTTGTTTGGGAAGCTAATAATCGATTTACTTGTTTGGGAAGCTAATAATCGATTTACTTGGTTGGGAAGCTAATAATCGATTTACTTGGTTGGGGAGCTAATAATAGATTTACTTGGTTGGGAAGCTAATATGATCGATTTACTTGGTTGGGAAGCTAATAATCGATTTACTTGGTTGGGAAGCTAATAATCGATTTACTTGGTTGGGAAGCTAATAATCGATTTACTTGGTTGGGGAGCTAATAATCGATTTACTTGGTTGGGAAGCTAATAATCGATTTTCTTGGTTGGGAAGCTAATAAGAGGTTTCCTTGGTTGGGAAGCTAATAATCGATTTACTTGGTTGGGAAGCTAATAATCGATTTACTTGGTTGGGAAGCTAATAATCGATTTACTTGGTTGGGAAGATAATAATAGATTTACTTGATTGGGAAGCTAATAAAACGATTTACTTGGTTGGGAAGCTAATAATCGATTTACTTGGTTGGGAAGCTAGTAATCGATTTACTTGGTTGGGAAGCTAATAATCGATTTACTTGGTTGGGAAGCTAATAATCGATTTACTTGGTTGGGAAGCTAATAATCGATTTACTTGGTTGGGAAGCTAATAATCGATTTACTTGGTTGGGAAGCTAATAATCGATTTACTTGGTTGGGAAGCTAATAATATATTTACTTGATTGGGGAGCTAATAATAGATTTACTTGGTTGGGAAGCTAATATGATCGATTTACTTGGTTGGGAAGCTAATAATAGATTTACTTGGTTGGGAAGCTAATAATCGATTTACTTGGTTGGGAAGCTAATAATCGATTTATTTGGTTGGGAAGCTAATAATCGATTTACTTGGTTGGGAAGCTAATATGATCGATTTACTTGGTTGGGAAGCTAATAATAGATTTACTTGTTTGGGAAGCTAATAATCGATTTACTTGGTTGGGAAGCTAATTATCGATTTACTTGGTTGAGAAGCTAATAATCGATTTATTTGGTTGGGAAGCTAATAATCGATTTACTTGGTTGGGAAGCTAATAATCGATTTATTTGGTTGGGAAGCTAATAATCGATTTACTTGTTTGGGAAGCTTATAATAGATTTACTTGGTTGGGGAGCTAATAATCGATTTACTTGGATGGGAAGCTAATAATATATTTACTTGTTTGGGAAGCTAATAATCGATTTACTTGGTTGGGAAGCTAATTATCGATTTACTTGGTTGGGAAGCTAATAATCGATTTGTTTGGTTGGGAAGCTAATAATCGATTTACTTGGTTGGGAAGCTAATAATCGATTTACTTGGTTGCGGAGCTAATAATAGATTTACTTGGTTGTGAAGCTAATATGATCGATTTACTTGGTTGGGAAGCTAATAATAGATTTAATGTTTGGGAAGCTAATAATCGATTTACTTGGTTGGGAAGCTAATAATCGATTTACTTGGCTGGGAAGCTAATAATCGATTTACTTGGTTGGGGAGCTAATAATCGATTTACTTGGTTGGGAAGCTAATAATCGATTTACTTGGTTGGGAAGCTAATAATCGATTTTCTTGGTTGGGAAGCTAATAAGAGGTTTCCTTGGTTGGGAAGCTAATAATCGATTTACTTGGTTGGGAAGCTAATAATCGATTTACTTGGTTGGGAAGCTAATAATCGATTTACTTGGTTGGGAAGCTAATAATAGATTTACTTGATTGGGAAGCTAATAAATGGATTTACTTGGTTGGGAAGCTAATAATCGATTTACTTGGTTGGGAAGCTAATAATCCATTTACTTGGTTGGGAAGCTAATAATCGATTTGCTTGGTTGGGAAGCTAATAATCGATTTACTTGGTTGGGAAGCTAATAATAGATTTACTTGATTGGGAAGCTAATAATAGATTTACTTGGTTGGGAAGCTAATATGATCGATTTACTTGGTTGGGAAGCTAATAATAGATTTACTTGTTTGGGAAGCTAATAATCGATTTACTTGGTTGGGAAGCTAATAATCGATTTACTTGGTTGGGGAGCTAATAATCGATTTACTTGGTTGGGAAGCTAATAATCGATTTATTTGGTTGGGAAGCTAATAATCGATTTACTTGGTTGGGAAGCTAATATGATCGATTTACTTGGTTGGGAAGCTAATAATAGATTTACTTGTTTGGGAAGCTAATAATCGATTTACTTGGTTGGGAAGCTAATAATCGATTTACTTGTTTGGGAAGCTTATAATCGATTTACTTGGTTGGGGAGCTAATAATCGATTTACTTGGATGGGAAGCTAATAATATATTTACTTGTTTGGGAAGCTAATAATCGATTTCCTTGGTTGGGAAGCTAATAATCGATTTACTTGGTTGGGAAGCTAATAATCGATTTACTTGGTTGGGAAGCTAATAATCGATTTACTTGGTTGGGAAGCTAATATGATCGATTTACTTGGTTGGGAAGCTAATCATAGATTTACTTGTTTGGGAAGCTAATAATCGATTTACTTGGTTGGGAAGCTAATAATCGATTTACTTGGTTAGGGAGCTAATAATCGATTTACTTGGTTGGGAAGCTAATAATAGATTTACTTGTTTGGGAAGCTAATAATCGATTTACTTGGTTGGAAACCTAATAATAGATTTACTTGGTTGGAAACCTAATAATAGATTTACTTGGTTGGGAAGCTATTAATAGATTTACTTGGTTGGGAAGCTATTCATAGATTTACTTGGTTGGAAACCTAATAATAGATTTACTTGGTTGGAAACCTAATAATAGATTTACTTGGTTGGAAACCTAATAATAGATTTACTTGGTTGGAAACCTAATAATAGATTTACTTGGTTGAGAAGCTATTAATAGATTTACTTGGTTGGGAAGCTATTCATAGATTTACTTGGTTGGAAACCTAATAATAGATTTACTTGGTTGGAAACCTAATAATAGATTTACTTGGTTGGAAACCTAATAATAGATTTACTTGGTTGGAAACCTAATAATAGATTTACTTGGTTGAGAAGCTATTAATAGATTTACTTGGTTGGGAAGCTATTCATAGATTTACTTGGTTGGAAACCTAATAATAGATTTACTTGGTTGGAAACCTAATAATAGATTTACTTGGTTGGAAACCTAATAATAGATTTACTTGGTTGGGAAGCTATTAATAGATTTACTTGTTTGGAAAGCTATTAATAGATTTACTTGGTTGGAAACCTAATAATAGATTTACTTGGGTGGAAACCTAATAATAGATTTACTTGGTTGGGAAGCTATTCAAAGATTTACTTGGTTGGGAAGCTATTAATAGATTTACTTGGTTGGAAACCTAATAATAGATTTACTTGGTTGGAAACCTAATAATCGATTTACTTGGTTGGGAAGCTAATAATCGATTTACTTGGTTGAAAAGCTATTAATAGATTTACTTGGTTGGAAAGCTAATAATAGATTTACTTGTTTGGGAAGCTATTCATAGATTTACTTGGTTGGGAAGCTATTCATAGATTTACTTGGTTGGGAAGCTAATAATAGATTTACTTGGTTGGAAACCTAATAATAGATTTACTTGATTGGAAAGCTATTAATAGATGTACTTGGTTGGAAAGCTATTCATAGATTTACTTGGTTGGGAAGCTAATAATAGATTTACTTGGTTGGGAAGCTATTAAAAGATTTACTTGGTTGGGAAGCTATTAATAGATTTACTTGGTTGGGAAGCTAATAATAGATTTACTTGGTTGGAAACCTAATAATAGATTTACTTGATTGGAAAGCTATTAATAGATTTACTTGGTTGGAAAGCTATTCATAGATTTACTTGGTTGGGAAGCTAATAATAGATTTACTTGGTTGGGAAGCTATTAATAGATTTACTTGGTTGGGAAGCCAATAATAGATTTACTTGGTTGGGAAGCTATTCATAGACTTACTTGGTTGAAAAGCTATTAATAGATTTACTTGGTTGGAAAGCTATTCATAGATTTACTTGGTTGGGAAGCTAATAATAGATTTACTTGGTTGGGAAGCTATTAATAGATATACTTGGTTGGGGAGCTAATAATACATTTACTTGGTTGGGAAGCTAATAATAGATTTACTTGGTTGGGAAGCTAATAATAGATTTACTTGGTTGGGAAGCTAATAATGGATTTACTTGGTTGGGAAGCTAATAATCGATTTACTTGGTTGGGAAGCTAATAATACATTTACTTGGTTGGGAAGCTAATAATGGATTTACTTGGTTGTGAAGCTAATAATAGATTTACTTGGTTGGGGAGCTAATAATCCATTTACTTGGTTGGGAAGCTAATAATCGATTTACTTGGTTGGGAAGCTAATATGATAGATTTACTTGGTTGGGAAGCTAATAATCGATTTATTTGGTTGGGAAGCTAATAATCGATTTACTTGTTTGGGAAGCTTATAATAGATTTACTTGGTTGGGGAGCTAATAATCGATTTACTTGGATGGGAAGCTAATAATATATTTACTTGTTTGGGAAGCTAATAATCGATTTACTTGGTTGGGAAGCTAATTATCGATTTACTTGGTTGGGAAGCTAATAATCGATTTGTTTGGTTGGGAAGCTAATAATCGATTTACTTGGTTGGGAAGCTAATAATCGATTTACTTGGTTGCGGAGCTAATAATAGATTTACTTGGTTGTGAAGCTAATATGATCGATTTACTTGGTTGGGAAGCTAATAATAGATTTAATGTTTGGGAAGCTAATAATCGATTTACTTGTTTGGGAAGCTAATAATCGAATTACTTGGTTGGGGAGCTAATAATAGATTTACTTGGTTGGGAAGCTAATATGATCGATTTACTTGGTTGGGAAGCTAATAATCGATTTACTTGGCTGGGAAGCTAATAATCGATTTACTTGGTTGGGGAGCTAATAATCGATTTACTTGGTTGGGAAGCTAATAATCGATTTACTTGGTTGGGAAGCTAATAATCGATTTACTTGGTTGGGAAGCTAATAATCGATTTACTTGGTTGGGGAGCTAATAATCGATTTACTTGGTTGGGAAGCTAATAATCGATTTTCTTGGTTGGGAAGCTAATAAGAGGTTTCCTTGGTTGGGAAGCTAATAATCGATTTACTTGGTTGGGAAGCTAATAATCGATTTACTTGGTTGGGAAGCTAATAATCGATTTACTTGGTTGGGAAGCTAATAATAGATTTACTTGATTGGGAAGCTAATAAATGGATTTACTTGGTTGGGAAGCTAATAATCGATTTACTTGGTTGGGAAGCTAATAATCGATTTACTTGGTTGGGAAGCTAATAATCGATTTACTTGGTTGGGAAGCTAATAATCGATTTACTTGGTTGGGAAGCTAATAATAGATTTACTTGATTGGGGAGCTAATAATAGATTTACTTGGTTGGGAAGCTAATATGATCGATTTACTTGGTTGGGAAGCTAATAATAGATTTACTTGTTTGGGAAGCTAATAATCGATTTACTTGGTTGGGAAGCTAATAATCGATTTACTTGGTTGGGGAGCTAATAATCGATTTACTTGGTTGGGGAGCTAATAATCGATTTACTTGGTTGGGAAGCTAATAATCGATTTATTTGGTTGGGAAGCTAACAATCGATTTACTTGGTTGGGAAGCTAATATGATCGATTTACTTGGTTGGGAAGCTAATAATAGATTTACTTGTTTGGGAAGCTAATAATCGATTTACTTGGTTGGGAAGCAAATAATCGATTTACTTGTTTGGGAAGCTTATAATCGATTTACTTGGTTGGGGAGCTAATAATCGATTTACTTGGATGGGAAGCTAATAATATATTTACTTGTTTGGGAAGCTAATGATCTATTTACTTGGTTGGGAAGCTAATAATCGATTTACTTGGTTGGGAAGCTAATAATCGATTTCTTTGGTTGGGAAGCTAATAATCGATTTACTTGGTTGGGAAGCTAACAATCGATTTACTTGGTTGGGGAGCTAATAATAGATTTACTTGGTTGGGAAGCTAATATGATCGATTTACTTGGTTGGGAAGCTAATAATAGATTTACTTGTTTGGGAAGCTAATAATCGATTTACTTGTTTGGGAAGCTAATAATCGATTTACTTGGTTGGGGGGCTAATAATAGATTTACTTGGTTGGGAAGCTAATATGATCGATTTACTTGTTTGGGAAGCTAATAATCGATTTACTTGTTTGGGAAGCTAATAATCGATTTACTTGGTTGGGAAGCTAATAATCGATTTACTTGGTTGGGGAGCTAATAATAGATTTACTTGGTTGGGAAGCTAATATGATCGATTTACTTGGTTGGGAAGCTAATAATCGATTTACTTGGTTGGGAAGCTAATAATCGATTTACTTGGTTGGGAAGCTAATAATCGATTTACTTGGTTGGGGAGCTAATAATCGATTTACTTGGTTGGGAAGCTAATAATCGATTTTCTTGGTTGGGAAGCTAATAAGAGGTTTCCTTGGTTGGGAAGCTAATAATCGATTTACTTGGTTGGGAAGCTAATAATCGATTTACTTGGTTGGGAAGCTAATAATCGATTTACTTGGTTGGGAAGCTAATAATAGATTTACTTGATTGGGAAGCTAATAAATCGATTTACTTGGTTGGGAAGCTAATAATCGATTTACTTGGTTGGGAAGCTAATAATCGATTTACTTGGTTGGGAAGCTAATAATCGATTTACTTGGTTGGGAAGCTAATAATCGATTTACTTGGTTGGGAAGCTAATAATCGATTTACTTGGTTGGGAAGCTAATAATCGATTTACTTGGTTGGGAAGCTAATAATCGATTTACTTGGTTGGGAAGCTAATAATATATTTACTTGATTGGGGAGCTAATAATAGATTTACTTGGTTGGGAAGCTAATATGATCGATTTACTTGGTTGGGAAGCTAATAATAGATTTACTTGGTTGGGAAGCTAATAATCGATTTACTTGGTTGGGAAGCTAATAATCGATTTATTTGGTTGGGAAGCTAATAATCGATTTACTTGGTTGGGAAGCTAATATGATCGATTTACTTGGTTGGGAAGCTAATAATAGATTTACTTGTTTGGGAAGCTAATAATCGATTTACTTGGTTGGGAAGCTAATTATCGATTTACTTGGTTGAGAAGCTAATAATCGATTTATTTGGTTGGGAAGCTAATAATCGATTTACTTGGTTGGGAAGCTAATAATCGATTTATTTGGTTGGGAAGCTAATAATCGATTTACTTGTTTGGGAAGCTTATAATAGATTTACTTGGTTGGGGAGCTAATAATCGATTTACTTGGATGGGAAGCTAATAATCTATTTACTTGTTTGGGAAGCTCATAATCGATTTACTTGGTTGGGAAGCTAATTATCGATTTACTTGGTTGGGAAGCTAATAATCGATTTGTTTGGTTGGGAAGCTAATAATCGATTTACTTGGTTGGGAAGCTAATAATCGATTTACTTGGTTGCGGAGCTAATAATAGATTTACTTGGTTGTGAAGCTAATATGATCGATTTACTTGGTTGGGAAGCTAATAATAGATTTAATGTTTGGGAAGCTAATAATCGATTTACTTGTTTGGGAAGCTAATAATCGAATTACTTGGTTGGGGAGCTAATAATAGATTTACTTGGTTGGGAAGCTAATATGATCGATTTACTTGGTTGGGAAGCTAATAATCGATTTACTTGGCTGGGAAGCTAATAATCGATTTACTTGGTTGGGGAGCTAATAATCGATTTACTTGGTTGGGAAGCTAATAATCGATTTACTTGGTTGGGAAGCTAATAATCGATTTACTTGGTTGGGAAGCTAATAATCGATTTACTTGGTTGGGGCGCTAATAATCGATTTACTTGGTTGGGAAGCTAATAATCGGTTTTCTTGGTTGGGAAGCTAATAAGAGGTTTCCTTGGTTGGGAAGCTAATAATCGATTTACTTGGTTGGGAAGCTAATAATCGATTTACTTGGTTGGGAAGCTAATAATCGATTTACTTGGTTGGGAAGCTAATAATCGATTTACTTGGTTGGGAAGCTAATAATCGATTTACTTGGATGGGGAGCTAATAATCGATTTACTTGGTTGGGAAGCTAATAATCGATTTATTTGGTTGGGAAGCTAATAATCGATTTACTTGGTTGGGAAGCTAATATGATCGATTTACTTGGTTGGGAAGCTAATAATAGATTTACTTGTTTGGGAAGCTAATAATCGATTTACTTGGTTGGGAAGCTAATAATCGATTTACTTGTTTGGGAAGCTTATAATTGATTTACTTGGTTGGGGAGCTAATAATCGATTTACTTGGATGGGAAGCTAATAATATATTTACTTGTTTGGGAAGCTAATAATCGATTTCCTTGGTTGGGAAGCTAATAATCGATTTACTTGGTTGGGAAGCTAATAATCGATTTACTTGGTTGGGAAGCTAATAATCGATTTACTTGGTTGGGAAGCTAATATGATCGATTTACTTGGTTGGGAAGCTAATAATAGATTTACTTGTTTGGGAAGCTAATAATCGATTTACTTGGTTGGGAAGCTAATAATCGATTTACTTGGTTAGGGAGCTAATAATCGATTTACTTGGTTGGGAAGCTAATAATAGATTTACTTGTTTGGGAAGCTAATAATCGATTTACTTGGTTGGGAAGCTAATATGATCGATTTACTTGTTTGGGAAGCTAATAATCGATTTACTTGGTTGGGAAGCTAATAATCGATTTACTTGGTTGGGAAGCTAATAATCGATTTACTTGGTTGGGAAGCTAATATGATCGATTTACTTGGTTGGGAAGCTAATAATAGATTTACTTGTTTGGGAAGCTAATAATCGATTTACTTGGTTGGGAAGCTAATAATCGATTTACTTGGTTGGGAAGCTAATATGATCGATTTACTTGGTTGGGAAGCTAATAATAGATTTACTTGTTTGGGAAGCTAATAATCGATTTACTTGGTTGGGAAGCTAATAATCGATTTACTTGTTTGGGAAGCTTATAATCGATTTTCTTGGTTGGGGAGCTAATAATCGATTTACTTGGATGGGAAGCTAATAATATATTTACTTGTTTGGGAAGCTAATAATCGATTTCCTTGGTTGGGAAGCTAATAATCGATTTACTTGGTTGGGAAGCTAATAATCGATTTACTTGGTTGGGAAGCTAATAATCGATTTACTTGGTTGGGAAGCTAATATGATCGATTTACTTGGTTGGGAAGCTAATAATAGATTTACTTGTTTGGGAAGCTAATAATCGATTTATTTGGTTGGGAAGCTAATAATCGATTTACTTGGTTGGGAAGCTAATATGATCGATTTACTTGGTTGGGAAGCTAATAATAGATTTACTTGTTTGGGAAGCTAATAATCGATTTACTTGGTTGGGAAGCTAATAATCGATTTACTTGGTTGGGGAGCTAATAATAGATTTACTTGGTTGGGAAGCTAATAATCGATTTACTTGGTTGGGAAGCTAATAATCGATTTACTTGGTTGGGAAGCTAATAATCGATTTACTTGGTTGGGGAGCTAATAATCGATTTACTTGGTTGGGAAGCTAATAATCGATTTTCTTGGTTGGGAAGCTAATAAGAGGTTTCCTTGGTTGGGAAGCTAATAATCGATTTACTTGGTTGGGAAGCTAATAATCGATTTACTTGGTTGGGAAGCTAATAATCGATTTACTTGGTTGGGAAGCTAATAATCGATTTACTTGGTTGGGAAGCTAATAATCGATTTACTTGGTTGGGGAGCTAATAATCGATTTACTTGGTTGGGAAGCTAATAATCGATTTATTTGGTTGGGAAGCTAATAATCGATTTACTTGGTTGGGAAGCTAATATGATCGATTTACTTGGTTGGGAAGCTAATAATAGATTTACTTGTTTGGGAAGCTAATAATCGATTTACTTGGTTGGGAAGCTAATAATCGATTTACTTGTTTGGGAAGCTTATAATTGATTTACTTGGTTGGGGAGCTAATAATCGATTTACTTGGATGGGAAGCTAATAATATATTTACTTGTTTGGGAAGCTAATAATCGATTTCCTTGGTTGGGAAGCTAATAATCGATTTACTTGGTTGGGAAGCTAATAATCGATTTACTTGGTTGGGAAGCTAATAATCGATTTACTTGGTTGGGAAGCTAATATGATCGATTTACTTGGTTGGGAAGCTAATAATAGATTTACTTGTTTGGGAAGCTAATCATCGATTTACTTGGTTGGGAAGCTAATAATCGATTTACTTGGTTAGGGAGCTAATAATCGATTTACTTGGTTGGGAAGCTAATAATAGATATACTTGTTTGGGAAGCTAATAATCGATTTACTTGGTTGGGAAGCTAATATGATCGATTTACTTGTTTGGGAAGCTAATAATCGATTTACTTGGTTGGGAAGCTAATAATCGATTTACTTGGTTGGGAAGCTAATAATCGATTTACTTGGTTGGGAAGCTAATATGATCGATTTACTTGGTTGGGAAGCTAATAATAGATTTACTTGTTTGGGAAGCTAATAATCGATTTACTTGGTTGGGAAGCTAATAATCGATTTACTTGGTTGGGAAGCTAATATGATCGATTTACTTGGTTGGGAAGCTAATAATAGATTTACTTGTTTGGGAATCTAATAATCGATTTACTTGGTTGGGAAGCTAATAATCGATTTACTTGTTTGGGAAGCTTATAATCGATTTACTTGGTTGGGGAGCTAATAATCGATTTACTTGGATGGGAAGCTAATAATATATTTACTTGTTTGGGAAGCTAATAATCGATTTCCTTGGTTGGGAAGCTAATAATCGATTTACTTGGTTGGGAAGCTAATAATCGATTTACTTGGTTGGGAAGCTAATAATCGATTTACTTGGTTGGGAAGCTAATATGATCGATTTACTTGGTTGGGAAGCTAATAATAGATTTACTTGTTTGGGAAGCTAATAATCGATTTATTTGGTTGGGAAGCTAATAATCGATTTACTTGGTTGGGAAGCTAATATGATCGATTTACTTGGTTGGGAAGCTAATAATAGATTTACTTGTTTGGGAAGCTAATAATCGATTTACTTGGTTGGGAAGCTTATAATCGATTTACTTGGTTGGGGAGCTAATAATCGATTTACTTGGTTGGGAAGCTAATATGATCGATTTACTTGGTTGGGAAGCTAATAATAGATTTACTTGTTTGGGAAGCTAATAATCGATTTACTTGTTTGGGAAGCTTATAATCGATTTACTTGGTTGGGGAGCTAATAATCGATTTACTTGGATGGGAAGCTAATAATATATTTAATTGTTTGGGAAGCTAATAATCGATTTCCTTGGTTGGGAAGCTAATAATCGATTTACTTGGTTGGGAAGCTAATAATCGATTTACTTGGTTGGGAAGCTAATAATCGATTTACTTGGTTGGGAAGCTAATATGATCGATTTACTTGGTTGGGAAGCTAATAATAGATTTACTTGTTTGGGAAGCTAATAATCGATTTACTTGGTTGGGAAGCTAATAATCGATTTACTTGGTTAGGGAGCTAATAATCGATTTACTTGGTTGGGAAGCTAATAATAGATTTACTTGTTTGGGAAGCTAATAATCGATTTACTTGGTTGGGAAGCTAATATGATCGATTTACTTGTTTGGGAAGCTAATAATCGATTTACTTGGTTGGGAAGCTACTAATCGATTTACTTGGTTGGGAAGCTAATAATCGATTTACTTGGTTGGGAAGCTAATAATAGATTTACTTGATTGGGGAGCTAATAATAGATTTACTTGGTTGGGAAGCTAATATGATCGATTTACTTGGTTGGGAAGCTAATAATAGATTTACTTGTTTGGGAAGCTAATAATCGATTTACTTAGTTGGGAAGCTAATAATCGATTTACTTGGTTGGGGAGCTAATAATCGATTTACTTGGTTGGGAAGCTAATAATCGATTTATTTGGTTGGGAAGCTAATAATCGATTTACTTGGTTGGGAAGCTAATAATCGATTTACTTGGTTGGGGAGATAATAATAGATTTACTTGGTTGGGAAGCTAATATGATCGATTTACTTGGTTGGGAAGCTAATAATAGATTTACTTGTTTGGGAAGCTAATAATCGATTTACTAGGTTGGGGAGCTAATAATAGATTTACTTGGTTGGGAAGCTAATATGATCGATTTACTTGGTTGGGAAGCTAATAATCGATTTACTTGGTTGGGAAGCTAATAATCGATTTACTTGGTTGGGGAGCTAATAATCGATTTACTTTGTTGGGAAGCTAATAATCGATTTACTTGGTTGGGAAGCTAATAATCGATTTACTTGGTTGGGAAGCTAATAATCGATTTACTTGGTTGGGAAGCTAATAATCAATTTACTTGTTTGGGAAGCTAATAATCGATTTACTTGGTTGGGAAGCTAATAATCGATTTACTTGGTTGGGAAGCTAATAATCGATTTACTTGGTTGGGAAGCTAATAATCGATTTACTTCGTTGGGAAGGTAATAATCGATTTACTTGGTTGGGAAGCTAATAATCGATTTACTTGGTTGGGAAGCTAATAATAGATTTACTTGATTGGGGAGCTAATAATAGATTTACTTGGTTGGGAAGCTAATATGATCGATTTACTTGGTTGGGAAGCTAATAATAGATTTACTTGTTTGGGAAGCTAATAATCGATTTACTTGGTTGGGAAGCTAATAATCGATTTACTTGGTTGGGGAGCTAATAATCGATTTATTGGTTGGGGAGCTAATAATCGATTTACTTGGTTGGGAAGCTAATAATCGATTTATTTGGTTGGGAAGCTAACAATCGATTTACTTGGTTGGGAAGCTAATATGATCGATTTACTTGGTTGGGAAGCTAATAATAGATTTACTTGTTTGGGAAGCTAATAATCGATTTACTTGGTTGGGAAGCTAATAATCGATTTACTTGTTTGGGAAGCTTATAATCGATTTACTTGGTTGGGGAGCTAATAATCGATTTACTTGGATGGGAAGCTAATAATATATTTACTTGTTTGGGAAGCTAATAATCGATTTACTTGGTTGGGAAGCTAATAATCGATTTACTTGGTTGGGAAGCTAATAATCGATTTCTTTGGTTGGGAAGCTAATAATCGATTTACTTGGTTGGGAAGCTAATAATCGATTTACTTGGTTGGGGAGCTAATAATAGATTTACTTGGTTGGGAAGCTAATATGATCGATTTACTTGTTTGGGAAGCTAATAATCGATTTACTTGTTTGGGAAGCTAATAATCGATTTACTTGTTTGGGAAGCTAATAATCGATTTACTTGGTTGGGGAGCTAATAATAGATTTACTTGGTTGGGAAGCTAATATGATCGATTTACTTGTTTGGGAAGCTAATAATCGATTTACTTGTTTGGGAAGCTAATAATCGATTTACTTGGTTGGGAAGCTTATAATCGATTTACGTGGTTAGGGAGCTAATAATATATTTACTTGGTTGGGAAGCTAATATGATTGATTTACTTGGTTGGGAAGCTAATAATCGATTTACTTGGTTGGGAAGCTAATAATCGATTTACTTGGTTGGGAAGCTAATAATCGATTTACTTGGTTGGGGAGCTAATAATCGATTTACTTGGTTGGGAAGCTAATAATCGATTTTCTTGGTTGTGAAGCTAATAAGAGGTTTCCTTGGTTGGGAAGCTAATAATCGATTTACTTGGTTGGGAAGCTAATAATCGATTTACTTGGTTGGGAAGCTAATAATCGATTTACTTGGTTGGGAAGCTAATAATAGATTTACTTGATTGGGAAGCTAATAAATCGATTTACTTGGTTGGGAAGCTAATAATCGATTTACTTGGCTGGGAAGCTAATAATCGATTTACTTGGTTGGGAAGCTAATAATCGATTTACTTGGTTGGGAAGCTAATAATCGATTTACTTGGTTGGGAAGCTAATAATCGATTTACTTGGTTGGGAAGCTAATAATCGATTTACTTGGTTGGGAAGCTAATAATCGATTTACTTGGTTGGGAAGCTAATAATCGATTTACTTGGTTGGGAAGCTAATAATCGATTTACTTGGTTGGGAAGCTAATAATCGATTTACTTGGTTGGGAAGCTAATAATATATTTACTTGATTGGGGAGCTAATAATAGATTTACTTGGTTGGGAAGCTAATATGATCGATTTACTTGGTTGGGAAGCTAATAATAGATTTACTTGGTTGGGAAGCTAATAATCGATTTACTTGGTTGGGAAGCTAATAATCGATTTCTTTGGTTGGGAACCTAATAATCGATTTACTTGGTTGGGAAGCTAATATGATCGATTTACTTGGTTGGGAAGCTAATAATAGATTTACTTGTTTGGGAAGCTAATAATCGATTTACTTGGTTGGGAAGCTAATTATCGATTTACTTGGTTGAGAAGCTAATAATCGATTTATTTGGTTGGGAAGCTAATAATCGATTTACTTGGTTGGGAAGCTAATAATCGATTTATTTGGTTGGGAAGCTAATAATCGATTTACTTGTTTGGGAAGCTTATAATAGATTTACTTGGTTGGGGAGCTAATAATCGATTTACTTGGATGGGAAGCTAATAATATATTTACTTGTTTGGGAAGCTAATAATCGATTTACTTGGTTGGGAAGCTAATTATCGATTTACTTGGTTGGGAAGCTAATAATCGATTTGTTTGGTTGGGAAGCTAATAATCGATTTACTTGGTTGGGAAGCTAATAATCGATTTACTTGGTTGCGGAGCTAATAATAGATTTATTTGGTTGTGAAGCTAATATGATCGATTTACTTGGTTGGGAAGCTAATAATAGATTTAATGTTTGGGAAGCTAATAATCGATTTACTTGTTTGGGAAGCTAATAATCGAATTACTTGGTTGGGGAGCTAATAATAGATTTACTTGGTTGGGAAGGTAATATGATCGATTTACTTGGTTGGGAAGCTAATAATCGATTTACTTGGCTGGGAAGCTAATAATCGATTTACTTGGTTGGGGAGCTAATAATCGATTTACTTGGTTGGGAAGCTAATAATCGATTTACTTGGTTGGGAAGCTAATAATCGATTTTCTTGGTTGGGAAGCTAATAAGAGGTTTCCTTGGTTGGGAAGCTAATAATCGATTTACTTGGTTGGGAAGCTAATAATCGATTTACTTGGTTGGGAAGCTAATAATCGATTTACTTGGTTGGGAAGCTAATAATAGATTTACTTGATTGGGAAGCTAATAAATGGATTTACTTGGTTGGGAAGCTAATAATCGATTTACTTGGTTGGGAAGCTAATAATCGATTTACTTGGTTGGGAAGCTAATAATCGATTTACTTGGTTGGGAAGCTAATAATCGATTTACTTGGTTGGGAAGCTAATAATAGATTTACTTGATTGGGGAGCTAATAATAGATTTACTTGGTTGGGAAGCTAATATGATCGATTTACTTGGTTGGGAAGCTAATAATAGATTTACTTGTTTGGGAAGCTAATAATCGATTTACTTGGTTGGGAAGCTAATAATCGATTTACTTGGTTGGGGAGCTAATAATCGATTTACTTGGTTGGGGAGCTAATAATCGATTTACTTGGTTGGGAAGCTAATAATCGATTTATTTGGTTGGGAAGCTAACAATCGATTTACTTGGTTGGGAAGCTAATATGATCGATTTACTTGGTTGGGAAGCTAATAATAGATTTACTTGTTTGGGAAGCTAATAATCGATTTACTTGGTTGGGAAGCTAATAATCGATTTACTTGTTTGGGAAGCTTATAATCGATTTACTTGGTTGGGGAGCTAATAATCGATTTACTTGGATGGGAAGCTAATAATATATTTACTTGTTTGGGAAGCTAATGATCTATTTACTTGGTTGGGAAGCTAATAATCGATATACTTGGTTGGGAAGCTAATAATCGATTTCTTTGGTTGGGAAGCTAATAATCGATTTACTTGGTTGGGAAGCTAACAATCGATTTACTTGGTTGGGGAGCTAATAATAGATTTACTTGGTTGGGAAGCTAACAATCGATTTACTTGGTTGGGGAGCTAATAATAGATTTACTTGGTTGGGAAGCTAATATGATCGATTTACTTGGTTGGGAAGCTAATAATAGATTTACTTGTTTGGGAAGCTAATAATCGATTTACTTGGTTGGGGGGCTAATAATAGATTTACTTGGTTGGGAAGCTAGTATGATCGATTTACTTGGTTGGGAAGCTAATAATAGATTTAATGTTTGGGAAGCTAATAATCGATTTACTTGGTTGGGAAGCTAATAATCGATTTTCTTGGTTGGGAAGCTAATAAGAGGTTTCCTTGGTTGGGAAGCTAATAATCGATTTACTTGGTTGGGAAGCTAATAATCGATTTACTTGGTTGGGAAGCTAATAATCGATTTACTTGGTTGGGAAGCTAATAATAGATTTACTTGATTGGGAAGCTAATAAATGGATTTACTTGGTTGGGAAGCTAATAATCGATTTACTTGGTTGGGAAGCTAATAATCGATTTACTTGGTTGGGAAGCTAATAATCGATTTACTTGGTTGGGAAGCTAATAATCGATTTACTTGGTTGGGAAGCTAATAATAGATTTACTTGATTGGGGAGCTAATAATAGATTTACTTGGTTGGGAAGCTAATATGATCGATTTACTTGGTTGGGGAGCTAATAATCGATTTACTTGGTTGGGAAGCTAATAATCGATTTATTTGGTTGGGAAGCTAACAATCGATTTACTTGGTTGGGAAGCTAATATGATCGATTTACTTGGTTGGGAAGCTAATAATAGATTTACTTGTTTGGGAAGCTAATAATCGATTTACTTGGTTGGGAAGCTAATAATCGATTTACTTGTTTGGGAAGCTTATAATCGATTTACTTGGTTGGGGAGCTAATAATCGATTTACTTGGATGGGAAGCTAATAATATATTTACTTGTTTGGGAAGCTAATGATCTATTTACTTGGTTGGGAAGCTAATAATCGATATACTTGGTTGGGAAGCTAATAATCGATTTCTTTGGTTGGGAAGCTAATAATCGATTTACTTGGTTGGGAAGCTAACAATCGATTTACTTGGTTGGGGAGCTAATAATAGATTTACTTGGTTGGGAAGCTTATATGATCGATTTACTTGGTTGGGAAGCTAATAATAGATTTACTTGTTTGGGAAGCTAATAATCGATTTACTTGTTTGGGAAGCTAATAATCGATTTACTTGGTTGGGGGGCTAATAATAGATTTACTTGGTTGGGAAGCTAATATGATCGATTTACTTGTTTGGGAAGCTAATAATCGATTTACTTGTTTGGGAAGCTAATAATCGATTTACTTGGTTGGGAAGCTAATAATCGATTTACTTGGTTGGGGAGCTAATAATAGATTTACTTGGTTGGGAAGGTAATATGATCGATTTACTTGGTTGGGAAGCTAATAATCGATTTACTTGGTTGGGAAGCTAATAATCGATTTACTTGGTTGGGAAGCTAATAATCGATTTACTTGGTTGGGGAGCTAATAATCGATTTACTTGGTTGGGAAGCTAATAATCGATTTTCTTGGTTGGGAAGCTAATAAGAGGTTTCCTTGGTTGGGAAGCTAATAATCGATTTACATGGTTGGGAAGCTAATAATCGATTTACTTGGTTGGGAAGCTAATAATCGATTTACTTGGTTGGGAAGCTAATAATAGATTTACTTGATTGGGAAGCTAATAAATCGATTTACTTGGTTGGGAAGCTAATAATCGATTTACTTGGTTGGGAAGCTAGTAATCGATTTACTTGGTTGGGAAGCTAATAATCGATTTACTTGGTTGGGAAGCTAATAATCGATTTACTTGGTTGGGAAGCTAATAATCGATTTACTTGGTTGGGAAGCTAATAATCGATTTACTTGGTTGGGAAGCTAATAATCGATTTACTTGGTTGGGAAGCTAATAATATATTTACTTGATTGGGGAGCTAATAATAGATTTACTTGGTTGGGAAGCTAATATGATCGATTTACTTGGTTGGGAAGCTAATAATAGATTTACTTGGTTGGGAAGCTAATAATCGATTTACTTGGTTGGGAAGCTAATAATCGATTTATTTGGTTGGGAAGCTAATAATCGATTTACTTGGTTGGGAAGCTAATATGATCGATTTACTTGGTTGGGAAGCTAATAATAGATTTACTTGTTTGGGAAGCTAATAATCGATTTACTTGGTTGGGAAGCTAATTATCGATTTACTTGGTTGAGAAGCTAATAATCGATTTATTTGGTTGGGAAGCTAATAATCGATTTACTTGGTTGGGAAGCTAATAATCGATTTATTTGGTTGGGAAGCTAATAATCGATTTACTTGTTTGGGAAGCTTATAATAGATTTACTTGGTTGGGGAGCTAATAATCGATTTACTTGGATGGGAAGCTAATAATATATTTACTTGTTTGGGAAGCTAATAATCGATTTACTTGGTTGGGAAGCTAATTATCGATTTACTTGGTTGGGAAGCTAATAATCGATTTGTTTGGTTGGGAAGCTAATAATCGATTTACTTGGTTGGGAAGCTAATAATCGATTTACTTGGTTGCGGAGCTAATAATAGATTTACTTGGTTGTGAAGCTAATATGATCGATTTACTTGGTTGGGAAGCTAATAATAGATTTAATGTTTGGGAAGCTAATAATCGATTTACTTGTTTGGGAAGCTAATAATCGAATTACTTGGTTGGGGAGCTAATAATAGATTTACTTGGTTGGGAAGCTAATATGATCGATTTACTTGGTTGGGAAGCTAATAATCGATTTACTTGGCTGGGAAGCTAATAATCGATTTACTTGGTTGGGGAGCTAATAATCGATTTACTTGGTTGGGAAGCTAATAATCGATTTACTTGGTTGGGAAGCTAATAATCGATTTTCTTGGTTGGGAAGCTAATAAGAGGTTTCCTTGGTTGGGAAGCTAATAATCGATTTACTTGGTTGGGAAGCTAACAATCGATTTACTTGGTTGGGGAGCTAATAATAGATTTACTTGGTTGGGAAGCTAATATGATCGATTTACTTGGTTGGGAAGCTAATAATAGATTTACTTGTTTGGGAAGCTAATAATCGATTTACTTGTTTGGGAAGCTAATAATCGATTTACTTGGTTGGGGGGCTAATAATAGATTTACTTGGTTGGGAAGCTAATATGATCGATTTACTTGTTTGGGAAGCTAATAATCGATTTACTTGTTTGGGAAGCTAATAATCGATTTACTTGGTTGGGAAGCTAATAATCGATTTACTTGGTTGGGGAGCTAATAATAGATTTACTTGGTTGGGAAGCTAATATGATCGATTTACTTGGTTGGGAAGCTAATAATCGATTTACTTGGTTGGGAAGCTAATAATCGATTTACTTGGTTGGGAAGCTAATAATCGATTTACTTGGTTGGGGAGCTAATAATCGATTTACTTGGTTGGGAAGCTAATAATCGATTTTCTTGGTTGGGAAGCTAATAAGAGGTTTCCTTGGTTGGGAAGCTAATAATCGATTTACTTGGTTGGGAAGCTAATAATCGATTTACTTGGTTGGGAAGCTAATAATCGATTTACTTGGTTGGGAAGATAATAATAGATTTACTTGATTGGGAAGCTAATAAAACGATTTACTTGGTTGGGAAGCTAATAATCGATTTACTTGGTTGGGAAGCTAGTAATCGATTTACTTGGTTGGGAAGCTAATAATCGATTTACTTGGTTGGGAAGCTAATAATCGATTTACTTGGTTGGGAAGCTAATAATCGATTTACTTGGTTGGGAAGCTAATAATCGATTTACTTGGTTGGGAAGCTAATAATATATTTACTTGATTGGGGAGCTAATAATAGATTTACTTGGTTGGGAAGCTAATATGATCGATTTACTTGGTTGGGAAGCTAATAATAGATTTACTTGGTTGGGAAGCTAATAATCGATTTACTTGGTTGGGAAGCTAATAATCGATTTATTTGGTTGGGAAGCTAATAATCGATTTACTTGGTTGGGAAGCTAATATGATCGATTTACTTGGTTGGGAAGCTAATAATAGATTTACTTGTTTGGGAAGCTAATAATCGATTTACTTGGTTGGGAAGCTAATTATCGATTTACTTGGTTGAGAAGCTAATAATCGATTTATTTGGTTGGGAAGCTAATAATCGATTTACTTGGTTGGGAAGCTAATAATCGATTTATTTGGTTGGGAAGCTAATAATCGATTTACTTGTTTGGGAAGCTTATAATAGATTTACTTGGTTGGGGAGCTAATAATCGATTTACTTGGATGGGAAGCTAATAATATATTTACTTGTTTGGGAAGCTAATAATCGATTTACTTGGTTGGGAAGCTAATTATCGATTTACTTGGTTGGGAAGCTAATAATCGATTTGTTTGGTTGGGAAGCTAATAATCGATTTACTTGGTTGGGAAGCTAATAATCGATTTACTTGGTTGCGGAGCTAATAATAGATTTACTTGGTTGTGAAGCTAATATGATCGATTTACTTGGTTGGGAAGCTAATAATAGATTTAATGTTTGGGAAGCTAATAATCGATTTACTTGTTTGGGAAGCTAATAATCGAATTACTTGGTTGGGGAGCTAATAATAGATTTACTTGGTTGGGAAGCTAATATGATCGATTTACTTGGTTGGGAAGCTAATAATCGATTTACTTGGCTGGGAAGCTAATAATCGATTTACTTGGTTGGGGAGCTAATAATCGATTTACTTGGTTGGGAAGCTAATAATCGATTTACTTGGTTGGGAAGCTAATAATCGATTTTCTTGGTTGGGAAGCTAATAAGAGGTTTCCTTGGTTGGGAAGCTAATAATCGATTTACTTGGTTGGGAAGCTAATAATCGATTTACTTGGTTGGGAAGCTAATAATCGATTTACTTGGTTGGGAAGCTAATAATAGATTTACTTGATTGGGAAGCTAATAAATGGATTTACTTGGTTGGGAAGCTAATAATCGATTTACTTGGTTGGGAAGCTAATAATCCATTTACTTGGTTGGGAAGCTAATAATCGATTTGCTTGGTTGGGAAGCTAATAATCGATTTACTTGGTTGGGAAGCTAATAATAGATTTACTTGATTGGGAAGCTAATAATAGATTTACTTGGTTGGGAAGCTAATATGATCGATTTACTTGGTTGGGAAGCTAATAATAGATTTACTTGTTTGGGAAGCTAATAATCGATTTACTTGGTTGGGAAGCTAATAATCGATTTACTTGGTTGGGAAGCTAATAATCGATTTACTTGGTTGGGAAGCTAATAATCGATTTACTTGGTTGGGAAGCTAATAATCGATTTACTTGGTTGGGGAGCTAATAATCGATTTACTTGGTTGGGAAGCTAATAATCGATTTTCTTGGTTGGGAAGCTAATAAGAGGTTTCCTTGGTTGGGAAGCTAATAATCGATTTACTTGGTTGGGAAGCTAATAATCGATTTACTTGGTTGGGAAGCTAATAATCGATTTACTTGGTTGGGAAGCTAATAATAGATTTACTTGATTGGGAAGCTAATAAATCGATTTACTTGGTTGGGAAGCTAATAATCGATTTACTTGGTTGGGAAGCTAATAATCGATTTACTTGGTTGGGAAGCTAATAATCGATTTACTTGGTTGGGAAGCTAATAATCGATTTACTTGGTTGGGAAGCTAATAATCGATTTACTTGGTTGGGAAGCTAATAATCGATTTACTTGGTTGGGAAGCTAATAATCGATTTACTTGGTTGGGAAGCTAATAATATATTTACTTGATTGGGGAGCTAATAATAGATTTACTTGGTTGGGAAGCTAATATGATCGATTTACTTGGTTGGGAAGCTAATAATAGATTTACTTGGTTGGGAAGCTAATAATCGATTTACTTGGTTGGGAAGCTAATAATCGATTTATTTGGTTGGGAAGCTAATAATCGATTTACTTGGTTGAGAAGCTAATATGATCGATTTACTTGGTTGGGAAGCTAATAATAGATTTACTTGTTTGGGAAGCTAATAATCGATTTACTTGGTTGGGAAGCTAATTATCGATTTACTTGGTTGAGAAGCTAATAATCGATTTATTTGGTTGGGAAGCTAATAATCGATTTACTTGGTTGGGAAGCTAATAATCGATTTATTTGGTTGGGAAGCTAATAATCGATTTACTTGTTTGGGAAGCTTATAATAGATTTACTTGGTTGGGGAGCTAATAATCGATTTACTTGGATGGGAAGCTAATAATATATTTACTTGTTTGGGAAGCTCATAATCGATTTACTTGGTTGGGAAGCTAATTATCGATTTACTTGGTTGGGAAGCTAATAATCGATTTGTTTGGTTGGGAAGCTAATAATCGATTTACTTGGTTGGGAAGCTAATAATCGATTTACTTGGTTGCGGAGCTAATAATAGATTTACTTGGTTGTGAAGCTAATATGATCGATTTACTTGGTTGGGAAGCTAATAATAGATTTAATGTTTGGGAAGCTAATAATCGATTTACTTGTTTGGGAAGCTAATAATCGAATTACTTGGTTGGGGAGCTAATAATAGATTTACTTGGTTGGGAAGCTAATATGATCGATTTACTTGGTTGGGAAGCTAATAATCGATTTACTTGGCTGGGAAGCTAATAATCGATTTACTTGGTTGGGGAGCTAATAATCGATTTACTTGGTTGGGAAGCTAATAATCGATTTACTTGGTTGGGAAGCTAATAATCGATTTACTTGGTTGGGAAGCTAATAATCGATTTACTTGGTTGGGGAGCTAATAATCGATTTACTTGGTTGGGAAGCTAATAATCGATTTTCTTGGTTGGGAAGCTAATAAGAGGTTTCCTTGGTTGGGAAGCTAATAATCGATTTACTTGGTTGGGAAGCTAATAATCGATTTACTTGGTTGGGAAGCTAATAATCGATTTACTTGGTTGGGAAGCTAATAATCGATTTACTTGGTTGGGAAGCTAATAATCGATTTACTTGGATGGGGAGCTAATAATCGATTTACTTGGTTGGGAAGCTAATAATCGATTTATTTGGTTGGGAAGCTAATAATCGATTTACTTGGTTGGGAAGCTAATATGATCGATTTACTTGGTTGGGAAGCTAATAATAGATTTACTTGTTTGGGAAGCTAATAATCGATTTACTTGGTTGGGAAGCTAATAATCGATTTACTTGTTTGGGAAGCTTATAATTGATTTACTTGGTTGGGGAGCTAATAATCGATTTACTTGGATGGGAAGCTAATAATATATTTACTTGTTTGGGAAGCTAATAATCGATTTCCTTGGTTGGGAAGCTAATAATCGATTTACTTGGTTGGGAAGCTAATAATCGATTTACTTGGTTGGGAAGCTAATAATCGATTTACTTGGTTGGGAAGCTAATATGATCGATTTACTTGGTTGGGAAGCTAATAATAGATTTACTTGTTTGGGAAGCTAATAATCGATTTACTTGGTTGGGAAGCTAATAATCGATTTACTTGGTTAGGGAGCTAATAATCGATTTACTTGGTTGGGAAGCTAATAATAGATTTACTTGTTTGGGAAGCTAATAATCGATTTACTTGGTTGGGAAGCTAATATGATCGATTTACTTGTTTGGGAAGCTAATAATCGATTTACTTGGTTGGGAAGCTAATAATCGATTTACTTGGTTGGGAAGCTAATAATCGATTTACTTGGTTGGGAAGCTAATATGATCGATTTACTTGGTTGGGAAGCTAATAATAGATTTACTTGTTTGGGAAGCTAATAATCGATTTACTTGGTTGGGAAGCTAATAATCGATTTACTTGGTTGGGAAGCTAATATGATCGATTTACTTGGTTGGGAAGCTAATAATAGATTTACTTGTTTGGGAAGCTAATAATCGATTTACTTGGTTGGGAAGCTAATAATCGATTTACTTGTTTGGGAAGCTTATAATCGATTTTCTTGGTTGGGGAGCTAATAATCGATTTACTTGGATGGGAAGCTAATAATATATTTACTTGTTTGGGAAGCTAATAATCGATTTCCTTGGTTGGGAAGCTAATAATCGATTTACTTGGTTGGGAAGCTAATAATCGATTTACTTGGTTGGGAAGCTAATAATCGATTTACTTGGTTGGGAAGCTAATATGATCGATTTACTTGGTTGGGAAGCTAATAATAGATTTACTTGTTTGGGAAGCTAATAATCGATTTATTTGGTTGGGAAGCTAATAATCGATTTACTTGGTTGGGAAGCTAATATGATCGATTTACTTGGTTGGGAAGCTAATAATAGATTTACTTGTTTGGGAAGCTAATAATCGATTTACTTGGTTGGGAAGCTAATAATCGATTTACTTGGTTGGGGAGCTAATAATAGATTTACTTGGTTGGGAAGCTAATAATCGATTTACTTGGTTGGGAAGCTAATAATCGATTTACTTGGTTGGGAAGCTAATAATCGATTTACTTGGTTGGGGAGCTAATAATCGATTTACTTGGTTGGGAAGCTAATAATCGATTTTCTTGGTTGGGAAGCTAATAAGAGGTTTCCTTGGTTGGGAAGCTAATAATCGATTTACTTGGTTGGGAAGCTAATAATCGATTTACTTGGTTGGGAAGCTAATAATCGATTTACTTGGTTGGGAAGCTAATAATCGATTTACTTGGTTGGGAAGCTAATAATCGATTTACTTGGTTGGGGAGCTAATAATCGATTTACTTGGTTGGGAAGCTAATAATCGATTTATTTGGTTGGGAAGCTAATAATCGATTTACTTGGTTGGGAAGCTAATATGATCGATTTACTTGGTTGGGAAGCTAATAATAGATTTACTTGTTTGGGAAGCTAATAATCGATTTACTTGGTTGGGAAGCTAATAATCGATTTACTTGTTTGGGAAGCTTATAATTGATTTACTTGGTTGGGGAGCTAATAATCGATTTACTTGGATGGGAAGCTAATAATATATTTACTTGTTTGGGAAGCTAATAATCGATTTCCTTGGTTGGGAAGCTAATAATCGATTTACTTGGTTGGGAAGCTAATAATCGATTTACTTGGTTGGGAAGCTAATAATCGATTTACTTGGTTGGGAAGCTAATATGATCGATTTACTTGGTTGGGAAGCTAATAATAGATTTACTTGTTTGGGAAGCTAATCATCGATTTACTTGGTTGGGAAGCTAATAATCGATTTACTTGGTTAGGGAGCTAATAATCGATTTACTTGGTTGGGAAGCTAATAATAGATTTACTTGTTTGGGAAGCTAATAATCGATTTACTTGGTTGGGAAGCTAATATGATCGATTTACTTGTTTGGGAAGCTAATAATCGATTTACTTGGTTGGGAAGCTAATAATCGATTTACTTGGTTGGGAAGCTAATAATCGATTTACTTGGTTGGGAAGCTAATATGATCGATTTACTTGGTTGGGAAGCTAATAATAGATTTACTTGTTTGGGAAGCTAATAATCGATTTACTTGGTTGGGAAGCTAATAATCGATTTCCTTGGTTGGGAAGCTAATATGATCGATTTACTTGGTTGGGAAGCTAATAATAGATTTACTTGTTTGGGAATCTAATAATCGATTTACTTGGTTGGGAAGCTAATAATCGATTTACTTGTTTGGGAAGCTTATAATCGATTTACTTGGTTGGGGAGCTAATAATCGATTTACTTGGATGGGAAGCTAATAATATATTTACTTGTTTGGGAAGCTAATAATCGATTTCCTTGGTTGGGAAGCTAATAATCGATTTACTTGGTTGGGAAGCTAATAATCGATTTACTTGGTTGGGAAGCTAATAATCGATTTACTTGGTTGGGAAGCTAATATGATCGATTTACTTGGTTGGGAAGCTAATAATAGATTTACTTGTTTGGGAAGCTAATAATCGATTTATTTGGTTGGGAAGCTAATAATCGATTTACTTGGTTGGGAAGCTAATATGATCGATTTACTTGGTTGGGAAGCTAATAATAGATTTACTTGTTTGGGAAGCTAATAATCGATTTACTTGGTTGGGAAGCTAATAATCGATTTACTTGTTTGGGAAGCTTATAATCGATTTACTTGGTTGGGGAGCTAATAATCGATTTACTTGGATGGGAAGCTAATAATATATTTAATTGTTTGGGAAGCTAATAATCGATTTCCTTGGTTGGGAAGCTAATAATCGATTTACTTGGTTGGGAAGCTAATAATCGATTTACTTGGTTGGGAAGCTAATAATCGATTTACTTGGTTGGGAAGCTAATATGATCGATTTACTTGGTTGGGAAGCTAATAATAGATTTACTTGTTTGGGAAGCTAATAATCGATTTACTTGGTTGGGAAGCTAATAATCGATTTACTTGGTTAGGGAGCTAATAATCGATTTACTTGGTTGGGAAGCTAATAATAGATTTACTTGTTTGGGAAGCTAATAATCGATTTACTTGGTTGGGAAGCTAATATGATCGATTTACTTGTTTGGGAAGCTAATAATCGATTTACTTGGTTGGGAAGCTACTAATCGATTTACTTGGTTGGGAAGCTAATAATCGATTTACTTGGTTGGGAAGCTAATAATAGATTTACTTGATTGGGGAGCTAATAATAGATTTACTTGGTTGGGAAGCTAATATGATCGATTTACTTGGTTGGGAAGCTAATAATAGATTTACTTGTTTGGGAAGCTAATAATCGATTTACTTAGTTGGGAAGCTAATAATCGATTTACTTGGTTGGGGAGCTAATAATCGATTTACTTGGTTGGGAAGCTAATAATCGATTTATTTGGTTGGGAAGCTAATAATCGATTTACTTGGTTGGGAAGCTAATAATCGATTTACTTGGTTGGGGAGATAATAATAGATTTACTTGGTTGGGAAGCTAATATGATCGATTTACTTGGTTGGGAAGCTAATAATAGATTTACTTGTTTGGGAAGCTAATAATCGATTTACTAGGTTGGGGAGCTAATAATAGATTTACTTGGTTGGGAAGCTAATATGATCGATTTACTTGGTTGGGAAGCTAATAATCGATTTACTTGGTTGGGAAGCTAATAATCGATTTACTTGGTTGGGGAGCTAATAATCGATTTACTTTGTTGGGAAGCTAATAATCGATTTACTTGGTTGGGAAGCTAATAATCGATTTACTTGGTTGGGAAGCTAATAATCGATTTACTTGGTTGGGAAGCTAATAATCAATTTACTTGTTTGGGAAGCTAATAATCGATTTACTTGGTTGGGAAGCTAATAATCGATTTACTTGGTTGGGAAGCTAATAATCGATTTACTTGGTTGGGAAGCTAATAATCGATTTACTTCGTTGGGAAGGTAATAATCGATTTACTTGGTTGGGAAGCTAATAATCGATTTACTTGGTTGGGAAGCTAATAATAGATTTACTTGATTGGGGAGCTAATAATAGATTTACTTGGTTGGGAAGCTAATATGATCGATTTACTTGGTTGGGAAGCTAATAATAGATTTACTTGTTTGGGAAGCTAATAATCGATTTACTTGGTTGGGAAGCTAATAATCGATTTACTTGGTTGGGGAGCTAATAATCGATTTATTGGTTGGGGAGCTAATAATCGATTTACTTGGTTGGGAAGCTAATAATCGATTTATTTGGTTGGGAAGCTAACAATCGATTTACTTGGTTGGGAAGCTAATATGATCGATTTACTTGGTTGGGAAGCTAATAATAGATTTACTTGTTTGGGAAGCTAATAATCGATTTACTTGGTTGGGAAGCTAATAATCGATTTACTTGTTTGGGAAGCTTATAATCGATTTACTTGGTTGGGGAGCTAATAATCGATTTACTTGGATGGGAAGCTAATAATATATTTACTTGTTTGGGAAGCTAATAATCGATTTACTTGGTTGGGAAGCTAATAATCGATTTACTTGGTTGGGAAGCTAATAATCGATTTCTTTGGTTGGGAAGCTAATAATCGATTTACTTGGTTGGGAAGCTAATAATCGATTTACTTGGTTGGGGAGCTAATAATAGATTTACTTGGTTGGGAAGCTAATATGATCGATTTACTTGTTTGGGAAGCTAATAATCGATTTACTTGTTTGGGAAGCTAATAATCGATTTACTTGTTTGGGAAGCTAATAATCGATTTACTTGGTTGGGGAGCTAATAATAGATTTACTTGGTTGGGAAGCTAATATGATCGATTTACTTGTTTGGGAAGCTAATTATCGATTTACTTGTTTGGGAAGCTAATAATCGATTTACTTGGTTGGGAAGCTTATAATCGATTTACGTGGTTAGGGAGCTAATAATATATTTACTTGGTTGGGAAGCTAATATGATTGATTTACTTGGTTGGGAAGCTAATAATCGATTTACTTGGTTGGGAAGCTAATAATCGATTTACTTGGTTGGGAAGCTAATAATCGATTTACTTGGTTGGGGAGCTAATAATCGATTTACTTGGTTGGGAAGCTAATAATCGATTTTCTTGGTTGTGAAGCTAATAAGAGGTTTCCTTGGTTGGGAAGCTAATAATCGATTTACTTGGTTGGGAAGCTAATAATCGATTTACTTGGTTGGGAAGCTAATAATCGATTTACTTGGTTGGGAAGCTAATAATAGATTTACTTGATTGGGAAGCTAATAAATCGATTTACTTGGTTGGGAAGCTAATAATCGATTTACTTGGCTGGGAAGCTAATAATCGATTTACTTGGTTGGGAAGCTAATAATCGATTTACTTGGTTGGGAAGCTAATAATCGATTTACTTGGTTGGGAAGCTAATAATCGATTTACTTGGTTGGGAAGCTAATAATCGATTTACTTGGTTGGGAAGCTAATAATCGATTTACTTGGTTGGGAAGCTAATTAATCGATTTACTTGGTTGGGAAGCTAATAATCGATTTACTTGGTTGGGAAGCTAATAATCGATTTACTTGGTTGGGAAGCTAATAATATATTTACTTGATTGGGGAGCTAATAATAGATTTACTTGGTTGGGAAGCTAATATGATCGATTTACTTGGTTGGGAAGCTAATAATAGATTTACTTGGTTGGGAAGCTAATAATCGATTTACTTGGTTGGGAAGCTAATAATCGATTTCTTTGGTTGGGAACCTAATAATCGATTTACTTGGTTGGGAAGCTAATATGATCGATTTACTTGGTTGGGAAGCTAATAATAGATTTACTTGTTTGGGAAGCTAATAATCGATTTACTTGGTTGGGAAGCTAATTATCGATTTACTTGGTTGAGAAGCTAATAATCGATTTATTTGGTTGGGAAGCTAATAATCGATTTACTTGGTTGGGAAGCTAATAATCGATTTATTTGGTTGGGAAGCTAATAATCGATTTACTTGTTTGGGAAGCTTATAATAGATTTACTTGGTTGGGGAGCTAATAATCGATTTACTTGGATGGGAAGCTAATAATATATTTACTTGTTTGGGAAGCTAATAATCGATTTACTTGGTTGGGAAGCTAATTATCGATTTACTTGGTTGGGAAGCTAATAATCGATTTGTTTGGTTGGGAAGCTAATAATCGATTTACTTGGTTGGGAAGCTAATAATCGATTTACTTGGTTGCGGAGCTAATAATAGATTTATTTGGTTGTGAAGCTAATATGATCGATTTACTTGGTTGGGAAGCTAATAATAGATTTAATGTTTGGGAAGCTAATAATCGATTTACTTGTTTGGGAAGCTAATAATCGAATTACTTGGTTGGGGAGCTAATAATAGATTTACTTGGTTGGGAAGCTAATATGATCGATTTACTTGGTTGGGAAGCTAATAATCGATTTACTTGGCTGGGAAGCTAATAATCGATTTACTTGGTTGGGGAGCTAATAATCGATTTACTTGGTTGGGAAGCTAATAATCGATTTACTTGGTTGGGAAGCTAATAATCGATTTTCTTGGTTGGGAAGCTAATAAGAGGTTTCCTTGGTTGGGAAGCTAATAATCGATTTACTTGGTTGGGAAGCTAATAATCGATTTACTTGGTTGGGAAGCTAATAATCGATTTACTTGGTTGGGAAGCTAATAATAGATTTACTTGATTGGGAAGCTAATAAATGGATTTACTTGGTTGGGAAGCTAATAATCGATTTACTTGGTTGGGAAGCTAATAATCGATTTACTTGGTTGGGAAGCTAATAATCGATTTACTTGGTTGGGAAGCTAATAATCGATTTACTTGGTTGGGAAGCTAATAATAGATTTACTTGATTGGGGAGCTAATAATAGATTTACTTGGTTGGGAAGCTAATATGATCGATTTACTTGGTTGGGAAGCTAATAATAGATTTACTTGTTTGGGAAGCTAATAATCGATTTACTTGGTTGGGAAGCTAATAATCGATTTACTTGGTTGGGGAGCTAATAATCGATTTACTTGGTTGGGGAGCTAATAATCGATTTACTTGGTTGGGAAGCTAATAATCGATTTATTTGGTTGGGAAGCTAACAATCGATTTACTTGGTTGGGAAGCTAATATGATCGATTTACTTGGTTGGGAAGCTAATAATAGATTTACTTGTTTGGGAAGCTAATAATCGATTTACTTGGTTGGGAAGCTAATAATCGATTTACTTGTTTGGGAAGCTTATAATCGATTTACTTGGTTGGGGAGCTAATAATCGATTTACTTGGATGGGAAGCTAATAATATATTTACTTGTTTGGGAAGCTAATGATCTATTTACTTGGTTGGGAAGCTAATAATCGATATACTTGGTTGGGAAGCTAATAATCGATTTCTTTGGTTGGGAAGCTAATAATCGATTTACTTGGTTGGGAAGCTAACAATCGATTTACTTGGTTGGGGAGCTAATAATAGATTTACTTGGTTGGGAAGCTAATATGATCGATTTACTTGGTTGGGAAGCTAATAATAGATTTACTTGTTTGGGAAGCTAATAATCGATTTACTTGGTTGGGGGGCTAATAATAGATTTACTTGGTTGGGAAGCTAATATGATCGATTTACTTGTTTGGGAAGCTAATAATCGATTTACTTGTTTGGGAAGCTAATAATCGATTTACTTGGTTGGGAAGCTAATAATCGATTTACTTGGTTGGGGAGCTAATAATAGATTTACTTGGTTGGGAAGCTAATATGATCGATTTACTTGGTTGGGAAGCTAATAATCGATTTACTTGGTTGGGAAGCTAATAATCGATTTACTTGGTTGGGAAGCTAATAATCGATTTACTTGGTTGGGGAGCTAATAATCGATTTACTTGGTTGGGAAGCTAATAATCGATTTTCTTGGTTGGGAAGCTAATAAGAGGTTTCCTTGGTTGGGAAGCTAATAATCGATTTACTTGGTTGGGAAGCTAATAATCGATTTACTTGGTTGGGAAGCTAATAATCGATTTACTTGGTTGGGAAGCTAATAATAGATTTACTTGATTGGGAAGCTAATAAATCGATTTACTTGGTTGGGAAGCTAATAATCGATTTACTTGGTTGGGAAGCTAGTAATCGATTTACTTGGTTGGGAAGCTAATAATCGATTTACTTGGTTGGGAAGCTAATAATCGATTTACTTGGTTGGGAAGCTAATAATCGATTTACTTGGTTGGGAAGCTAATAATCTATTTACTTGGTTGGGAAGCTAATAATCGATTTACTTGGTTGGGAAGCTAATAATATATTTACTTGATTGGGGAGCTAATAATAGATTTACTTGGTTGGGAAGCTAATATGATCGATTTACTTGGTTGGGAAGCTAATAATAGATTTACTTGGTTGGGAAGCTAATAATCGATTTACTTGGTTGGGAAGCTAATAATCGATTTATTTGGTTGGGAAGCTAATAATCGATTTACTTGGTTGGGAAGCTAATATGATCGATTTACTTGGTTGGGAAGCTAATAATAGATTTACTTGTTTGGGAAGCTAATAATCGATTTACTTGGTTGGGAAGCTAATTATCGATTTACTTGGTTGAGAAGCTAATAATCGATTTATTTGGTTGGGAAGCTAATAATCGATTTACTTGGTTGGGAAGCTAATAATCGTTTTATTTGGTTGGGAAGCTAATAATCGATTTACTTGTTTGGGAAGCTTATAATAGATTTACTTGGTTGGGGAGCTAATAATCGATTTACTTGGATGGGAAGCTAATAATATATTTACTTGTTTGGGAAGCTAATAATCGATTTACTTGTTTGGGAAGCTAATAATCGATTTACTTGGTTGGGAAGCTTATAATCGATTTACGTGGTTAGGGAGCTAATAATATATTTACTTGGTTGGGAAGCTAATATGATTGATTTACTTGGTTGGGAAGCTAATAATCGATTTACTTGGTTGGGAAGCTAATAATCGATTTACTTGGTTGGGAAGCTAATAATCGATTTACTTGGTTGGGGAGCTAATAATCGATTTACTTGGTTGGGAAGCTAATAATCGATTTTCTTGGTTGTGAAGCTAATAAGAGGTTTCCTTGGTTGGGAAGCTAATAATCGATTTACTTGGTTGGGAAGCTAATAATCGATTTACTTGGTTGGGAAGCTAATAATCGATTTACTTGGTTGGGAAGCTAATAATAGATTTACTTGATTGGGAAGCTAATAAATCGATTTACTTGGTTGGGAAGCTAATAATCGATTTACTTGGCTGGGAAGCTAATAATCGATTTACTTGGTTGGGAAGCTAATAATCGATTTACTTGGTTGGGAAGCTAATAATCGATTTACTTGGTTGGGAAGCTAATAATCGATTTACTTGGTTGGGAAGCTAATAATCGATTTACTTGGTTGGGAAGCTAATAATCGATTTACTTGGTTGGGAAGCTAATAATCGATTTACTTGGTTGGGAAGCTAATAATCGATTTACTTGGTTGGGAAGCTAATAATCGATTTACTTGGTTGGGAAGCTAATAATATATTTACTTGATTGGGGAGCTAATAATAGATTTACTTGGTTGGGAAGCTAATATGATCGATTTACTTGGTTGGGAAGCTAATAATAGATTTACTTGGTTGGGAAGCTAATAATCGATTTACTTGGTTGGGAAGCTAATAATCGATTTCTTTGGTTGGGAACCTAATAATCGATTTACTTGGTTGGGAAGCTAATATGATCGATTTACTTGGTTGGGAAGCTAATAATAGATTTACTTGTTTGGGAAGCTAATAATCGATTTACTTGGTTGGGAAGCTAATTATCGATTTACTTGGTTGAGAAGCTAATAATCGATTTATTTGGTTGGGAAGCTAATAATCGATTTACTTGGTTGGGAAGCTAATAATCGATTTATTTGGTTGGGAAGCTAATAATCGATTTACTTGTTTGGGAAGCTTATAATAGATTTACTTGGTTGGGGAGCTAATAATCGATTTACTTGGATGGGAAGCTAATAATATATTTACTTGTTTGGGAAGCTAATAATCGATTTACTTGGTTGGGAAGCTAATTATCGATTTACTTGGTTGGGAAGCTAATAATCGATTTGTTTGGTTGGGAAGCTAATAATCGATTTACTTGGTTGGGAAGCTAATAATCGATTTACTTGGTTGCGGAGCTAATAATAGATTTATTTGGTTGTGAAGCTAATATGATCGATTTACTTGGTTGGGAAGCTAATAATAGATTTAATGTTTGGGAAGCTAATAATCGATTTACTTGTTTGGGAAGCTAATAATCGAATTACTTGGTTGGGGAGCTAATAATAGATTTACTTGGTTGGGAAGGTAATATGATCGATTTACTTGGTTGGGAAGCTAATAATCGATTTACTTGGCTGGGAAGCTAATAATCGATTTACTTGGTTGGGGAGCTAATAATCGATTTACTTGGTTGGGAAGCTAATAATCGATTTACTTGGTTGGGAAGCTAATAATCGATTTTCTTGGTTGGGAAGCTAATAAGAGGTTTCCTTGGTTGGGAAGCTAATAATCGATTTACTTGGTTGGGAAGCTAATAATCGATTTACTTGGTTGGGAAGCTAATAATCGATTTACTTGGTTGGGAAGCTAATAATAGATTTACTTGATTGGGAAGCTAATAAATGGATTTACTTGGTTGGGAAGCTAATAATCGATTTACTTGGTTGGGAAGCTAATAATCGATTTACTTGGTTGGGAAGCTAATAATCGATTTACTTGGTTGGGAAGCTAATAATCGATTTACTTGGTTGGGAAGCTAATAATAGATTTACTTGATTGGGGAGCTAATAATAGATTTACTTGGTTGGGAAGCTAATATGATCGATTTACTTGGTTGGGAAGCTAATAATAGATTTACTTGTTTGGGAAGCTAATAATCGATTTACTTGGTTGGGAAGCTAATAATCGATTTACTTGGTTGGGGAGCTAATAATCGATTTACTTGGTTGGGGAGCTAATAATCGATTTACTTGGTTGGGAAGCTAATAATCGATTTATTTGGTTGGGAAGCTAACAATCGATTTACTTGGTTGGGAAGCTAATATGATCGATTTACTTGGTTGGGAAGCTAATAATAGATTTACTTGTTTGGGAAGCTAATAATCGATTTACTTGGTTGGGAAGCTAATAATCGATTTACTTGTTTGGGAAGCTTATAATCGATTTACTTGGTTGGGGAGCTAATAATCGATTTACTTGGATGGGAAGCTAATAATATATTTACTTGTTTGGGAAGCTAATGATCTATTTACTTGGTTGGGAAGCTAATAATCGATATACTTGGTTGGGAAGCTAATAATCGATTTCTTTGGTTGGGAAGCTAATAATCGATTTACTTGGTTGGGAAGCTAACAATCGATTTACTTGGTTGGGGAGCTAATAATAGATTTACTTGGTTGGGAAGCTAACAATCGATTTACTTGGTTGGGGAGCTAATAATAGATTTACTTGGTTGGGAAGCTAATATGATCGATTTACTTGGTTGGGAAGCTAATAATAGATTTACTTGTTTGGGAAGCTAATAATCGATTTACTTGGTTGGGGGGCTAATAATAGATTTACTTGGTTGGGAAGCTAGTATGATCGATTTACTTGGTTGGGAAGCTAATAATAGATTTAATGTTTGGGAAGCTAATAATCGATTTACTTGGTTGGGAAGCTAATAATCGATTTTCTTGGTTGGGAAGCTAATAAGAGGTTTCCTTGGTTGGGAAGCTAATAATCGATTTACTTGGTTGGGAAGCTAATAATCGATTTACTTGGTTGGGAAGCTAATAATCGATTTACTTGGTTGGGAAGCTAATAATAGATTTACTTGATTGGGAAGCTAATAAATGGATTTACTTGGTTGGGAAGCTAATAATCGATTTACTTGGTTGGGAAGCTAATAATCGATTTACTTGGTTGGGAAGCTAATAATCGATTTACTTGGTTGGGAAGCTAATAATCGATTTACTTGGTTGGGAAGCTAATAATAGATTTACTTGATTGGGGAGCTAATAATAGATTTACTTGGTTGGGAAGCTAATATGATCGATTTACTTGGTTGGGGAGCTAATAATCGATTTACTTGGTTGGGAAGCTAATAATCGATTTATTTGGTTGGGAAGCTAACAATCGATTTACTTGGTTGGGAAGCTAATATGATCGATTTACTTGGTTGGGAAGCTAATAATAGATTTACTTGTTTGGGAAGCTAATAATCGATTTACTTGGTTGGGAAGCTAATAATCGATTTACTTGTTTGGGAAGCTTATAATCGATTTACTTGGTTGGGGAGCTAATAATCGATTTACTTGGATGGGAAGCTAATAATATATTTACTTGTTTGGGAAGCTAATGATCTATTTACTTGGTTGGGAAGCTAATAATCGATATACTTGGTTGGGAAGCTAATAATCGATTTCTTTGGTTGGGAAGCTAATAATCGATTTACTTGGTTGGGAAGCTAACAATCGATTTACTTGGTTGGGGAGCTAATAATAGATTTACTTGGTTGGGAAGCTTATATGATCGATTTACTTGGTTGGGAAGCTAATAATAGATTTACTTGTTTGGGAAGCTAATAATCGATTTACTTGTTTGGGAAGCTAATAATCGATTTACTTGGTTGGGGGGCTAATAATAGATTTACTTGGTTGGGAAGCTAATATGATCGATTTACTTGTTTGGGAAGCTAATAATCGATTTACTTGTTTGGGAAGCTAATAATCGATTTACTTGGTTGGGAAGCTAATAATCGATTTACTTGGTTGGGGAGCTAATAATAGATTTACTTGGTTGGGAAGGTAATATGATCGATTTACTTGGTTGGGAAGCTAATAATCGATTTACTTGGTTGGGAAGCTAATAATCGATTTACTTGGTTGGGAAGCTAATAATCGATTTACTTGGTTGGGGAGCTAATAATCGATTTACTTGGTTGGGAAGCTAATAATCGATTTTCTTGGTTGGGAAGCTAATAAGAGGTTTCCTTGGTTGGGAAGCTAATAATCGATTTACATGGTTGGGAAGCTAATAATCGATTTACTTGGTTGGGAAGCTAATAATCGATTTACTTGGTTGGGAAGCTAATAATAGATTTACTTGATTGGGAAGCTAATAAATCGATTTACTTGGTTGGGAAGCTAATAATCGATTTACTTGGTTGGGAAGCTAGTAATCGATTTACTTGGTTGGGAAGCTAATAATCGATTTACTTGGTTGGGAAGCTAATAATCGATTTACTTGGTTGGGAAGCTAATAATCGATTTACTTGGTTGGGAAGCTAATAATCGATTTACTTGGTTGGGAAGCTAATAATCGATTTACTTGGTTGGGAAGCTAATAATATATTTACTTGATTGGGGAGCTAATAATAGATTTACTTGGTTGGGAAGCTAATATGATCGATTTACTTGGTTGGGAAGCTAATAATAGATTTACTTGGTTGGGAAGCTAATAATCGATTTACTTGGTTGGGAAGCTAATAATCGATTTATTTGGTTGGGAAGCTAATAATCGATTTACTTGGTTGGGAAGCTAATATGATCGATTTACTTGGTTGGGAAGCTAATAATAGATTTACTTGTTTGGGAAGCTAATAATCGATTTACTTGGTTGGGAAGCTAATTATCGATTTACTTGGTTGAGAAGCTAATAATCGATTTATTTGGTTGGGAAGCTAATAATCGATTTACTTGGTTGGGAAGCTAATAATCGATTTATTTGGTTGGGAAGCTAATAATCGATTTACTTGTTTGGGAAGCTTATAATAGATTTACTTGGTTGGGGAGCTAATAATCGATTTACTTGGATGGGAAGCTAATAATATATTTACTTGTTTGGGAAGCTAATAATCGATTTACTTGGTTGGGAAGCTAATTATCGATTTACTTGGTTGGGAAGCTAATAATCGATTTGTTTGGTTGGGAAGCTAATAATCGATTTACTTGGTTGGGAAGCTAATAATCGATTTACTTGGTTGCGGAGCTAATAATAGATTTACTTGGTTGTGAAGCTAATATGATCGATTTACTTGGTTGGGAAGCTAATAATAGATTTAATGTTTGGGAAGCTAATAATCGATTTACTTGTTTGGGAAGCTAATAATCGAATTACTTGGTTGGGGAGCTAATAATAGATTTACTTGGTTGGGAAGCTAATATGATCGATTTACTTGGTTGGGAAGCTAATAATCGATTTACTTGGCTGGGAAGCTAATAATCGATTTACTTGGTTGGGGAGCTAATAATCGATTTACTTGGTTGGGAAGCTAATAATCGATTTACTTGGTTGGGAAGCTAATAATCGATTTTCTTGGTTGGGAAGCTAATAAGAGGTTTCCTTGGTTGGGAAGCTAATAATCGATTTACTTGGTTGGGAAGCTAACAATCGATTTACTTGGTTGGGGAGCTAATAATAGATTTACTTGGTTGGGAAGCTAATATGATCGATTTACTTGGTTGGGAAGCTAATAATAGATTTACTTGTTTGGGAAGCTAATAATCGATTTACTTGTTTGGGAAGCTAATAATCGATTTACTTGGTTGGGGGGCTAATAATAGATTTACTTGGTTGGGAAGCTAATATGATCGATTTACTTGTTTGGGAAGCTAATAATCGATTTACTTGTTTGGGAAGCTAATAATCGATTTACTTGGTTGGGAAGCTAATAATCGATTTACTTGGTTGGGGAGCTAATAATAGATTTACTTGGTTGGGAAGCTAATATGATCGATTTACTTGGTTGGGAAGCTAATAATCGATTTACTTGGTTGGGAAGCTAATAATCGATTTACTTGGTTGGGAAGCTAATAATCGATTTACTTGGTTGGGGAGCTAATAATCGATTTACTTGGTTGGGAAGCTAATAATCGATTTTCTTGGTTGGGAAGCTAATAAGAGGTTTCCTTGGTTGGGAAGCTAATAATCGATTTACTTGGTTGGGAAGCTAATAATCGATTTACTTGGTTGGGAAGCTAATAATCGATTTACTTGGTTGGGAAGATAATAATAGATTTACTTGATTGGGAAGCTAATAAAACGATTTACTTGGTTGGGAAGCTAATAATCGATTTACTTGGTTGGGAAGCTAGTAATCGATTTACTTGGTTGGGAAGCTAATAATCGATTTACTTGGTTGGGAAGCTAATAATCGATTTACTTGGTTGGGAAGCTAATAATCGATTTACTTGGTTGGGAAGCTAATAATCGATTTACTTGGTTGGGAAGCTAATAATCGATTTACTTGGTTGGGAAGCTAATAATATATTTACTTGATTGGGGAGCTAATAATAGATTTACTTGGTTGGGAAGCTAATATGATCGATTTACTTGGTTGGGAAGCTAATAATAGATTTACTTGGTTGGGAAGCTAATAATCGATTTACTTGGTTGGGAAGCTAATAATCGATTTATTTGGTTGGGAAGCTAATAATCGATTTACTTGGTTGGGAAGCTAATATGATCGATTTACTTGGTTGGGAAGCTAATAATAGATTTACTTGTTTGGGAAGCTAATAATCGATTTACTTGGTTGGGAAGCTAATTATCGATTTACTTGGTTGAGAAGCTAATAATCGATTTATTTGGTTGGGAAGCTAATAATCGATTTACTTGGTTGGGAAGCTAATAATCGATTTATTTGGTTGGGAAGCTAATAATCGATTTACTTGTTTGGGAAGCTTATAATAGATTTACTTGGTTGGGGAGCTAATAATCGATTTACTTGGATGGGAAGCTAATAATATATTTACTTGTTTGGGAAGCTAATAATCGATTTACTTGGTTGGGAAGCTAATTATCGATTTACTTGGTTGGGAAGCTAATAATCGATTTGTTTGGTTGGGAAGCTAATAATCGATTTACTTGGTTGGGAAGCTAATAATCGATTTACTTGGTTGCGGAGCTAATAATAGATTTACTTGGTTGTGAAGCTAATATGATCGATTTACTTGGTTGGGAAGCTAATAATAGATTTAATGTTTGGGAAGCTAATAATCGATTTACTTGTTTGGGAAGCTAATAATCGAATTACTTGGTTGGGGAGCTAATAATAGATTTACTTGGTTGGGAAGCTAATATGATCGATTTACTTGGTTGGGAAGCTAATAATCGATTTACTTGGCTGGGAAGCTAATAATCGATTTACTTGGTTGGGGAGCTAATAATCGATTTACTTGGTTGGGAAGCTAATAATCGATTTACTTGGTTGGGAAGCTAATAATCGATTTTCTTGGTTGGGAAGCTAATAAGAGGTTTCCTTGGTTGGGAAGCTAATAATCGATTTACTTGGTTGGGAAGCTAATAATCGATTTACTTGGTTGGGAAGCTAATAATCGATTTACTTGGTTGGGAAGCTAATAATAGATTTACTTGATTGGGAAGCTAATAAATGGATTTACTTGGTTGGGAAGCTAATAATCGATTTACTTGGTTGGGAAGCTAATAATCCATTTACTTGGTTGGGAAGCTAATAATCGATTTGCTTGGTTGGGAAGCTAATAATCGATTTACTTGGTTGGGAAGCTAATAATAGATTTACTTGATTGGGAAGCTAATAATAGATTTACTTGGTTGGGAAGCTAATATGATCGATTTACTTGGTTGGGAAGCTAATAATAGATTTACTTGTTTGGGAAGCTAATAATCGATTTACTTGGTTGGGAAGCTAATAATCGATTTACTTGGTTGGGAAGCTAATAATCGATTTACTTGGTTGGGAAGCTAATAATCGATTTACTTGGTTGGGAAGCTAATAATCGATTTACTTGGTTGGGGAGCTAATAATCGATTTACTTGGTTGGGAAGCTAATAATCGATTTTCTTGGTTGGGAAGCTAATAAGAGGTTTCCTTGGTTGGGAAGCTAATAATCGATTTACTTGGTTGGGAAGCTAATAATCGATTTACTTGGTTGGGAAGCTAATAATCGATTTACTTGGTTGGGAAGCTAATAATAGATTTACTTGATTGGGAAGCTAATAAATCGATTTACTTGGTTGGGAAGCTAATAATCGATTTACTTGGTTGGGAAGCTAATAATCGATTTACTTGGTTGGGAAGCTAATAATCGATTTACTTGGTTGGGAAGCTAATAATCGATTTACTTGGTTGGGAAGCTAATAATCGATTTACTTGGTTGGGAAGCTAATAATCGATTTACTTGGTTGGGAAGCTAATAATCGATTTACTTGGTTGGGAAGCTAATAATATATTTACTTGATTGGGGAGCTAATAATAGATTTACTTGGTTGGGAAGCTAATATGATCGATTTACTTGGTTGGGAAGCTAATAATAGATTTACTTGGTTGGGAAGCTAATAATCGATTTACTTGGTTGGGAAGCTAATAATCGATTTATTTGGTTGGGAAGCTAATAATCGATTTACTTGGTTGAGAAGCTAATATGATCGATTTACTTGGTTGGGAAGCTAATAATAGATTTACTTGTTTGGGAAGCTAATAATCGATTTACTTGGTTGGGAAGCTAATTATCGATTTACTTGGTTGAGAAGCTAATAATCGATTTATTTGGTTGGGAAGCTAATAATCGATTTACTTGGTTGGGAAGCTAATAATCGATTTATTTGGTTGGGAAGCTAATAATCGATTTACTTGTTTGGGAAGCTTATAATAGATTTACTTGGTTGGGGAGCTAATAATCGATTTACTTGGATGGGAAGCTAATAATATATTTACTTGTTTGGGAAGCTCATAATCGATTTACTTGGTTGGGAAGCTAATTATCGATTTACTTGGTTGGGAAGCTAATAATCGATTTGTTTGGTTGGGAAGCTAATAATCGATTTACTTGGTTGGGAAGCTAATAATCGATTTACTTGGTTGCGGAGCTAATAATAGATTTACTTGGTTGTGAAGCTAATATGATCGATTTACTTGGTTGGGAAGCTAATAATAGATTTAATGTTTGGGAAGCTAATAATCGATTTACTTGTTTGGGAAGCTAATAATCGAATTACTTGGTTGGGGAGCTAATAATAGATTTACTTGGTTGGGAAGCTAATATGATCGATTTACTTGGTTGGGAAGCTAATAATCGATTTACTTGGCTGGGAAGCTAATAATCGATTTACTTGGTTGGGGAGCTAATAATCGATTTACTTGGTTGGGAAGCTAATAATCGATTTACTTGGTTGGGAAGCTAATAATCGATTTACTTGGTTGGGAAGCTAATAATCGATTTACTTGGTTGGGGAGCTAATAATCGATTTACTTGGTTGGGAAGCTAATAATCGATTTTCTTGGTTGGGAAGCTAATAAGAGGTTTCCTTGGTTGGGAAGCTAATAATCGATTTACTTGGTTGGGAAGCTAATAATCGATTTACTTGGTTGGGAAGCTAATAATCGATTTACTTGGTTGGGAAGCTAATAATCGATTTACTTGGTTGGGAAGCTAATAATCGATTTACTTGGATGGGGAGCTAATAATCGATTTACTTGGTTGGGAAGCTAATAATCGATTTATTTGGTTGGGAAGCTAATAATCGATTTACTTGGTTGGGAAGCTAATATGATCGATTTACTTGGTTGGGAAGCTAATAATAGATTTACTTGTTTGGGAAGCTAATAATCGATTTACTTGGTTGGGAAGCTAATAATCGATTTACTTGTTTGGGAAGCTTATAATTGATTTACTTGGTTGGGGAGCTAATAATCGATTTACTTGGATGGGAAGCTAATAATATATTTACTTGTTTGGGAAGCTAATAATCGATTTCCTTGGTTGGGAAGCTAATAATCGATTTACTTGGTTGGGAAGCTAATAATCGATTTACTTGGTTGGGAAGCTAATAATCGATTTACTTGGTTGGGAAGCTAATATGATCGATTTACTTGGTTGGGAAGCTAATAATAGATTTACTTGTTTGGGAAGCTAATAATCGATTTACTTGGTTGGGAAGCTAATAATCGATTTACTTGGTTAGGGAGCTAATAATCGATTTACTTGGTTGGGAAGCTAATAATAGATTTACTTGTTTGGGAAGCTAATAATCGATTTACTTGGTTGGGAAGCTAATATGATCGATTTACTTGTTTGGGAAGCTAATAATCGATTTACTTGGTTGGGAAGCTAATAATCGATTTACTTGGTTGGGAAGCTAATAATCGATTTACTTGGTTGGGAAGCTAATATGATCGATTTACTTGGTTGGGAAGCTAATAATAGATTTACTTGTTTGGGAAGCTAATAATCGATTTACTTGGTTGGGAAGCTAATAATCGATTTACTTGGTTGGGAAGCTAATATGATCGATTTACTTGGTTGGGAAGCTAATAATAGATTTACTTGTTTGGGAAGCTAATAATCGATTTACTTGGTTGGGAAGCTAATAATCGATTTACTTGTTTGGGAAGCTTATAATCGATTTTCTTGGTTGGGGAGCTAATAATCGATTTACTTGGATGGGAAGCTAATAATATATTTACTTGTTTGGGAAGCTAATAATCGATTTCCTTGGTTGGGAAGCTAATAATCGATTTACTTGGTTGGGAAGCTAATAATCGATTTACTTGGTTGGGAAGCTAATAATCGATTTACTTGGTTGGGAAGCTAATATGATCGATTTACTTGGTTGGGAAGCTAATAATAGATTTACTTGTTTGGGAAGCTAATAATCGATTTATTTGGTTGGGAAGCTAATAATCGATTTACTTGGTTGGGAAGCTAATATGATCGATTTACTTGGTTGGGAAGCTAATAATAGATTTACTTGTTTGGGAAGCTAATAATCGATTTACTTGGTTGGGAAGCTAATAATCGATTTACTTGGTTGGGGAGCTAATAATAGATTTACTTGGTTGGGAAGCTAATAATCGATTTACTTGGTTGGGAAGCTAATAATCGATTTACTTGGTTGGGAAGCTAATAATCGATTTACTTGGTTGGGGAGCTAATAATCGATTTACTTGGTTGGGAAGCTAATAATCGATTTTCTTGGTTGGGAAGCTAATAAGAGGTTTCCTTGGTTGGGAAGCTAATAATCGATTTACTTGGTTGGGAAGCTAATAATCGATTTACTTGGTTGGGAAGCTAATAATCGATTTACTTGGTTGGGAAGCTAATAATCGATTTACTTGGTTGGGAAGCTAATAATCGATTTACTTGGTTGGGGAGCTAATAATCGATTTACTTGGTTGGGAAGCTAATAATCGATTTATTTGGTTGGGAAGCTAATAATCGATTTACTTGGTTGGGAAGCTAATATGATCGATTTACTTGGTTGGGAAGCTAATAATAGATTTACTTGTTTGGGAAGCTAATAATCGATTTACTTGGTTGGGAAGCTAATAATCGATTTACTTGTTTGGGAAGCTTATAATTGATTTACTTGGTTGGGGAGCTAATAATCGATTTACTTGGATGGGAAGCTAATAATATATTTACTTGTTTGGGAAGCTAATAATCGATTTCCTTGGTTGGGAAGCTAATAATCGATTTACTTGGTTGGGAAGCTAATAATCGATTTACTTGGTTGGGAAGCTAATAATCGATTTACTTGGTTGGGAAGCTAATATGATCGATTTACTTGGTTGGGAAGCTAATAATAGATTTACTTGTTTGGGAAGCTAATCATCGATTTACTTGGTTGGGAAGCTAATAATCGATTTACTTGGTTAGGGAGCTAATAATCGATTTACTTGGTTGGGAAGCTAATAATAGATTTACTTGTTTGGGAAGCTAATAATCGATTTACTTGGTTGGGAAGCTAATATGATCGATTTACTTGTTTGGGAAGCTAATAATCGATTTACTTGGTTGGGAAGCTAATAATCGATTTACTTGGTTGGGAAGCTAATAATCGATTTACTTGGTTGGGAAGCTAATATGATCGATTTACTTGGTTGGGAAGCTAATAATAGATTTACTTGTTTGGGAAGCTAATAATCGATTTACTTGGTTGGGAAGCTAATAATCGATTTCCTTGGTTGGGAAGCTAATATGATCGATTTACTTGGTTGGGAAGCTAATAATAGATTTACTTGTTTGGGAATCTAATAATCGATTTACTTGGTTGGGAAGCTAATAATCGATTTACTTGTTTGGGAAGCTTATAATCGATTTACTTGGTTGGGGAGCTAATAATCGATTTACTTGGATGGGAAGCTAATAATATATTTACTTGTTTGGGAAGCTAATAATCGATTTCCTTGGTTGGGAAGCTAATAATCGATTTACTTGGTTGGGAAGCTAATAATCGATTTACTTGGTTGGGAAGCTAATAATCGATTTACTTGGTTGGGAAGCTAATATGATCGATTTACTTGGTTGGGAAGCTAATAATAGATTTACTTGTTTGGGAAGCTAATAATCGATTTATTTGGTTGGGAAGCTAATAATCGATTTACTTGGTTGGGAAGCTAATATGATCGATTTACTTGGTTGGGAAGCTAATAATAGATTTACTTGTTTGGGAAGCTAATAATCGATTTACTTGGTTGGGAAGCTAATAATCGATTTACTTGTTTGGGAAGCTTATAATCGATTTACTTGGTTGGGGAGCTAATAATCGATTTACTTGGATGGGAAGCTAATAATATATTTAATTGTTTGGGAAGCTAATAATCGATTTCCTTGGTTGGGAAGCTAATAATCGATTTACTTGGTTGGGAAGCTAATAATCGATTTACTTGGTTGGGAAGCTAATAATCGATTTACTTGGTTGGGAAGCTAATATGATCGATTTACTTGGTTGGGAAGCTAATAATAGATTTACTTGTTTGGGAAGCTAATAATCGATTTACTTGGTTGGGAAGCTAATAATCGATTTACTTGGTTAGGGAGCTAATAATCGATTTACTTGGTTGGGAAGCTAATAATAGATTTACTTGTTTGGGAAGCTAATAATCGATTTACTTGGTTGGGAAGCTAATATGATCGATTTACTTGTTTGGGAAGCTAATAATCGATTTACTTGGTTGGGAAGCTACTAATCGATTTACTTGGTTGGGAAGCTAATAATCGATTTACTTGGTTGGGAAGCTAATAATAGATTTACTTGATTGGGGAGCTAATAATAGATTTACTTGGTTGGGAAGCTAATATGATCGATTTACTTGGTTGGGAAGCTAATAATAGATTTACTTGTTTGGGAAGCTAATAATCGATTTACTTAGTTGGGAAGCTAATAATCGATTTACTTGGTTGGGGAGCTAATAATCGATTTACTTGGTTGGGAAGCTAATAATCGAGTTATTTGGTTGGGAAGCTAATAATCGATTTACTTGGTTGGGAAGCTAATAATCGATTTACTTGGTTGGGGAGATAATAATAGATTTACTTGGTTGGGAAGCTAATATGATCGATTTACTTGGTTGGGAAGCTAATAATAGATTTACTTGTTTGGGAAGCTAATAATCGATTTACTAGGTTGGGGAGCTAATAATAGATTTACTTGGTTGGGAAGCTAATATGATCGATTTACTTGGTTGGGAAGCTAATAATCGATTTACTTGGTTGGGAAGCTAATAATCGATTTACTTGGTTGGGGAGCTAATAATCGATTTACTTTGTTGGGAAGCTAATAATCGATTTACTTGGTTGGGAAGCTAATAATCGATTTACACGGTTGGGAAGCTAATAATCGATTTACTTGGTTGGGAAGCTAATAATCAATTTACTTGTTTGGGAAGCTAATAATCGATTTACTTGGTTGGGAAGCTAATAATCGATTTACTTGGTTGGGAAGCTAATAATCGATTTACTTGGTTGGGAAGCTAATAATCGATTTACTTCGTTGGGAAGGTAATAATCGATTTACTTGGTTGGGAAGCTAATAATCGATTTACTTGGTTGGGAAGCTAATAATAGATTTACTTGATTGGGGAGCTAATAATAGATTTACTTGGTTGGGAAGCTAATATGATCGATTTACTTGGTTGGGAAGCTAATAATAGATTTACTTGTTTGGGAAGCTAATAATCGATTTACTTGGTTGGGAAGCTAATAATCGATTTACTTGGTTGGGGAGCTAATAATCGATTTATTGGTTGGGGAGCTAATAATCGATTTACTTGGTTGGGAAGCTAATAATCGATTTATTTGGTTGGGAAGCTAACAATCGATTTACTTGGTTGGGAAGCTAATATGATCGATTTACTTGGTTGGGAAGCTAATAATAGATTTACTTGTTTGGGAAGCTAATAATCGATTTACTTGGTTGGGAAGCTAATAATCGATTTACTTGTTTGGGAAGCTTATAATCGATTTACTTGGTTGGGGAGCTAATAATCGATTTACTTGGATGGGAAGCTAATAATATATTTACTTGTTTGGGAAGCTAATAATCGATTTACTTGGTTGGGAAGCTAATAATCGATTTACTTGGTTGGGAAGCTAATAATCGATTTCTTTGGTTGGGAAGCTAATAATCGATTTACTTGGTTGGGAAGCTAATAATCGATTTACTTGGTTGGGGAGCTAATAATAGATTTACTTGGTTGGGAAGCTAATATGATCGATTTACTTGTTTGGGAAGCTAATAATCGATTTACTTGTTTGGGAAGCTAATAATCGATTTACTTGTTTGGGAAGCTAATAATCGATTTACTTGGTTGGGGAGCTAATAATAGATTTACTTGGTTGGGAAGCTAATATGATCGATTTACTTGTTTGGGAAGCTAATTATCGATTTACTTGTTTGGGAAGCTAATAATCGATTTACTTGGTTGGGAAGCTTATAATCGATTTACGTGGTTAGGGAGCTAATAATATATTTACTTGGTTGGGAAGCTAATATGATTGATTTACTTGGTTGGGAAGCTAATAATCGATTTACTTGGTTGGGAAGCTAATAATCGATTTACTTGGTTGGGAAGCTAATAATCGATTTACTTGGTTGGGGAGCTAATAATCGATTTACTTGGTTGGGAAGCTAATAATCGATTTTCTTGGTTGTGAAGCTAATAAGAGGTTTCCTTGGTTGGGAAGCTAATAATCGATTTACTTGGTTGGGAAGCTAATAATCGATTTACTTGGTTGGGAAGCTAATAATCGATTTACTTGGTTGGGAAGCTAATAATAGATTTACTTGATTGGGAAGCTAATAAATCGATTTACTTGGTTGGGAAGCTAATAATCGATTTACTTGGCTGGGAAGCTAATAATCGATTTACTTGGTTGGGAAGCTAATAATCGATTTACTTGGTTGGGAAGCTAATAATCGATTTACTTGGTTGGGAAGCTAATAATCGATTTACTTGGTTGGGAAGCTAATAATCGATTTACTTGGTTGGGAAGCTAATAATCGATTTACTTGGTTGGGAAGCTAATTAATCGATTTACTTGGTTGGGAAGCTAATAATCGATTTACTTGGTTGGGAAGCTAATAATCGATTTACTTGGTTGGGAAGCTAATAATATATTTACTTGATTGGGGAGCTAATAATAGATTTACTTGGTTGGGAAGCTAATATGATCGATTTACTTGGTTGGGAAGCTAATAATAGATTTACTTGGTTGGGAAGCTAATAATCGATTTACTTGGTTGGGAAGCTAATAATCGATTTCTTTGGTTGGGAACCTAATAATCGATTTACTTGGTTGGGAAGCTAATATGATCGATTTACTTGGTTGGGAAGCTAATAATAGATTTACTTGTTTGGGAAGCTAATAATCGATTTACTTGGTTGGGAAGCTAATTATCGATTTACTTGGTTGAGAAGCTAATAATCGATTTATTTGGTTGGGAAGCTAATAATCGATTTACTTGGTTGGGAAGCTAATAATCGATTTATTTGGTTGGGAAGCTAATAATCGATTTACTTGTTTGGGAAGCTTATAATAGATTTACTTGGTTGGGGAGCTAATAATCGATTTACTTGGATGGGAAGCTAATAATATATTTACTTGTTTGGGAAGCTAATAATCGATTTACTTGGTTGGGAAGCTAATTATCGATTTACTTGGTTGGGAAGCTAATAATCGATTTGTTTGGTTGGGAAGCTAATAATCGATTTACTTGGTTGGGAAGCTAATAATCGATTTACTTGGTTGCGGAGCTAATAATAGATTTATTTGGTTGTGAAGCTAATATGATCGATTTACTTGGTTGGGAAGCTAATAATAGATTTAATGTTTGGGAAGCTAATAATCGATTTACTTGTTTGGGAAGCTAATAATCGAATTACTTGGTTGGGGAGCTAATAATAGATTTACTTGGTTGGGAAGCTAATATGATCGATTTACTTGGTTGGGAAGCTAATAATCGATTTACTTGGCTGGGAAGCTAATAATCGATTTACTTGGTTGGGGAGCTAATAATCGATTTACTTGGTTGGGAAGCTAATAATCGATTTACTTGGTTGGGAAGCTAATAATCGATTTTCTTGGTTGGGAAGCTAATAAGAGGTTTCCTTGGTTGGGAAGCTAATAATCGATTTACTTGGTTGGGAAGCTAATAATCGATTTACTTGGTTGGGAAGCTAATAATCGATTTACTTGGTTGGGAAGCTAATAATAGATTTACTTGATTGGGAAGCTAATAAATGGATTTACTTGGTTGGGAAGCTAATAATCGATTTACTTGGTTGGGAAGCTAATAATCGATTTACTTGGTTGGGAAGCTAATAATCGATTTACTTGGTTGGGAAGCTAATAATCGATTTACTTGGTTGGGAAGCTAATAATAGATTTACTTGATTGGGGAGCTAATAATAGATTTACTTGGTTGGGAAGCTAATATGATCGATTTACTTGGTTGGGAAGCTAATAATAGATTTACTTGTTTGGGAAGCTAATAATCGATTTACTTGGTTGGGAAGCTAATAATCGATTTACTTGGTTGGGGAGCTAATAATCGATTTACTTGGTTGGGGAGCTAATAATCGATTTACTTGGTTGGGAAGCTAATAATCGATTTATTTGGTTGGGAAGCTAACAATCGATTTACTTGGTTGGGAAGCTAATATGATCGATTTACTTGGTTGGGAAGCTAATAATAGATTTACTTGTTTGGGAAGCTAATAATCGATTTACTTGGTTGGGAAGCTAATAATCGATTTACTTGTTTGGGAAGCTTATAATCGATTTACTTGGTTGGGGAGCTAATAATCGATTTACTTGGATGGGAAGCTAATAATATATTTACTTGTTTGGGAAGCTAATGATCTATTTACTTGGTTGGGAAGCTAATAATCGATATACTTGGTTGGGAAGCTAATAATCGATTTCTTTGGTTGGGAAGCTAATAATCGATTTACTTGGTTGGGAAGCTAACAATCGATTTACTTGGTTGGGGAGCTAATAATAGATTTACTTGGTTGGGAAGCTAATATGATCGATTTACTTGGTTGGGAAGCTAATAATAGATTTACTTGTTTGGGAAGCTAATAATCGATTTACTTGGTTGGGGGGCTAATAATAGATTTACTTGGTTGGGAAGCTAATATGATCGATTTACTTGTTTGGGAAGCTAATAATCGATTTACTTGTTTGGGAAGCTAATAATCGATTTACTTGGTTGGGAAGCTAATAATCGATTTACTTGGTTGGGGAGCTAATAATAGATTTACTTGGTTGGGAAGCTAATATGATCGATTTACTTGGTTGGGAAGCTAATAATCGATTTACTTGGTTGGGAAGCTAATAATCGATTTACTTGGTTGGGAAGCTAATAATCGATTTACTTGGTTGGGGAGCTAATAATCGATTTACTTGGTTGGGAAGCTAATAATCGATTTTCTTGGTTGGGAAGCTAATAAGAGGTTTCCTTGGTTGGGAAGCTAATAATCGATTTACTTGGTTGGGAAGCTAATAATCGATTTACTTGGTTGGGAAGCTAATAATCGATTTACTTGGTTGGGAAGCTAATAATAGATTTACTTGATTGGGAAGCTAATAAATCGATTTACTTGGTTGGGAAGCTAATAATCGATTTACTTGGTTGGGAAGCTAGTAATCGATTTACTTGGTTGGGAAGCTAATAATCGATTTACTTGGTTGGGAAGCTAATAATCGATTTACTTGGTTGGGAAGCTAATAATCGATTTACTTGGTTGGGAAGCTAATAATCTATTTACTTGGTTGGGAAGCTAATAATCGATTTACTTGGTTGGGAAGCTAATAATATATTTACTTGATTGGGGAGCTAATAATAGATTTACTTGGTTGGGAAGCTAATATGATCGATTTACTTGGTTGGGAAGCTAATAATAGATTTACTTGGTTGGGAAGCTAATAATCGATTTACTTGGTTGGGAAGCTAATAATCGATTTATTTGGTTGGGAAGCTAATAATCGATTTACTTGGTTGGGAAGCTAATATGATCGATTTACTTGGTTGGGAAGCTAATAATAGATTTACTTGTTTGGGAAGCTAATAATCGATTTACTTGGTTGGGAAGCTAATTATCGATTTACTTGGTTGAGAAGCTAATAATCGATTTATTTGGTTGGGAAGCTAATAATCGATTTACTTGGTTGGGAAGCTAATAATCGTTTTATTTGGTTGGGAAGCTAATAATCGATTTACTTGTTTGGGAAGCTTATAATAGATTTACTTGGTTGGGGAGCTAATAATCGATTTACTTGGATGGGAAGCTAATAATATATTTACTTGTTTGGGAAGCTAATAATCGATTTACTTGGTTGGGAAGCTAATTATCGATTTACTTGGTTGGGAAGCTAATAATCGATTTGTTTGGTTGGGAAGCTAATAATCGATTTACTTGGTTGGGAAGCTAATAATCGATTTACTTGGTTGCGGAGCTAATAATAGATTTACTTGGTTGTGAAGCTAGTATGATCGATTTACTTGGTTGGGAAGCTAATAATAGATTTAATGTTTGGGAAGCTAATAATCGATTTACTTGTTTGGGAAGCTAATAATCGAATTACTTGGTTGGGGAGCTAATAATAGATTTACTTGGTTGGGAAGCTAATATGATCGATTTACTTGGTTGGGAAGCTAATAATCGATTTACTTGGCTGGGAAGCTAATAATCGATTTACTTGGTTGGGGAGCTAATAATCGATTTACTTGGTTGGGAAGCTAATAATCGATTTACTTGGTTGGGAAGCTAATAATCGATTTTCTTGGTTGGGAAGCTAATAAGAGGTTTCCTTGGTTGGGAAGCTAATAATAGATTTAATGTTTGGGAAGCTAATAATCGATTTACTTGTTTGGGAAGCTAATAATCGAATTACTTGGTTGGGGAGCTAATAATAGATTTACTTGGTTGGGAAGCTAATATGATCGATTTACTTGGTTGGGAAGCTAATAATCGATTTACTTGGCTGGGAAGCTAATAATCGATTTACTTGGTTGGGGAGCTAATAATCGATTTACTTGGTTGGGAAGCTAATAATCGATTTACTTGGTTGGGAAGCTAATAATCGATTTTCTTGGTTGGGAAGCTAATAAGAGGTTTCCTTGGTTGGGAAGCTAATAATCGATTTACTTGGTTGGGAAGCTAATAATCGATTTACTTGGTTGGGAAGCTAATAATCGATTTACTTGGTTGGGAAGCTAATAATAGATTTACTTGATTGGGAAGCTAATAAATGGATTTACTTGGTTGGGAAGCTAATAATCGATTTACTTGGTTGGGAAGCTAATAATCGATTTACTTGGTTGGGAAGCTAATAATCGATTTACTTGGTTGGGAAGCTAATAATCGATTTACTTGGTTGGGAAGCTAATAATAGATTTACTTGATTGGGGAGCTAATAATAGATTTACTTGGTTGGGAAGCTAATATGATCGATTTACTTGGTTGGGAAGCTAATAATAGATTTACTTGTTTGGGAAGCTAATAATCGATTAGCTTGGTTGGGAAGCTAATAATCGATTTACTTGGTTGGGGAGCTAATAATCGATTTACTTGGTTGGGGAGCTAATAATCGATTTACTTGGTTGGGAAGCTAATAATCGATTTATTTGGTTGGGAAGCTAACAATCGATTTACTTGGTTGGGAAGCTAATATGATCGATTTACTTGGTTGGGAAGCTAATAATAGATTTACTTGTTTGGGAAGCTAATAATCGATTTACTTGGTTGGGAAGCTAATAATCGATTTACTTGTTTGGGAAGCTTATAATCGATTTACTTGGTTGGGGAGCTAATAATCGATTTACTTGGATGGGAAGCTAATAATATATTTACTTGTTTGGGAAGCTAATGATCTATTTACTTGGTTGGGAAGCTAATAATCGATATACTTGGTTGGGAAGCTAATAATCGATTTCTTTGGTTGGGAAGCTAATAATCGATTTACTTGGTTGGGAAGCTAACAATCGATTTACTTGGTTGGGGAGCTAATAATAGATTTACTTGGTTGGGAAGCTTATATGATCGATTTACTTGGTTGGGAAGCTAATAATAGATTTACTTGTTTGGGAAGCTAATAATCGATTTACTTGTTTGGGAAGCTAATAATCGATTTACTTGGTTGGGGGGCTAATAATAGATTTACTTGGTTGGGAAGCTAATATGATCGATTTACTTGTTTGGGAAGCTAATAATCGATTTACTTGTTTGGGAAGCTAATAATCGATTTACTTGGTTGGGAAGCTAATAATCGATTTACTTGGTTGGGGAGCTAATAATAGATTTACTTGGTTGGGAAGGTAATATGATCGATTTACTTGGTTGGGAAGCTAATAATCGATTTACTTGGTTGGGAAGCTAATAATCGATTTACTTGGTTGGGAAGCTAATAATCGATTTACTTGGTTGGGGAGCTAATAATCGATTTACTTGGTTGGGAAGCTAATAATCGATTTTCTTGGTTGGGAAGCTAATAAGAGGTTTCCTTGGTTGGGAAGCTAATAATCGATTTACATGGTTGGGAAGCTAATAATCGATTTACTTGGTTGGGAAGCTAATAATCGATTTACTTGGTTGGGAAGCTAATAATAGATTTACTTGATTGGGAAGCTAATAAATCGATTTACTTGGTTGGGAAGCTAATAATCGATTTACTTGGTTGGGAAGCTAGTAATCGATTTACTTGGTTGGGAAGCTAATAATCGATTTACTTGGTTGGGAAGCTAATAATCGATTTACTTGGTTGGGAAGCTAATAATCGATTTACTTGGTTGGGAAGCTAATAATCGATTTACTTGGTTGGGAAGCTGATAATCGATTTACTTGGTTGGGAAGCTAATAATATATTTACTTGATTGGGGAGCTAATAATAGATTTACTTGGTTGGGAAGCTAATATGATCGATTTACTTGGTTGGGAAGCTAATAATAGATTTACTTGGTTGGGAAGCTAATAATCGATTTACTTGGTTGGGAAGCTAATAATCGATTTATTTGGTTGGGAAGCTAATAATCGATTTACTTGGTTGGGAAGCTAATATGATCGATTTACTTGGTTGGGAAGCTAATAATAGATTTACTTGTTTGGGAAGCTAATAATCGATTTACTTGGTTGGGAAGCTAATTATCGATTTACTTGGTTGAGAAGCTAATAATCGATTTATTTGGTTGGGAAGCTAATAATCGATTTACTTGGTTGGGAAGCTAATAATCGATTTATTTGGTTGGGAAGCTAATAATCGATTTACTTGTTTGGGAAGCTTATAATAGATTTACTTGGTTGGGGAGCTAATAATCGATTTACTTGGATGGGAAGCTAATAATATATTTACTTGTTTGGGAAGCTAATAATCGATTTACTTGGTTGGGAAGCTAATTATCGATTTACTTGGTTGGGAAGCTAATAATCGATTTGTTTGGTTGGGAAGCTAATAATCGATTTACTTGGTTGGGAAGCTAATAATCGATTTACTTGGTTGCGGAGCTAATAATAGATTTACTTGGTTGTGAAGCTAATATGATCGATTTACTTGGTTGGGAAGCTAATAATAGATTTAATGTTTGGGAAGCTAATAATCGATTTACTTGTTTGGGAAGCTAATAATCGAATTACTTGGTTGGGGAGCTAATAATAGATTTACTTGGTTGGGAAGCTAATATGATCGATTTACTTGGTTGGGAAGCTAATAATCGATTTACTTGGCTGGGAAGCTAATAATCGATTTACTTGGTTGGGGAGCTAATAATCGATTTACTTGGTTGGGAAGCTAATAATCGATTTACTTGGTTGGGAAGCTAATAATCGATTTTCTTGGTTGGGAAGCTAATAAGAGGTTTCCTTGGTTGGGAAGCTAATAATCGATTTACTTGGTTGGGAAGCTAACAATCGATTTACTTGGTTGGGGAGCTAATAATAGATTTACTTGGTTGGGAAGCTAATATGATCGATTTACTTGGTTGGGAAGCTAATAATAGATTTACTTGTTTGGGAAGCTAATAATCGATTTACTTGTTTGGGAAGCTAATAATCGATTTACTTGGTTGGGGGGCTAATAATAGATTTACTTGGTTGGGAAGCTAATATGATCGATTTACTTGTTTGGGAAGCTAATAATCGATTTACTTGTTTGGGAAGCTAATAATCGATTTACTTGGTTGGGAAGCTAATAATCGATTTACTTGGTTGGGGAGCTAATAATAGATTTACTTGGTTGGGAAGCTAATATGATCGATTTACTTGGTTGGGAAGCTAATAATCGATTTACTTGGTTGGGAAGCTAATAATCGATTTACTTGGTTGGGAAGCTAATAATCGATTTACTTGGTTGGGGAGCTAATAATCGATTTACTTGGTTGGGAAGCTAATAATCGATTTTCTTGGTTGGGAAGCTAATAAGAGGTTTCCTTGGTTGGGAAGCTAATAATCGATTTACTTGGTTGGGAAGCTAATAATCGATTTACTTGGTTGGGAAGCTAATAATCGATTTACTTGGTTGGGAAGATAATAATAGATTTACTTGATTGGGAAGCTAATAAAACGATTTACTTGGTTGGGAAGCTAATAATCGATTTACTTGGTTGGGAAGCTAGTAATCGATTTACTTGGTTGGGAAGCTAATAATCGATTTACTTGGTTGGGAAGCTAATAATCGATTTACTTGGTTGGGAAGCTAATAATCGATTTACTTGGTTGGGAAGCTAATAATCGATTTACTTGGTTGGGAAGCTAATAATCGATTTACTTGGTTGGGAAGCTAATAATATATTTACTTGATTGGGGAGCTAATAATAGATTTACTTGGTTGGGAAGCTAATATGATCGATTTACTTGGTTGGGAAGCTAATAATAGATTTACTTGGTTGGGAAGCTAATAATCGATTTACTTGGTTGGGAAGCTAATAATCGATTTATTTGGTTGGGAAGCTAATAATCGATTTACTTGGTTGGGAAGCTAATATGATCGATTTACTTGGTTGGGAAGCTAATAATAGATTTACTTGTTTGGGAAGCTAATAATCGATTTACTTGGTTGGGAAGCTAATTATCGATTTACTTGGTTGAGAAGCTAATAATCGATTTATTTGGTTGGGAAGCTAATAATCGATTTACTTGGTTGGGAAGCTAATAATCGATTTATTTGGTTGGGAAGCTAATAATCGATTTACTTGTTTGGGAAGCTTATAATAGATTTACTTGGTTGGGGAGCTAATAATCGATTTACTTGGATGGGAAGCTAATAATATATTTACTTGTTTGGGAAGCTAATAATCGATTTACTTGGTTGGGAAGCTAATTATCGATTTACTTGGTTGGGAAGCTAATAATCGATTTGTTTGGTTGGGAAGCTAATAATCGATTTACTTGGTTGGGAAGCTAATAATCGATTTACTTGGTTGCGGAGCTAATAATAGATTTACTTGGTTGTGAAGCTAATATGATCGATTTACTTGGTTGGGAAGCTAATAATAGATTTAATGTTTGGGAAGCTAATAATCGATTTACTTGTTTGGGAAGCTAATAATCGAATTACTTGGTTGGGGAGCTAATAATAGATTTACTTGGTTGGGAAGCTAATATGATCGATTTACTTGGTTGGGAAGCTAATAATCGATTTACTTGGCTGGGAAGCTAATAATCGATTTACTTGGTTGGGGAGCTAATAATCGATTTACTTGGTTGGGAAGCTAATAATCGATTTACTTGGTTGGGAAGCTAATAATCGATTTTCTTGGTTGGGAAGCTAATAAGAGGTTTCCTTGGTTGGGAAGCTAATAATCGATTTACTTGGTTGGGAAGCTAATAATCGATTTACTTGGTTGGGAAGCTAATAATCGATTTACTTGGTTGGGAAGCTAATAATAGATTTACTTGATTGGGAAGCTAATAAATGGATTTACTTGGTTGGGAAGCTAATAATCGATTTACTTGGTTGGGAAGCTAATAATCCATTTACTTGGTTGGGAAGCTAATAATCGATTTGCTTGGTTGGGAAGCTAATAATCGATTTACTTGGTTGGGAAGCTAATAATAGATTTACTTGATTGGGAAGCTAATAATAGATTTACTTGGTTGGGAAGCTAATATGATCGATTTACTTGGTTGGGAAGCTAATAATAGATTTACTTGTTTGGGAAGCTAATAATCGATTTACTTGGTTGGGAAGCTAATAATCGATTTACTTGGTTGGGGAGCTAATAATCGATTTACTTGGTTGGGAAGCTAATAATCGATTTATTTGGTTGGGAAGCTAATAATCGATTTACTTGGTTGGGAAGCTAATATGATCGATTTACTTGGTTGGGAAGCTAATAATAGATTTACTTGTTTGGGAAGCTAATAATCGATTTACTTGGTTGGGAAGCTAATAATCGATTTACTTGTTTGGGAAGCTTATAATCGATTTACTTGGTTGGGGAGCTAATAATCGATTTACTTGGATGGGAAGCTAATAATATATTTACTTGTTTGGGAAGCTAATAATCGATTTCCTTGGTTGGGAAGCTAATAATCGATTTACTTGGTTGGGAAGCTAATAATCGATTTACTTGGTTGGGAAGCTAATAATCGATTTACTTGGTTGGGAAGCTAATATGATCGATTTACTTGGTTGGGAAGCTAATCATAGATTTACTTGTTTGGGAAGCTAATAATCGATTTACTTGGTTGGGAAGCTAATAATCGATTTACTTGGTTAGGGAGCTAATAATCGATTTACTTGGTTGGGAAGCTAATAATAGATTTACTTGTTTGGGAAGCTAATAATCGATTTCTTGGTTGGGAAGCTAATATGATCGATTTACTTGTTTGGGAAGCTAATAATCGATTTACTTGGTTGGGAAGCTACTAATCGATTTACTTGGTTGGGAAGCTAATAATCGATTTACTTGGTTGGGAAGCTAATAATAGATTTACTTGATTGGGGAGCTAATAATAGATTTACTTGGTTGGGAAGCTAATATGATCGATTTACTTGGTTGGGAAGCTAATAATAGATTTACTTGTTTGGGAAGCTAATAATCGATTTACTTGGTTGGGGAGCTAATAATCGATTTACTTGGTTGGGAAGCTAATAATCGATTTATTTGGTTGGGAAGCTAATAATCGATTTACTTGGTTGGGAAGCTAATAATCGATTTACTTGGTTGGGAAGCTAATATGATCGATTTACTTGGTTGGGAAGCTAATAATCGATTTACTTGGTTGGGAAGCTAATAATCGATTTACTTGGTTGGGGAGCTAATAATAGATTTACTTGTTTGGGAAGCTAATAATCGATTTACTTGGTTGGGGAGCTAATAATAGATTTACTTGGTTGGGAAGCTCATATGATCGATTTACTTGGTTGGGAAGCTAATAATCGATTTACTTGGTTGGGAAGCTAATAATCGATTTACTTGGTTGGGGAGCTAATAATCGATTTACTTTGTTGGGAAGCTAATAATCGATTTACTTGGTTGGGAAGCTAATAATCGATTTACTTGGTTGGGAAGCTAATAATCGATTTACTTGGTTGGGAAGCTAATAATAGATTTACTTGATTGGGAAGCTAATAAATCGATTTACTTGGTTGGGAAGCTAATAATAGATTTACTTGTTTGGGAAGCTAATAATCGATTTACTTGGTTGGGAAGCTAATAATCGATTTACTTGGTTGGGAAGCTAATAATCGATTTACTTGGTTGGGAAGCTAATAATCGATTTACTTCGTTGGGAAGGTAATAATCGATTTACTTGGTTGGGAAGCTAATAATCGATTTACTTGGTTGGGAAGCTAATAATAGATTTACTTGATTGGGGAGCTAATAATAGATTTACTTGGTTGGGAAGCTAATATGATCGATTTACTTGGTTGGGAAGCTAATAATAGATTTACTTGTTTGGGAAGCTAATAATCGATTTACTTGGTTGGGAAGCTAATAATCGATTTACTTGGTTGGGGAGCTAATAATCGATTTACTTGGTTGGGGAGCTAATAATCGATTTACTTGGTTGGGAAGCTAATAATCGATTTATTTGGTTGGGAAGCTAACAATCGATTTACTTGGTTGGGAAGCTAATATGATCGATTTACTTGGTTGGGAAGCTTATAATAGATTTACTTGTTTGGGAAGCTAATAATCGATTTACTTGGTTGGGAAGCTAATAATCGATTTACTTGTTTGGGAAGCTTATAATCGATTTACTTGGTTGGGGAGCTAATAGTCGATTTACTTGGATGGGAAGCTAATAATATATTTACTTGTTTGGGAAGCTAATAATCGATTTACTTGGTTGGGAAGCTAATAATCGATTTACTTGGTTGGGAAGCTAATAATCGATTTCTTTGGTTGGGAAGCTAATAATCGATTTACTTGGTTGGGAAGCTAATAATCGATTTACTTGGTTGGGGAGCTAATAATAGATTTACTTGGTTGGGAAGCTAATATGATCGATTTACTTGTTTGGGAAGCTAATAATCGATTTACTTGTTTGGGAAGCTAATAATCGATTTACTTGTTTGGGAAGCTAATAATCGATTTACTTGGTTGGGGCGCTAATAATAGATTTACTTGGTTGGGAAGCTAATATGATCGATTTACTTGTTTGGGAAGCTAATAATCGATTTACTTGTTTGGGAAGCTAATAATCGATTTACTTGGTTGGGAAGCTTATAATCGATTTACATGGTTGGGGAGCTAATAATAGATTTACTTGGTTGGGAAGCTAATATGATCGATTTACTTGGTTGGGAAGCTAATAATCGATTTACTTGGTTGGGAAGCTAATAATCGATTTACTTGGTTGGGTAGCTAATAATCGATTTACTTGGTTGGGGAGCTAATAATCGATTTACTTGGTTGGGAAGCTAATAATCGATTTTCTTGGTTGTGAAGCTAATAAGAGGTTTCCTTGGTTGGGAAGCTAATAATCGATTTACTTGGTTGGGAAGCTAATAATCGATTTACTTGGTTGGGAAGCTAATAATCGATTTACTTGGTTGGGAAGCTAATAATAGATTTACTTGATTGGGAAGCTAATAAATCGATTTACTTGGTTGGGAAGCTAATAATCGATTTACTTGGCTGGGAAGCTAATAATCGATTTACTTGGTTGGGAAGCTAATAATCGATTTACTTGGTTGGGAAGCTAATAATCGATTTACTTGGTTGGGAAGCTAATAATCGATTTACTTGGTTGGGAAGCTAATAATCGATTTACTTGGTTGGGAAGCTAATAATATATTTACTTGATTGGGGAGCTAATAATAGATTTACTTGGTTGGGAAGCTAATATGATCGATTTACTTGGTTGGGAAGCTAATAATAGATTTACTTGGTTGGGAAGCTAATAATCGATTTACTTGGTTGGGAAGCTAATAATCGATTTATTTGGTTGGGAAGCTAATAATCGATTTACTTGGTTGGGAAGCTAATATGATCGATTTACTTGCTTGGGAAGCTAATAATAGATTTACTTGTTTGGGAAGCTAATAATCGATTTACTTGGTTGGGAAGCTAATTATCGATTTACTTGGTTGGGAAGCTAATAATCGATTTATTTGGTTGGGAAGCTAATAATCGATTTACTTGGTTGGGAAGCTAATAATCGATTTATTTGGTTGGGAAGCTAATAATCGATTTACTTGTTTGGGAAGCTTATAATAGATTTACTTGGTTGGGGAGCTAATAATCGATTTACTTGGATGGGAAGCTAATAATATATTTACTTGTTTGGGAAGCTAATAATCGATTTACTTGGTTGGGAAGCTAATTATCGATTTACTTGGTTGGGAAGCTAATAATCGATTTATTTGGTTGGGAAGCTAAGAATCGATTTACTTGGTTGCGGAGCTAATAATCGATTTACTTGGTTGGGAAGCTAATATGATCGATTTACTTGGTTGGGAAGCTAATAATAGATATACTTGTTTGGGAAGCTAATATGATCGATTTACTTGGTTGGGAAGCTAATAATCGATTTACTTGGTTGGGGAGCTAATAATCGATTTACTTGGTTGGGAAGCTAATAATCGATTTACTTGGTTGGGAAGCTAATAATCGATTTACTTGGTTGGGAAGCTAATAATCGATTTACTTGGTTGGGGAGCTAATAATCGATTTACTTGGTTGGGAAGCTAATAATCGATTTTCTTGGTTGGGAAGCTAATAAGAGGTTTCCTTGGTTGGGAAGCTAATAATCGATTTACTTGGTTGGGAAGCTAATAATCGATTTACTTGGTTGGGAAGCTAATAATCGATTTACTTGGTTGGGAAGCTAATAATAGATTTACTTGATTGGGAAGCTAATAAATGGATTTACTTGGTTGGGAAGCTAATAATCGATTTACTTGGTTGGGAAGCTAATAATCCATTTACTTGGTTGGGAAGCTAATAATCGATTTACTTGGTTGGGAAGCTAATAATCGATTTACTTGGTTGGGAAGCTAATAATCGATTTACTTGGTTGGGAAGCTAATAATCGATTTACTTGTTTGGGAAGCTAATAATCGATTTACTTGGTTGGGAAGCTAATAATAGATTTACTTGATTGGGGAACTAATAATAGATTTACTTGGTTGGGAAGCTAATATGATCGATTTACTTGGTTGGGAAGCTAATAATAGATTTACTTGTTTGGGAAGCTAATAATCGATTTACTTGGTTGGGAAGCTAATAATCGATTTACTTGGTTGGGGAGCTAATAATCGATTTACTTGGTTGGGAAGCTAATAATCGATTTATTTGGTTGGGAAGCTAATAATCGATTTACTTGGTTGGGAAGCTAATATGATAGATTTACTTGGTTGGGAAGCTAATAATAGATTTACTTGTTTGAGAAGCTAATAATCGATTTACTTGGTTGGGAAGCTAATAATCGATTTACTTGTTTGGGAAGCTTATAATCGATTTACTTGGTTGGGGAGCTAATAATCGATTTACTTGGATGGGAAGCTAATAATATATTTACTTGTTTGGGAAGCTAATAATCGATTTACTTGGTTGGGAAGCTAATAATCGATTTACTTGATTGGGAAGCTAATAATCGATTTACTTGGATGGGAAGCTAATAATATATTTATTTGTTTGGGAAGCTAATAATCGATTTACTTGATTGGGAAGCTAATAATCGATTTACTTGGTTGGGAAGCTAATAATCGATTTATTTGGTTGGGAAGCTAATAATCGATTTACTTGGTTGGGAAGCTAATAATCGATTTACTTGGTTGGGGAGCTAATAATAGATTTACTTGGTTGGGAAGCTAATATGATCGATTTACTTGGTTGGGAAGCTAATAATAGATTTACTTGTTTGGGAAGCTAATAATCGATTTACTTGTTTGGGAAGCTAATAATCGATTTACTTGGTTGGGGAGCTAATAATCGATTTACTTGGTTGGGGAGCTAATAATAGATTTACTTGTTTGGGAAGCTAATAATCGATTTACTTGGTTGGGAAGCTAATAATAGATTTACTTGATTGGGGAACTAATAATAGATTTACTTGGTTGGGAAGCTAATATGATCGATTTACTTGGTTGGGAAGCTAATAATAGATTTACTTGTTTGGGAAGCTAATAATCGATTTACTTGGTTGGGAAGCTAATCATCGATTTACTTGGTTGGGGAGCTAATAATCGATTTACTTGGTTGGGAAGCTAATAATCGATTTATTTGGTTGGGAAGCTAATAATCGATTTACTTGGTTGGGAAGCTAATATGATAGATTTACTTGGTTGGGAAGCTAATAATAGATTTACTTGTTTGGGAAGCTAATAATCGATTTACTTGGTTGGGAAGCTAATAATCGATTTACTTGTTTGGGAAGCTTATAATCGATTTACTTGGTTGGGGAGCTAATAATCGATTTACTTGGATGGGAAGCTAATAATATATTTACTTGTTTGGGAAGCTAATAATCGATTTACTTGGTTGGGAAGCTAATAATCGATTTACTTGATTGGGAAGCTAATAATCGATTTACTTGGATGGGAAGCTAATAATATATTTATTTGTTTTGGAAGCTAATAATCGATTTACTTGATTGGGAAGCTAATAATCGATTTACTTGGTTGGGAAGCTAATAATCGATTTATTTGGTTGGGAAGCTAATAATCGATTTACTTGGTTGGGAAGCTAATAATCGATTTACTTGGTTGGGGAGCTAATAATAGATTTACTTGGTTGGGAAGCTAATATGATCGATTTACTTGGTTGGGAAGCTAATAATAGATTTACTTGTTTGGGAAGCTAATAATCGATTTACTTGTTTGGGAAGCTAATAATCGATTTACTTGATTGGGGAGCTAATAATCGATTTACTTGGTTGGGGAGCTAATAATAGATTTACTTGGTTGGGAAGCTAATAATCGATTTACTTGGTTGGGAAGCTAATAATCGATTTGCTTGATTGGGAAGCTAATAATCGATTTACTTGGTTGGGAAGCTAATAATCGATTTACTTGGTTGGGAAGCTAATAATCGATTTACTTGGTTGGGAAGCTAATAATCGATTTACTTGGTTGGGAAGCTAATAATCGATTTACTTGGTTGGGAAGCTAATAATCGATTTACTTGTTTGGGAAGCTAATAATCGATTTACTTGGTTGGGGAGCTAATAATAGATTTACTTGGTTGGGAAGCTAATATGATCGATTTACTTGGTTGGGAAGCTATTAATCGATTTACTTGGTTGGGAAGCTAATAATCGATTTACTTGGTTGGGAAGCTAATAATCGATTTCTTTGGTTGGGAAGCTAATAATCGATTTACTTGGTTGGGGAGCTAATAATAGATTTACTTGGTTGGGAAGCTAATAATCGATTTACTTGGTTGGGAAGCTAATAATCGATTTACTTGGTTGGGAAGCTAATAATCGATTTACTTGGTTGGGAAGCTAATAATCGATTTACTTGGTTGGGAAGCTAAGAATAGATTTACTTGGTTGGGGAGCTAATTAATAGATTTACTTGGTTGGGAAGCTAATATGATCGATTTACTTGGTTGGGAAGCTAATAATAGATTTACTTGTTTGGGAAGCTAATAATCGATTTACTTGGTTGGGAAGCTAATAATCGATTTACTTGGTTGGGGAGCTAATAATCGATTTACTTGGTTGGGGAGCTAATAATCGATTTACTTGGTTGGGAAGCTAATAATCGATTTATTTGGTTGGGAAGCTAACAATCGATTTACTTGGTTCGGAAGCTAATATGATCGATTTACTTGGCTGGGAAGCTAATAATCGATTTACTTGGTTGGGGAGCTAATAATCGATTTACTTGGTTGGGAAGCTAATAATCGATTTACTTGGTTGGGAAGCTAATAATCGATTTACTTGGTTGGGAAGCTAATAATCGATTTACTTGGTTGGGGAGCTAATAATCGATTTACTTGGTTGGGAAGCTAATAATCGATTTTCTTGGTTGGGAAGCTAATAAGAGGTTTCCTTGGTTGGGAAGCTAATAATCGATTTACTTGGTTGGGAAGCTAATAATCGATTTACTTGGTTGGGGAGCTAATAATCGATTTACTTGGTTGGGAAGCTAATAATCGATTTACTTGGTTGGGAAGCTAATAATCGATTTACTTGGTTGGGAAGATAATAATCGATTTACTTGGTTGGGGAGCTAATAATCGATTTACTTGGTTGGGAAGCTAATAATCGATTTTCTTGGTTGGGAAGCTAATAAGAGGTTTCCTTGGTTGGGAAGCTAATAATCGATTTACTTGGTTGGGAAGCTAATAATCGATTTACTTGGTTGGGAAGCTAATAATCGATTTACTTGGTTGGGAAGCTAATAATAGATTTACTTGATTGGGAAGCTAATAAATGGATTTACTTGGTTGGGAAGCTAATAATCGATTTACTTGGTTGGGAAGCTAATAATCCATTTACTTGGTTGGGAAGCTAATAATCGATTTGCTTGGTTGGGAAGCTAATAATCGATTTGCTTGGTTGGGAAGCTAATAATCGATTTACTTGGTTGGGAAGCTAATATGATCGATTTACTTGGTTGGGAAGCTAATAATAGATTTACTTGTTTGGGAAGCTAATAATCGATTTCCTTGGTTGGGAAGCTAATAATCGATTTACTTGGTTGGGAAGCTAATAATCGATTTACTTGGTTGGGAAGCTAATATGATCGATTTACTTGGTTGGGAAGCTAATAATAGATTTACTTGTTTGGGAAGCTAATAATCGATTTATTTGGTTGGGAAGCTAATAATCGATTTACTTGGTTAGGGAGCTAATAATCGATTTACTTGGTTGGGAAGCTAATAATATATTTACTTGTTTGGGAAGCTAATAATCGATTTACTTGGTTGGGAAGCTAATATGATCGATTTACTTGTTTGGGAAGCTAATAATCGATTTACTTGGTTGGGAAGCTACTAATCGATTTACTTGGTTGGGAAGCTAATAATCGATTTACTTGGTTGGGAAGCTAATAATAGATTTACTTGATTGGGGAGCTAATAATAGATTTACTTGGTTGGGAAGCTAATATGATCGATTTACTTGGTTGGGAAGCTAATAATAGATTTACTTGTTTGGGAAGCTAATAATCGATCTACTTGGTTGGGAAGCTAATAATCGATTTACTTGGTTGGGGAGCTAATAATCGATTTACTTGGTTGGGAAGCTAATAATCGATTTATTTGGTTGGGAAGCTAATAATCGATTTACTTGGTTGGGAAGCTAATAATCGATTTACTTGGTTGGGGAGCTAATAATAGATTTACTTGGTTGGGAAGCTAATATGATCGATTTACTTGGTTGGGAAGCTAATAATAGATTTACTTGTTTGGGAAGCTAATAATCGATTTACTTGGTTGGGGAGCTAATAATAGATTTACTTGGTTGGGAAGCTAATATGATCGATTTACTTGGTTGGGAAGCTAATAATCGATTTACTTGGTTGGGAAGCTAATAATCGATTTACTTGGTTGGGGAGCTAATAATCGATTTACTTTGTTGGGAAGCTAATAATCGATTTACTTGGTTGGGAAGCTAATAATCGATTTACTTGGTTGGGAAGCTAATAATCGATTTACTTGGTTGGGAAGCTAATAATAGATTTACTTGATTGGGAAGCTTATAAATCGATTTACTTGGTTGGGAAGTTAATAATCAATTTACTTGTTTGGGAAGCTAATAATCGATTTACTTGGTTGGGAAGCTAATAATCGATTTACTTGGTTGGGAAGCTAATAATCGATTTACTTGGTTGGGAAGCTAATAATCGATTTACTTCGTTGGGAAGGTAATAATCGATTTACTTGGTTGGGAAGCTAATAATCGATTTACTTGGTTGGGAAGCTAATAATAGATTTACTTGATTGGGGAGCTAATAATAGATTTACTTGGTTGGGAAGCTAATATGATCGATTTACTTGGTTGGGAAGCTAATAATAGATTTACTTGTTTGGGAAGCTAATAATCGATTTACTTGGTTGGGAAGCTAATAATCGATTTACTTGGTTGGGGAGCTAATAATCGATTTACTTGGTTGGGGAGCTAATAATCGATTTACTTGGTTGGGAAGCTAATAATCGATTTATTTGGTTGGGAAGCTAACAATCGATTTACTTGGTTGGGAAGCTAATATGATCGATTTACTTGGTTGGGAAGCTAATAATAGATTTACTTGTTTGGGAAGCTAATAATCGAATTACTTGGTTGGGGAGCTAATAATAGATTTACTTGGTTGGGAAGCTAATATGATCGATTTACTTGGTTGGGAAGCTAATAATCGATTTACTTGGCTGGGAAGCTAATAATCGATTTACTTGGTTGGGGAGCTAATAATCGATTTACTTGGTTGGGAAGCTAATAATCGATTTACTTGGTTGGGAAGCTAATAATCGATTTACTTGGTTGGGAAGCTAATAATCGATTTACTTGGTTGGGGAGCTAATAATCGATTTACTTGGTTGGGAAGCTAATAATCGATTTTCTTGGTTGGGAAGCTAATAAGAGGTTTCCTTGGTTGGGAAGCTAATAATCGATTTACTTGGTTGGGAAGCTAATAATCGATTTACTTGGTTGGGAAGCTAATAATCGATTTACTTGGTTGGGAAGCTAATAATCGATTTACTTGGTTGGGAAGCTAATAATCGATTTACTTGGTTGGGGAGCTAATAATCGATTTACTTGGTTGGGAAGCTAATAATCGATTTATTTGGTTGGGAAGCTAATAATCGATTTACTTGGTTGGGAAGCTAATATGATCGATTTACTTGGTTGGGAAGCTAATAATAGATTTACTTGTTTGGGAAGCTAATAATCGATTTACTTGGTTGGGAAGCTAATAATCGATTTACTTGTTTGGGAAGCTTATAATTGATTTACTTGGTTGGGGAGCTAATAATCGATTTACTTGGATGGGAAGCTAATAATATATTTACTTGTTTGGGAAGCTAATAATCGATTTCCTTGGTTGGGAAGCTAATAATCGATTTACTTGGTTGGGAAGCTAATAATCGATTTACTTGGTTGGGAAGCTAATAATCGATTTACTTGGTTGGGAAGCTAATATGATCGATTTACTTGGTTGGGAAGCTAATAATAGATTTACTTGTTTGGGGAGCTAATAATCGATTTACTTGGTTGGGAAGCTAATAATCGATTTACTTGGTTAGGGAGCTAATAATCGATTTACTTGGTTGGGAAGCTAATAATAGATTTACTTGTTTGGGAAGCTAATAATCGATTTACTTGGTTGGGAAGCTAATATGATCGATTTACTTGTTTGGGAAGCTAATAATCGATTTACTTGGTTGGGAAGCTAATAATCGATTTACTTGGTTGGGAAGCTAATAATCGATTTACTTGGTTGGGAAGCTAATATGATCGATTTACTTGGTTGGGAAGCTAATAATAGATTTACTTGTTTGGGAAGCTAATAATCGATTTACTTGGTTGGGAAGCTAATAATCGATTTACTTGGTTGGGAAGCTAATATGATCGATTTACTTGGTTGGGAAGCTAATAATAGATTTACTTGTTTGGGAAGCTAATAATCGATTTACTTGGTTGGGAAGCTAATAATCGATTTACTTGTTTGGGAAGCTTATAATCGATTTTCTTGGTTGGGGAGCTAATAATCGATTTACTTGGATGGGAAGCTAATAATATATTTACTTGTTTGGGAAGCTAATAATCGATTTCCTTGGTTGGGAAGCTAATAATCGATTTACTTGGTTGGGAAGCTAATAATCGATTTACTTGGTTGGGAAGCTAATAATCGATTTACTTGGTTGGGAAGCTAATATGATCGATTTACTTGGTTGGGAAGCTAATAATAGATTTACTTGTTTGGGAAGCTAATAATCGATTTATTTGGTTGGGAAGCTAATAATCGATTTACTTGGTTGGGAAGCTAATATGATCGATTTACTTGGTTGGGAAGCTAATAATAGATTTACTTGTTTGGGAAGCTAATAATCGATTTACTTGGTTGGGAAGCTAATAATCGATTTACTTGGTTGGGGAGCTAATAATAGATTTACTTGGTTGGGAAGCTAATAATCGATTTACTTGGTTGGGAAGCTAATAATCGATTTACTTGGTTGGGAAGCTAATAATCGATTTACTTGGTTGGGGAGCTAATAATCGATTTACTTGGTTGGGAAGCTAATAATCGATTTTCTTGGTTGGGAAGCTAATAAGAGGTTTCCTTGGTTGGGAAGCTAATAATCGATTTACTTGGTTGGGAAGCTAATAATCGATTTACTTGGTTGGGAAGCTAATAATCGATTTACTTGGTTGGGAAGCTAATAATCGATTTACTTGGTTGGGAAGCTAATAATCGATTTACTTGGTTGGGGAGCTAATAATCGATTTACTTGGTTGGGAAGCTAATAATCGATTTATTTGGTTGGGAAGCTAATAATCGATTTACTTGGTTGGGAAGCTAATATGATCGATTTACTTGGTTGGGAAGCTAATAATAGATTTACTTGTTTGGGAAGCTAATAATCGATTTACTTGGTTGGGAAGCTAATAATCGATTTACTTGTTTGGGAAGCTTATAATTGATTTACTTGGTTGGGGAGCTAATAATCGATTTACTTGGATGGGAAGCTAATAATATATTTACTTGTTTGGGAAGCTAATAATCGATTTCCTTGGTTGGGAAGCTAATAATCGATTTACTTGGTTGGGAAGCTAATAATCGATTTACTTGGTTGGGAAGCTAATAATCGATTTACTTGGTTGGGAAGCTAATATGATCGATTTACTTGGTTGGGAAGCTAATAATAGATTTACTTGTTTGGGAAGCTAATCATCGATTTACTTGGTTGGGAAGCTAATAATCGATTTACTTGGTTAGGGAGCTAATAATCGATTTACTTGGTTGGGAAGCTAATAATAGATTTACTTGTTTGGGAAGCTAATAATCGATTTACTTGGTTGGGAAGCTAATATGATCGATTTACTTGTTTGGGAAGCTAATAATCGATTTACTTGGTTGGGAAGCTAATAATCGATTTACTTGGTTGGGAAGCTAATAATCGATTTACTTGGTTGGGAAGCTAATATGATCGATTTACTTGGTTGGGAAGCTAATAATAGATTTACTTGTTTGGGAAGCTAATAATCGATTTACTTGGTTGGGAAGCTAATAATCGATTTACTTGGTTGGGAAGCTAATATGATCGATTTACTTGGTTGGGAAGCTAATAATAGATTTACTTGTTTGGGAAGCTAATAATCGATTTACTTGGTTGGGAAGCTAATAATCGATTTACTTGTTTGGGAAGCTTATAATCGATTTACTTGGTTGGGGAGCTAATAATCGATTTACTTGGATGGGAAGCTAATAATATATTTACTTGTTTGGGAAGCTAATAATCGATTTCCTTGGTTGGGAAGCTAATAATCGATTTACTTGGTTGGGAAGCTAATAATCGATTTACTTGGTTGGGAAGCTAATAATCGATTTACTTGGTTGGGAAGCTAATATGATCGATTTACTTGGTTGGGAAGCTAATAATAGATTTACTTGTTTGGGAAGCTAATAATCGATTTATTTGGTTGGGAAGCTAATAATCGATTTACTTGGTTGGGAAGCTAATATGATCGATTTACTTGGTTGGGAAGCTAATAATAGATTTACTTGTTTGGGAAGCTAATAATCGATTTACTTGGTTGGGAAGCTAATAATCGATTTACTTGTTTGGGATGCTTATAATCGATTTACTTGGTTGGGGAGCTAATAATCGATTTACTTGGATGGGAAGCTAATAATATATTTAATTGTTTGGGAAGCTAATAATCGATTTCCTTGGTTGGGAAGCTAATAATCGATTTACTTGGTTGGGAAGCTAATAATCGATTTACTTGGTTGGGAAGCTAATAATCGATTTACTTGGTTGGGAAGCTAATATGATCGATTTACTTGGTTGGGAAGCTAATAATAGATTTACTTGTTTGGGAAGCTAATAATCGATTTACTTGGTTGGGAAGCTAATAATCGATTTACTTGGTTAGGGAGCTAATAATCGATTTACTTGGTTGGGAAGCTAATAATAGATTTACTTGTTTGGGAAGCTAATAATCGATTTACTTGGTTGGGAAGCTAATATGATCGATTTACTTGTTTGGGAAGCTAATAATCGATTTACTTGGTTGGGAAGCTACTAATCGATTTACTTGGTTGGGAAGCTAATAATCGATTTACTTGGTTGGGAAGCTAATAATAGATTTACTTGATTGGGGAGCTAATAATAGATTTACTTGGTTGGGAAGCTAATATGATCGATTTACTTGGTTGGGAAGCTAATAATAGATTTACTTGTTTGGGAAGCTAATAATCGATTTACTTAGTTGGGAAGCTAATAATCGATTTACTTGGTTGGGGAGCTAATAATCGATTTACTTGGTTGGGAAGCTAATAATCGATTTATTTGGTTGGGAAGCTAATAATCGATTTACTTGGTTGGGAAGCTAATAATCGATTTACTTGGTTGGGGAGCTAATAATAGATTTACTTGGTTGGGAAGCTAATATGATCGATTTACTTGGTTGGGAAGCTAATAATAGATTTACTTGTTTGGGAAGCTAATAATCGATTTACTAGGTTGGGGAGCTAATAATAGATTTACTTGGTTGGGAAGCTAATATGATCGATTTACTTGGTTGGGAAGCTAATAATCGATTTACTTGGTTGGGAAGCTAATAATCGATTTACTTGGTTGGGGAGCTAATAATCGATTTACTTTGTTGGGAAGCTAATAATCGATTTACTTGGTTGGGAAGCTAATAATCGATTTACTTGGTTGGGAAGCTAATAATCGATTTACTTGGTTGGGAAGCTAATAATCAATTTACTTGTTTGGGAAGCTAATAATCGATTTACTTGGTTGGGAAGCTAATAATCGATTTACTTGGTTGGGAAGCTAATAATCGATTTACTTGGTTGGGGAGCTAATAATAGATTTACTTGGTTGGGAAGGTAATATGATCGATTTACTTGGTTGGGAAGCTAATAATCGATTTACTTGGTTGGGAAGCTAATAATCGATTTACTTGGTTGGGAAGCTAATAATCGATTTACTTGGTTGGGGAGCTAATAATCGATTTACTTGGTTGGGAAGCTAATAATCGATTTTCTTGGTTGGGAAGCTAATAAGAGGTTTCCTTGGTTGGGAAGCTAATAATCGATTTACATGGTTGGGAAGCTAATAATCGATTTACTTGGTTGGGAAGCTAATAATCGATTTACTTGGTTGGGAAGCTAATAATAGATTTACTTGATTGGGAAGCTAATAAATCGATTTACTTGGTTGGGAAGCTAATAATCGATTTACTTGGTTGGGAAGCTAGTAATCGATTTACTTGGTTGGGAAGCTAATAATCGATTTACTTGGTTGGGAAGCTAATAATCGATTTACTTGGTTGGGAAGCTAATAATCGATTTACTTGGTTGGGAAGCTAATAATCGATTTACTTGGTTGGGAAGCTAATAATCGATTTACTTGGTTGGGAAGCTAATAATATATTTACTTGATTGGGGAGCTAATAATAGATTTACTTGGTTGGGAAGCTAATATGATCGATTTACTTGGTTGGGAAGCTAATAATAGATTTACTTGGTTGGGAAGCTAATAATCGATTTACTTGGTTGGGAAGCTAATAATCGATTTATTTGGTTGGGAAGCTAATAATCGATTTACTTGGTTGGGAAGCTAATATGATCGATTTACTTGGTTGGGAAGCTAATAATAGATTTACTTGTTTGGGAAGCTAATAATCGATTTACTTGGTTGGGAAGCTAATTATCGATTTACTTGGTTGAGAAGCTAATAATCGATTTATTTGGTTGGGAAGCTAATAATCGATTTACTTGGTTGGGAAGCTAATAATCGATTTATTTGGTTGGGAAGCTAATAATCGATTTACTTGTTTGGGAAGCTTATAATAAATTTACTTGGTTGGGGAGCTAATAATCGATTTACTTGGATGGGAAGCTAATAATATATTTACTTGTTTGGGAAGCTAATAATCGATTTACTTGGTTGGGAAGCTAATTATCGATTTACTTGGTTGGGAAGCTAATAATCGATTTGTTTGGTTGGGAAGCTAATAATCGATTTACTTGGTTGGGAAGCTAATAATCGATTTACTTGGTTGCGGAGCTAATAATAGATTTACTTGGTTGTGAAGCTAATATGATCGATTTACTTGGTTGGGAAGCTAATAATAGATTTAATGTTTGGGAAGCTAATAATCGATTTACTTGTTTGGGAAGCTAATAATCGAATTACTTGGTTGGGGAGCTAATAATAGATTTACTTGGTTGGGAAGCTAATATGATCGATTTACTTGGTTGGGAAGCTAATAATCGATTTACTTGGCTGGGAAGCTAATAATCGATTTACTTGGTTGGGGAGCTAATAATCGATTTACTTGGTTGGGAAGCTAATAATCGATTTACTTGGTTGGGAAGCTAATAATCGATTTTCTTGGTTGGGAAGCTAATAAGAGGTTTCCTTGGTTGGGAAGCTAATAATCGATTTACTTGGTTGGGAAGCTAACAATCGATTTACTTGGTTGGGGAGCTAATAATAGATTTACTTGGTTGGGAAGCTAATATGATCGATTTACTTGGTTGGGAAGCTAATAATAGATTTACTTGTTTGGGAAGCTAATAATCGATTTACTTGTTTGGGAAGCTAATAATCGATTTACTTGGTTGGGGGGCTAATAATAGATTTACTTGGTTGGGAAGCTAATATGATCGATTTACTTGTTTGGGAAGCTAATAATCGATTTACTTGTTTGGGAAGCTAATAATCGATTTACTTGGTTGGGAAGCTAATAATCGATTTACTTGGTTGGGGAGCTAATAATAGATTTACTTGGTTGGGAAGCTAATATGATCGATTTACTTGGTTGGGAAGCTAATAATCGATTTACTTGGTTGGGAAGCTAATAATCGATTTACTTGGTTGGGAAGCTAATAATCGATTTACTTGGTTGGGGAGCTAATAATCGATTTACTTGGTTGGGAAGCTAATAATCGATTTTCTTGGTTGGGAAGCTAATAAGAGGTTTCCTTGGTTGGGAAGCTAATAATCGATTTACTTGGTTGGGAAGCTAATATAATCGATTTACTTGGTTGGGAAGCTAATAATCGATTTACTTGGTTGGGAAGATAATAATAGATTTACTTGATTGGGAAGCTAATAAAACGATTTACTTGGTTGGGAAGCTAATAATCGATTTACTTGGTTGGGAAGCTAGTAATCGATTTACTTGGTTGGGAAGCTAATAATCGATTTACTTGGTTGGGAAGCTAATAATCGATTTACTTGGTTGGGAAGCTAATAATCGATTTACTTGGTTGGGAAGCTAATAATCGATTTACTTGGTTGGGAAGCTAATAATCGATTTACTTGGTTGGGAAGCTAATAATATATTTACTTGATTGGGGAGCTAATAATAGATTTACTTGGTTGGGAAGCTAATATGATCGATTTACTTGGTTGGGAAGCTAATAATAGATTTACTTGGTTGGGAAGCTAATAATCGATTTACTTGGTTGGGAAGCTAATAATCGATTTATTTGGTTGGGAAGCTAATAATCGATTTACTTGGTTGGGAAGCTAATATGATCGATTTACTTGGTTGGGAAGCTAATAATAGATTTACTTGTTTGGGAAGCTAATAATCGATTTACTTGGTTGGGAAGCTAATTATCGATTTACTTGGTTGAGAAGCTAATAATCGATTTATTTGGTTGGGAAGCTAATAATCGATTTACTTGGTTGGGAAGCTAATAATCGATTTATTTGGTTGGGAAGCTAATAATCGATTTACTTGTTTGGGAAGCTTATAATAGATTTACTTGGTTGGGGAGCTAATAATCGATTTACTTGGATGGGAAGCTAATAATATATTTACTTGTTTGGGAAGCTAATAATCGATTTACTTGGTTGGGAAGCTAATTATCGATTTACTTGGTTGGGAAGCTAATAATCGATTTGTTTGGTTGGGAAGCTAATAATCGATTTACTTGGTTGGGAAGCTAATAATCGATTTACTTGGTTGCGGAGCTAATAATAGATTTACTTGGTTGTGAAGCTAATATGATCGATTTACTTGGTTGGGAAGCTAATAATAGATTTAATGTTTGGGAAGCTAATAATCGATTTACTTGTTTGGGAAGCTAATAATCGAATTACTTGGTTGGGGAGCTAATAATAGATTTACTTGGTTGGGAAGCTAATATGATCGATTTACTTGGTTGGGAAGCTAATAATCGATTTACTTGGCTGGGAAGCTAATAATCGATTTACTTGGTTGGGGAGCTAATAATCGATTTACTTGGTTGGGAAGCTAATAATCGATTTACTTGGTTGGGAAGCTAATAATCGATTTTCTTGGTTGGGAAGCTAATAAGAGGTTTCCTTGGTTGGGAAGCTAATAATCGATTTACTTGGTTGGGAAGCTAATAATCGATTTACTTGGTTGGGAAGCTAATAATCGATTTACTTGGTTGGGAAGCTAATAATAGATTTACTTGATTGGGAAGCTAATAAATGGATTTACTTGGTTGGGAAGCTAATAATCGATTTACTTGGTTGGGAAGCTAATAATCCATTTACTTGGTTGGGAAGCTAATAATCGATTTGCTTGGTTGGGAAGCTAATAATCGATTTACTTGGTTGGGAAGCTAATAATAGATTTACTTGATTGGGAAGCTAATAATAGATTTACTTGGTTGGGAAGCTAATATGATCGATTTACTTGGTTGGGAAGCTAATAATAGATTTACTTGTTTGGGAAGCTAATAATCGATTTACTTGGTTGGGAAGCTAATAATCGATTTACTTGGTTGGGGAGCTAATAATCGATTTACTTGGTTGGGAAGCTAATAATCGATTTATTTGGTTGGGAAGCTAATAATCGATTTACTTGGTTGGGAAGCTAATATGATCGATTTACTTGGTTGGGAAGCTAATAATAGATTTACTTGTTTGGGAAGCTAATAATCGATTTACTTGGTTGGGAAGCTAATAATCGATTTACTTGTTTGGGAAGCTTATAATCGATTTACTTGGTTGGGGAGCTAATAATCGATTTACTTGGATGGGAAGCTAATAATATATTTACTTGTTTGGGAAGCTAATAATCGATTTCCTTGGTTGGGAAGCTAATAATCGATTTACTTGGTTGGGAAGCTAATAATCGATTTACTTGGTTGGGAAGCTAATAATCGATTTACTTGGTTGGGAAGCTAATATGATCGATTTACTTGGTTGGGAAGCTAATCATAGATTTACTTGTTTGGGAAGCTAATAATCGATTTACTTGGTTGGGAAGCTAATAATCGATTTACTTGGTTAGGGAGCTAATAATCGATTTACTTGGTTGGGAAGCTAATAATAGATTTACTTGTTTGGGAAGCTAATAATCGATTTACTTGGTTGGGAAGCTAATATGATCGATTTACTTGTTTGGGAAGCTAATAATCGATTTACTTGGTTGGGAAGCTACTAATCGATTTACTTGGTTGGGAAGCTAATAATCGATTTACTTGGTTGGGAAGCTAATAATAGATTTACTTGATTGGGGAGCTAATAATAGATTTACTTGGTTGGGAAGCTAATATGATCGATTTACTTGGTTGGGAAGCTAATAATAGATTTACTTGTTTGGGAAGCTAATAATCGATTTACTTGGTTGGGGAGCTAATAATCGATTTACTTGGTTGGGAAGCTAATAATCGATTTATTTGGTTGGGAAGCTAATAATCGATTTACTTGGTTGGGAAGCTAATAATCGATTTACTTGGTTGGGAAGCTAATATGATCGATTTACTTGGTTGGGAAGCTAATAATCGATTTACTTGGTTGGGAAGCTAATAATCGATTTACTTGGTTGGGGAGCTAATAATAGATTTACTTGTTTGGGAAGCTAATAATCGATTTACTTGGTTGGGGAGCTAATAATAGATTTACTTGGTTGGGAAGCTCATATGATCGATTTACTTGGTTGGGAAGCTAATAATCGATTTACTTGGTTGGGAAGCTAATAATCGATTTACTTGGTTGGGGAGCTAATAATCGATTTACTTTGTTGGGAAGCTAATAATCGATTTACTTGGTTGGGAAGCTAATAATCGATTTACTTGGTTGGGAAGCTAATAATCGATTTACTTGGTTGGGAAGCTAATAATAGATTTACTTGATTGGGAAGCTAATAAATCGATTTACTTGGTTGGGAAGTTAATAATCAATTTACTTGTTTGGGAAGCTAATAATCGATTTACTTGGTTGGGAAGCTAATAATCGATTTACTTGGTTGGGAAGCTAATAATCGATTTACTTGGTTGGGAAGCTAATAATCGATTTACTTCGTTGGGAAGGTAATAATCGATTTACTTGGTTGGGAAGCTAATAATCGATTTACTTGGTTGGGAAGCTAATAATAGATTTACTTGATTGGGGAGCTAATAATAGATTTACTTGGTTGGGAAGCTAATATGATCGATTTACTTGGTTGGGAAGCTAATAATAGATTTACTTGTTTGGGAAGCTAATAATCGATTTACTTGGTTGGGAAGCTAATAATCGATTTACTTGGTTGGGGAGCTAATAATCGATTTACTTGGTTGGGGAGCTAATAATCGATTTACTTGGTTGGGAAGCTAATAATCGATTTATTTGGTTGGGAAGCTAACAATCGATTTACTTGGTTGGGAAGCTAATATGATCGATTTACTTGGTTGGGAAGCTTATAATAGATTTACTTGTTTGGGAAGCTAATAATCGATTTACTTGGTTGGGAAGCTAATAATCGATTTACTTGTTTGGGAAGCTTATAATCGATTTACTTGGTTGGGGAGCTAATAGTCGATTTACTTGGATGGGAAGCTAATAATATATTTACTTGTTTGGGAAGCTAATAATCGATTTACTTGGTTGGGAAGCTAATAATCGATTTACTTGGTTGGGAAGCTAATAATCGATTTCTTTGGTTGGGAAGCTAATAATCGATTTACTTGGTTGGGAAGCTAATAATCGATTTACTTGGTTGGGGAGCTAATAATAGATTTACTTGGTTGGGAAGCTAATATGATCGATTTACTTGTTTGGGAAGCTAATAATCGATTTACTTGTTTGGGAAGCTAATAATCGATTTACTTGTTTGGGAAGCTAATAATCGATTTACTTGGTTGGGGCGCTAATAATAGATTTACTTGGTTGGGAAGCTAATATGATCGATTTACTTGTTTGGGAAGCTAATAATCGATTTACTTGTTTGGGAAGCTAATAATCGATTTACTTGGTTGGGAAGCTTATAATCGATTTACATGGTTGGGGAGCTAATAATAGATTTACTTGGTTGGGAAGCTAATATGATCGATTTACTTGGTTGGGAAGCTAATAATCGATTTACTTGGTTGGGAAGCTAATAATCGATTTACTTGGTTGGGTAGCTAATAATCGATTTACTTGGTTGGGGAGCTAATAATCGATTTACTTGGTTGGGAAGCTAATAATCGATTTTCTTGGTTGTGAAGCTAATAAGAGGTTTCCTTGGTTGGGAAGCTAATAATCGATTTACTTGGTTGGGAAGCTAATAATCGATTTACTTGGTTGGGAAGCTAATAATCGATTTACTTGGTTGGGAAGCTAATAATAGATTTACTTGATTGGGAAGCTAATAAATCGATTTACTTGGTTGGGAAGCTAATAATCGATTTACTTGGCTGGGAAGCTAATAATCGATTTACTTGGTTGGGAAGCTAATAATCGATTTACTTGGTTGGGAAGCTAATAATCGATTTACTTGGTTGGGAAGCTAATAATCGATTTACTTGGTTGGGAAGCTAATAATCGATTTACTTGGTTGGGAAGCTAATAATATATTTACTTGATTGGGGAGCTAATAATAGATTTACTTGGTTGGGAAGCTAATATGATCGATTTACTTGGTTGGGAAGCTAATAATAGATTTACTTGGTTGGGAAGCTAATAATCGATTTACTTGGTTGGGAAGCTAATAATCGATTTATTTGGTTGGGAAGCTAATAATCGATTTACTTGGTTGGGAAGCTAATATGATCGATTTACTTGCTTGGGAAGCTAATAATAGATTTACTTGTTTGGGAAGCTAATAATCGATTTACTTGGTTGGGAAGCTAATTATCGATTTACTTGGTTGGGAAGCTAATAATCGATTTATTTGGTTGGGAAGCTAATAATCGATTTACTTGGTTGGGAAGCTAATAATCGATTTATTTGGTTGAGAAGCTAATAATCGATTTACTTGTTTGGGAAGCTTATAATAGATTTACTTGGTTGGGGAGCTAATAATCGATTTACTTGGATGGGAAGCTAATAATATATTTACTTGTTTGGGAAGCTAATAATCGATTTACTTGGTTGGGAAGCTAATTATCGATTTACTTGGTTGGGAAGCTAATAATCGATTTATTTGGTTGGGAAGCTAAGAATCGATTTACTTGGTTGCGGAGCTAATAATCGATTTACTTGGTTGGGAAGCTAATATGATCGATTTACTTGGTTGGGAAGCTAATAATAGATATACTTGTTTGGGAAGCTAATATGATCGATTTACTTGGTTGGGAAGCTAATAATCGATTTACTTGGTTGGGGAGCTAATAATCGATTTACTTGGTTGGGAAGCTAATAATCGATTTACTTGGTTGGGAAGCTAATAATCGATTTACTTGGTTGGGAAGCTAATAATCGATTTACTTGGTTGGGGAGCTAATAATCGATTTACTTGGTTGGGAAGCTAATAATCGATTTTCTTGGTTGGGAAGCTAATAAGAGGTTTCCTTGGTTGGGAAGCTAATAATCGATTTACTTGGTTGGGAAGCTAATAATCGATTTACTTGGTTGGGAAGCTAATAATCGATTTACTTGGTTGGGAAGCTAATAATAGATTTACTTGATTGGGAAGCTAATAAATGGATTTACTTGGTTGGGAAGCTAATAATCGATTTACTTGGTTGGGAAGCTAATAATCCATTTACTTGGTTGGGAAGCTAATAATCGATTTACTTGGTTGGGAAGCTAATAATCGATTTACTTGGTTGGGAAGCTAATAATCGATTTACTTGGTTGGGAAGCTAATAATCGATTTACTTGTTTGGGAAGCTAATAATCGATTTACTTGGTTGGGAAGCTAATAATAGATTTACTTGATTGGGGAACTAATAATAGATTTACTTGGTTGGGAAGCTAATATGATCGATTTACTTGGTTGGGAAGCTAATAATAGATTTACTTGTTTGGGAAGCTAATAATCGATTTACTTGGTTGGGAAGCTAATAATCGATTTACTTGGTTGGGGAGCTAATAATCGATTTACTTGGTTGGGAAGCTAATAATCGATTTATTTGGTTGGGAAGCTAATAATCGATTTACTTGGTTGGGAAGCTAATATGATAGATTTACTTGGTTGGGAAGCTAATAATAGATTTACTTGTTTGAGAAGCTAATAATCGATTTACTTGGTTGGGAAGCTAATAATCGATTTACTTGTTTGGGAAGCTTATAATCGATTTACTTGGTTGGGGAGCTAATAATCGATTTACTTGGATGGGAAGCTAATAATATATTTACTTGTTTGGGAAGCTAATAATCGATTTACTTGGTTGGGAAGCTAATAATCGATTTACTTGATTGGGAAGCTAATAATCGATTTACTTGGATGGGAAGCTAATAATATATTTATTTGTTTGGGAAGCTAATAATCGATTTACTTGATTGGGAAGCTAATAATCGATTTACTTGGTTGGGAAGCTAATAATCGATTTATTTGGTTGGGAAGCTAATAATCGATTTACTTGGTTGGGAAGCTAATAATCGATTAACTTGGTTGGGGAGCTAATAATAGATTTACTTGGTTGGGAAGCTAATATGATCGATTTACTTGGTTGGGAAGCTAATAATAGATTTACTTGTTTGGGAAGCTAATAATCGATTTACTTGTTTGGGAAGCTAATAATCGATTTACTTGGTTGGGGAGCTAATAATCGATTTACTTGGTTGGGGAGCTAATAATAGATTTACTTGTTTGGGAAGCTAATAATCGATTTACTTGGTTGGGAAGCTAATAATAGATTTACTTGATTGGGGAACTAATAATAGATTTACTTGGTTGGGAAGCTAATATGATCGATTTACTTGGTTGGGAAGCTAATAATAGATTTACTTGTTTGGGAAGCTAATAATCGATTTACTTGGTTGGGAAGCTAATCATCGATTTACTTGGTTGGGGAGCTAATAATCGATTTACTTGGTTGGGAAGCTAATAATCGATTTATTTGGTTGGGAAGCTAATAATCGATTTACTTGGTTGGGAAGCTAATATGATAGATTTACTTGGTTGGGAAGCTAATAATAGATTTACTTGTTTGGGAAGCTAATAATCGATTTACTTGGTTGGGAAGCTAATAATCGATTTACTTGTTTGGGAAGCTTATAATCGATTTACTTGGTTGGGGAGCTAATAATCGATTTACTTGGATGGGAAGCTAATAATATATTTACTTGTTTGGGAAGCTAATAATCGATTTACTTGGTTGGGAAGCTAATAATCGATTTACTTGATTGGGAAGCTAATAATCGATTTACTTGGATGGGAAGCTAATAATATATTTATTTGTTTTGGAAGCTAATAATCGATTTACTTGATTGGGAAGCTAATAATCGATTTACTTGGTTGGGAAGCTAATAATCGATTTATTTGGTTGGGAAGCTAATAATCGATTTACTTGGTTGGGAAGCTAATAATCGATTTACTTGGTTGGGGAGCTAATAATAGATTTACTTGGTTGGGAAGCTAATATGATCGATTTACTTGGTTGGGAAGCTAATAATAGATTTACTTGTTTGGGAAGCTAATAATCGATTTACTTGTTTGGGAAGCTAATAATCGATTTACTTGATTGGGGAGCTAATAATCGATTTACTTGGTTGGGGAGCTAATAATAGATTTACTTGGTTGGGAAGCTAATAATCGATTTACTTGGTTGGGAAGCTAATAATCGATTTGCTTGATTGGGAAGCTAATAATCGATTTACTTGGTTGGGAAGCTAATAATCGATTTACTTGGTTGGGAAGCTAATAATCGATTTACTTGGTTGGGAAGCTAATAATCGATTTACTTGGTTGGGAAGCTAATAATCGATTTACTTGGTTGGGAAGCTAATAATCGATTTACTTGTTTGGGAAGCTAATAATCGATTTACTTGGTTGGGGAGCTAATAATAGATTTACTTGGTTGGGAAGCTAATATGATCGATTTACTTGGTTGGGAAGCTATTAATCGATTTACTTGGTTGGGAAGCTAATAATCGATTTACTTGGTTGGGAAGCTAATAATCGATTTCTTTGGTTGGGAAGCTAATAATCGATTTACTTGGTTGGGGAGCTAATAATAGATTTACTTGGTTGGGAAGCTAATAATCGATTTACTTGGTTGGGAAGCTAATAATCGATTTACTTGGTTGGGAAGCTAATAATCGATTTACTTGGTTGGGAAGCTAATAATCGATTTACTTGGTTGGGAAGCTAAGAATAGATTTACTTGGTTGGGGAGCTAATTAATAGATTTACTTGGTTGGGAAGCTAATATGATCGATTTACTTGGTTGGGAAGCTAATAATAGATTTACTTGTTTGGGAAGCTAATAATCGATTTACTTGGTTGGGAAGCTAATAATCGATTTACTTGGTTGGGGAGCTAATAATCGATTTACTTGGTTGGGGAGCTAATAATCGATTTACTTGGTTGGGAAGCTAATAATCGATTTATTTGGTTGGGAAGCTAACAATCGATTTACTTGGTTCGGAAGCTAATATGATCGATTTACTTGGCTGGGAAGCTAATAATCGATTTACTTGGTTGGGGAGCTAATAATCGATTTACTTGGTTGGGAAGCTAATAATCGATTTACTTGGTTGGGAAGCTAATAATCGATTTACTTGGTTGGGAAGCTAATAATCGATTTACTTGGTTGGGGAGCTAATAATCGATTTACTTGGTTGGGAAGCTAATAATCGATTTTCTTGGTTGGGAAGCTAATAAGAGGTTTCCTTGGTTGGGAAGCTAATAATCGATTTACTTGGTTGGGAAGCTAATAATCGATTTACTTGGTTGGGGAGCTAATAATCGATTTACTTGGTTGGGAAGCTAATAATCGATTTACTTGGTTGGGAAGCTAATAATCGATTTACTTGGTTGGGAAGATAATAATCGATTTACTTGGTTGGGGAGCTAATAATCGATTTACTTGGTTGGGAAGCTAATAATCGATTTTCTTGGTTGGGAAGCTAATAAGAGGTTTCCTTGGTTGGGAAGCTAATAATCGATTTACTTGGTTGGGAAGCTAATAATCGATTTACTTGGTTGGGAAGCTAATAATCGATTTACTTGGTTGGGAAGCTAATAATAGATTTACTTGATTGGGAAGCTAATAAATGGATTTACTTGGTTGGGAAGCTAATAATCGATTTACTTGGTTGGGAAGCTAATAATCCATTTACTTGGTTGGGAAGCTAATAATCGATTTGCTTGGTTGGGAAGCTAATAATCGATTTGCTTGGTTGGGAAGCTAATAATCGATTTACTTGGTTGGGAAGCTAATATGATCGATTTACTTGGTTGGGAAGCTAATAATAGATTTACTTGTTTGGGAAGCTAATAATCGATTTCCTTGGTTGGGAAGCTAATAATCGATTTACTTGGTTGGGAAGCTAATAATCGATTTACTTGGTTGGGAAGCTAATATGATCGATTTACTTGGTTGGGAAGCTAATAATAGATTTACTTGTTTGGGAAGCTAATAATCGATTTATTTGGTTGGGAAGCTAATAATCGATTTACTTGGTTAGGGAGCTAATAATCGATTTACTTGGTTGGGAAGCTAATAATAGATTTACTTGTTTGGGAAGCTAATAATCGATTTACTTGGTTGGGAAGCTAATATGATCGATTTACTGGTTTGGGAAGCTAATAATCGATTTACTTGGTTGGGAAGCTACTAATCGATTTACTTGGTTGGGAAGCTAATAATCGATTTACTTGGTTGGGAAGCTAATAATAGATTTACTTGATTGGGGAGCTAATAATAGATTTACTTGGTTGGGAAGCTAATATGATCGATTTACTTGGTTGGGAAGCTAATAATAGATTTACTTGTTTGGGAAGCTAATAATCGATCTACTTGGTTGGGAAGCTAATAATCGATTTACTTGGTTGGGGAGCTAATAATCGATTTACTTGGTTGGGAAGCTAATAATCGATTTATTTGGTTGGGAAGCTAATAATCGATTTACTTGGTTGGGAAGCTAATAATCGATTTACTTGGTTGGGGAGCTAATAATAGATTTACTTGGTTGGGAAGCTAATATGATCGATTTACTTGGTTGGGAAGCTAATAATAGATTTACTTGTTTGGGAAGCTAATAATCGATTTACTTGGTTGGGGAGCTAATAATAGATTTACTTGGTTGGGAAGCTAATATGATCGATTTACTTGGTTGGGAAGCTAATAATCGATTTACTTGGTTGGGAAGCTAATAATCGATTTACTTGGTTGGGGAGCTAATAATCGATTTACTTTGTTGGGAAGCTAATAATCGATTTACTTGGTTGGGAAGCTAATAATCGATTTACTTGGTTGGGAAGCTAATAATCGATTTACTTGGTTGGGAAGCTAATAATAGATTTACTTGATTGGGAAGCTTATAAATCGATTTACTTGGTTGGGAAGTTAATAATCAATTTACTTGTTTGGGAAGCTAATAATCGATTTACTTGGTTGGGAAGCTAATAATCGATTTACTTGGTTGGGAAGCTAATAATCGATTTACTTGGTTGGGAAGCTAATAATCGATTTACTTCGTTGGGAAGGTAATAATCGATTTACTTGGTTGGGAAGCTAATAATCGATTTACTTGGTTGGGAAGCTAATAATAGATTTACTTGATTGGGGAGCTAATAATAGATTTACTTGGTTGGGAAGCTAATATGATCGATTTACTTGGTTGGGAAGCTAATAATAGATTTACTTGTTTGGGAAGCTAATAATCGATTTACTTGGTTGGGAAGCTAATAATCGATTTACTTGGTTGGGGAGCTAATAATCGATTTACTTGGTTGGGGAGCTAATAATCGATTTACTTGGTTGGGAAGCTAATAATCGATTTATTTGGTTGGGAAGCTAACAATCGATTTACTTGGTTGGGAAGCTAATATGATCGATTTACTTGGTTGGGAAGCTAATAATAGATTTACTTGTTTGGGAAGCTAATAATCGAATTACTTGGTTGGGGAGCTAATAATAGATTTACTTGGTTGGGAAGCTAATATGATCGATTTACTTGGTTGGGAAGCTAATAATCGATTTACTTGGCTGGGAAGCTAATAATCGATTTACTTGGTTGGGGAGCTAATAATCGATTTACTTGGTTGGGAAGCTAATAATCGATTTACTTGGTTGGGAAGCTAATAATCGATTTACTTGGTTGGGAAGCTAATAATCGATTTACTTGGTTGGGGAGTTAATAATCGATTTACTTGGTTGGGAAGCTAATAATCGATTTTCTTGGTTGGGAAGCTAATAAGAGGTTTCCTTGGTTGGGAAGCTAATAATCGATTTACTTGGTTGGGAAGCTAATAATCGATTTACTTGGTTGGGAAGCTAATAATCGATTTACTTGGTTGGGAAGCTAATAATCGATTTACTTGGTTGGGAAGCTAATAATCGATTTACTTGGTTGGGGAGCTAATAATCGATTTACTTGGTTGGGAAGCTAATAATCGATTTATTTGGTTGGGAAGCTAATAATCGATTTACTTGGTTGGGAAGCTAATATGATCGATTTACTTGGTTGGGAAGCTAATAATAGATTTACTTGTTTGGGAAGCTAATAATCGATTTACTTGGTTGGGAAGCTAATAATCGATTTACTTGTTTGGGAAGCTTATAATTGATTTTCTTGGTTGGGGAGCTAATAATCGATTTACTTGGATGGGAAGCTAATAATATATTTACTTGTTTGGGAAGCTAATAATCGATTTCCTTGGTTGGGAAGCTAATAATCGATTTACTTGGTTGGGAAGCTAATAATCGATTTACTTGGTTGGGAAGCTAATAATCGATTTACTTGGTTGGGAAGCTAATATGATCGATTTACTTGGTTGGGAAGCTAATAATAGATTTACTTGTTTGGGAAGCTAATAATCGATTTACTTGGTTGGGAAGCTAATAATCGATTTACTTGGTTAGGGAGCTAATAATCGATTTACTTGGTTGGGAAGCTAATAATAGATTTACTTGTTTGGGAAGCTAATAATCGATTTACTTGGTTGGGAAGCTAATATGATCGATTTACTTGTTTGGGAAGCTAATAATCGATTTACTTGGTTGGGAAGCTAATAATCGATTTACTTGGTTGGGAAGCTAATAATCGATTTACTTGGTTGGGAAGCTAATATGATCGATTTACTTGGTTGGGAAGCTAATAATAGATTTACTTGTTTGGGAAGCTAATAATCGATTTACTTGGTTGGGAAGCTAATAATCGATTTACTTGGTTGGGAAGCTAATATGATCGATTTACTTGGTTGGGAAGCTAATAATAGATTTACTTGTTTGGGAAGCTAATAATCGATTTACTTGGTTGGGAAGCTAATAATCGATTTACTTGTTTGGGAAGCTTATAATCGATTTTCTTGGTTGGGGAGCTAATAATCGATTTACTTGGATGGGAAGCTAATAATATATTTACTTGTTTGGGAAGCTAATAATCGATTTCCTTGGTTGGGAAGCTAATAATCGATTTACTTGGTTGGGAAGCTAATAATCGATTTACTTGGTTGGGAAGCTAATAATCGATTTACTTGGTTGGGAAGCTAATATGATCGATTTACTTGGTTGGGAAGCTAATAATAGATTTACTTGTTTGGGAAGCTAATAATCGATTTATTTGGTTGGGAAGCTAATAATCGATTTACTTGGTTGGGAAGCTAATATGATCGATTTACTTGGTTGGGAAGCTAATAATAGATTTACTTGTTTGGGAAGCTAATAATCGATTTACTTGGTTGGGAAGCTAATAATCGATTTACTTGGTTGGGAAGCTAATAATCGATTTACTTGGTTGGGAAGCTAATAATCGATTTACTTGGTTGGGGAGCTAATAATCGATTTACTTGGTTGGGAAGCTAATAATCGATTTATTTGGTTGGGAAGCTAATAATCGATTTACTTGGTTGGGAAGCTAATATGATCGATTTACTTGGTTGGGAAGCTAATAATCGATTTACTTGGTTGGGGAGCTAATAATCGATTTACTTGGTTGGGAAGCTAATAATCGATTTACTTGGTTGGGAAGCTAATAATCGATTTACTTGGTTGGGAAGCTAATAATCGATTTACTTGGTTGGGGAGCTAATAATCGATTTACTTGGTTGGGGAGCTAATAATCGATTTACTTGGTTGGGAAGCTAATAATCGATTTTCTTGGTTGGGAAGCTAATAAGAGGTTTCCTTGGTTGGGAAGCTAATAATCGATTTACTTGGTTGGGAAGCTAATAATCGATTTACTTGGTTGGGAAGCTAATAATCGATTTACTTGGTTGGGAAGCTAATAATAGATTTACTTGATTGGGAAGCTAATAAATGGATTTACTTGGTTGGGAAGCTAATAATCGATTTACTTGGTTGGGAAGCTAATAATCCATTTACTTGGTTGGGAAGCTAATAATCGATTTACTTGGTTGGGAAGCTAATAATCGATTTACTTGGTTGGGAAGCTAATAATCGATTTACTTGGTTGGGAAGCTAATAATCGATTTACTTGTTTGGGAAGCTAATAATCGATTTACTTGGTTGGGAAGCTAATAATAGATTTACTTGATTGGGGAACTAATAATAGATTTACTTGGTTGGGAAGCTAATATGATCGATTTACTTGGTTGGGAAGCTAATAATAGATTTACTTGTTTGGGAAGCTAATAATCGATTTACTTGGTTGGGAAGCTAATAATCGATTTACTTGGTTGGGGAGCTAATAATCGATTTACTTGGTTGGGAAGCTAATAATCGATTTATTTGGTTGGGAAGCTAATAATCGATTTACTTGGTTGGGAAGCTAATATGATAGATTTACTTGGTTGGGAAGCTAATAATAGATTTACTTGTTTGAGAAGCTAATAATCGATTTACTTGGTTGGGAAGCTAATAATCGATTTACTTGTTTGGGAAGCTTATAATCGATTTACTTGGTTGGGGAGCTAATAATCGATTTACTTGGATGGGAAGCTAATAATATATTTACTTGTTTGGGAAGCTAATAATCGATTTACTTGGTTGGGAAGCTAATAATCGATTTACTTGATTGGGAAGCTAATAATCGATTTACTTGGATGGGAAGCTAATAATATATTTATTTGTTTGGGAAGCTAATAATCGATTTACTTGATTGGGAAGCTAATAATCGATTTACTTGGTTGGGAAGCTAATAATCGATTTATTTGGTTGGGAAGCTAATAATCGATTTACTGGGTTGGGAAGCTAATAATCGATTTACTTGGTTGGGGAGCTAATAATAGATTTACTTGGTTGGGAAGCTAATATGATCGATTTACTTGGTTGGGAAGTTAATAATAGATTTACTTGTTTGGGAAGCTAATAATCGATTTACTTGTTTGGGAAGCTAATAATCGATTTACTTGGTTGGGGAGCTAATAATCGATTTACTTGGTTGGGGAGCTAATAATAGATTTACTTGTTTGGGAAGCTAATAATCGATTTACTTGGTTGGGAAGCTAATAATAGATTTACTTGATTGGGGAACTAATAATAGATTTACTTGATTGGGGAACTAATAATAGATTTACTTGGTTGGGAAGCTAATATGATCGATTTACTTGGTTGGGAAGCTAATAATAGATTTACTTGTTTGGGAAGCTAATAATCGATTTACTTGGTTGGGAAGCTAATCATCGATTTACTTGGTTGGGGAGCTAATAATCGATTTACTTGGTTGGGAAGCTAATAATCGATTTATTTGGTTGGGAAGCTAATAATCGATTTACTTGGTTGGGAAGCTAATATGATAGATTTACTTGGTTGGGAAGCTAATAATAGATTTACTTGTTTGGGAAGCTAATAATCGATTTACTTGGTTGGGAAGCTAATAATCGATTTACTTGTTTGGGAAGCTTATAATCGATTTACTTGGTTGGGGAGCTAATAATCGATTTACTTGGATGGGAAGCTAATAATATATTTACTTGTTTGGGAAGCTAATAATCGATTTACTTGGTTGGGAAGCTAATAATCGATTTACTTGATTGGGAAGCTAATAATCGATTTACTTGGATGGGAAGCTAATAATATATTTATTTGTTTTGGAAGCTAATAATCGATTTACTTGATTGGGAAGCTAATAATCGATTTACTTGGTTGGGAAGCTAATAATCGATTTATTTGGTTGGGAAGCTAATAATCGATTTACTTGGTTGGGAAGCTAATAATCGATTTACTTGGTTGGGGAGCTAATAATAGATTTACTTGGTTGGGAAGCTAATATGATCGATTTACTTGGTTGGGAAGCTAATAATAGATTTACTTGTTTGGGAAGCTAATAATCGATTTACTTGTTTGGGAAGCTAATAATCGATTTACTTGATTGGGGAGCTAATAATCGATTTACTTGGTTGGGGAGCTAATAATAGATTTACTTGGTTGGGAAGCTAATAATCGATTTACTTGGTTGGGAAGCTAATAATCGATTTGCTTGATTGGGAAGCTAATAATCGATTTACTTGGTTGGGAAGCTAATAATCGATTTACTTGGTTGGGAAGCTAATAATCGATTTACTTGGTTGGGAAGCTAATAATCGATTTACTTGGTTGGGAAGCTAATAATCGATTTACTTGGTTGGGAAGCTAATAATCGATTTACTTGTTTGGGAAGCTAATAATCGATTTACTTGGTTGGGGAGCTAATAATAGATTTACTTGGTTGGGAAGCTAATATGATCGATTTACTTGGTTGGGAAGCTATTAATCGATTTACTTGGTTGGGAAGCTAATAATCGATTTACTTGGTTGGGAAGCTAATAATCGATTTCTTTGGTTGGGAAGCTAATAATCGATTTACTTGGTTGGGGAGCTAATAATAGATTTACTTGGTTGGGAAGCTAATAATCGATTTACTTGGTTGGGAAGCTAATAATCGATTTACTTGGTTGGGAAGCTAATAATCGATTTACTTGGTTGGGAAGCTAATAATCGATTTACTTGGTTGGGAAGCTAAGAATAGATTTACTTGGTTGGGGAGCTAATTAATAGATTTACTTGGTTGGGAAGCTAATATGATCGATTTACTTGGTTGGGAAGCTAATAATAGATTTACTTGTTTGGGAAGCTAATAATCGATTTACTTGGTTGGGAAGCTAATAATCGATTTACTTGGTTGGGGAGCTAATAATCGATTTACTTGGTTGGGGAGCTAATAATCGATTTACTTGGTTGGGAAGCTAATAATCGATTTATTTGGTTGGGAAGCTAACAATCGATTTACTTGGTTCGGAAGCTAATATGATCGATTTACTTGGCTGGGAAGCTAATAATCGATTTACTTGGTTGGGGAGCTAATAATCGATTTACTTGGTTGGGAAGCTAATAATCGATTTACTTGGTTGGGAAGCTAATAATCGATTTACTTGGTTGGGAAGCTAATAATCGATTTACTTGGTTGGGGAGCTAATAATCGATTTACTTGGTTGGGAAGCTAATAATCGATTTTCTTGGTTGGGAAGCTAATAAGAGGTTTCCTTGGTTGGGAAGCTAATAATCGATTTACTTGGTTGGGAAGCTAATAATCGATTTACTTGGTTGGGGAGCTAATAATCGATTTACTTGGTTGGGAAGCTAATAATCGATTTACTTGGTTGGGAAGCTAATAATCGATTTACTTGGTTGGGAAGATAATAATCGATTTACTTGGTTGGGGAGCTAATAATCGATTTACTTGGTTGGGAAGCTAATAATCGATTTTCTTGGTTGGGAAGCTAATAAGAGGTTTCCTTGGTTGGGAAGCTAATAATCGATTTACTTGGTTGGGAAGCTAATAATCGATTTACTTGGTTGGGAAGCTAATAATCGATTTACTTGGTTGGGAAGCTAATAATAGATTTACTTGATTGGGAAGCTAATAAATGGATTTACTTGGTTGGGAAGCTAATAATCGATTTACTTGGTTGGGAAGCTAATAATCCATTTACTTGGTTGGGAAGCTAATAATCGATTTGCTTGGTTGGGAAGCTAATAATCGATTTGCTTGGTTGGGAAGCTAATAATCGATTTACTTGGTTGGGAAGCTAATATGATCGATTTACTTGGTTGGGAAGCTAATAATAGATTTACTTGTTTGGGAAGCTAATAATCGATTTCCTTGGTTGGGAAGCTAATAATCGATTTACTTGGTTGGGAAGCTAATAATCGATTTACTTGGTTGGGAAGCTAATATGATCGATTTACTTGGTTGGGAAGCTAATAATAGATTTACTTGTTTGGGAAGCTAATAATCGATTTATTTGGTTGGGAAGCTAATAATCGATTTACTTGGTTAGGGAGCTAATAATCGATTTACTTGGTTGGGAAGCTAATAATAGATTTACTTGTTTGGGAAGCTAATAATCGATTTACTTGGTTGGGAAGCTAATATGATCGATTTACTTGTTTGGGAAGCTAATAATCGATTTACTTGGTTGGGAAGCTACTAATCGATTTACTTGGTTGGGAAGCTAATAATCGATTTACTTGGTTGGGAAGCTAATAATAGATTTACTTGATTGGGGAGCTAATAATAGATTTACTTGGTTGGGAAGCTAATATGATCGATTTACTTGGTTGGGAAGCTAATAATAGATTTACTTGTTTGGGAAGCTAATAATCGATCTACTTGGTTGGGAAGCTAATAATCGATTTACTTGGTTGGGGAGCTAATAATCGATTTACTTGGTTGGGAAGCTAATAATCGATTTATTTGGTTGGGAAGCTAATAATCGATTTACTTGGTTGGGAAGCTAATAATCGATTTACTTGGTTGGGGAGCTAATAATAGATTTACTTGGTTGGGAAGCTAATATGATCGATTTACTTGGTTGGGAAGCTAATAATAGATTTACTTGTTTGGGAAGCTAATAATCGATTTACTTGGTTGGGGAGCTAATAATAGATTTACTTGGTTGGGAAGCTAATATGATCGATTTACTTGGTTGGGAAGCTAATAATCGATTTACTTGGTTGGGAAGCTAATAATCGATTTACTTGGTTGGGGAGCTAATAATCGATTTACTTTGTTGGGAAGCTAATAATCGATTTACTTGGTTGGGAAGCTAATAATCGATTTACTTGGTTGGGAAGCTAATAATCGATTTACTTGGTTGGGAAGCTAATAATAGATTTACTTGATTGGGAAGCTTATAAATCGATTTACTTGGTTGGGAAGTTAATAATCAATTTACTTGTTTGGGAAGCTAATAATCGATTTACTTGGTTGGGAAGCTAATAATCGATTTACTTGGTTGGGAAGCTAATAATCGATTTACTTGGTTGGGAAGCTAATAATCGATTTACTTCGTTGGGAAGGTAATAATCGATTTACTTGGTTGGGAAGCTAATAATCGATTTACTTGGTTGGGAAGCTAATAATAGATTTACTTGATTGGGGAGCTAATAATAGATTTACTTGGTTGGGAAGCTAATATGATCGATTTACTTGGTTGGGAAGCTAATAATAGATTTACTTGTTTGGGAAGCTAATAATCGATTTACTTGGTTGGGAAGCTAATAATCGATTTACTTGGTTGGGAAGCTAATAATCGATTTACTGCTAATAATAGATTTACTTGATTGGGAAGCTTATAAATCGATTTACTTGGTTGAGAAGCTACTACTCGATTTACTTGGTTGGGAAGCTAATAATCGATTTACTTGGTTGGGAAGCTAATAATAGATTTACTTGATTGGGGAGCTAATAATAGATTTACTTGGTTGGGAAGCTAATATGATCGATTTACTTGGTTGGGAAGCTAATAATAGATTTACTTGTTTGGGAAGCTAATAATCGATCTACTTGGTTGGGAAGCTAATAATCGATTTACTTGGTTGGGGAGCTAATAATCGATTTACTTGGTTGGGAAGCTAATAATCGATTTATTTGGTTGGGAAGCTAATAATCGATTTACTTGGTTGGGAAGCTAATAATCGATTTACTTGGTTGGGGAGCTAATAATAGATTTACTTGGTTGGGAAGCTAATATGATCGATTTACTTGGTTGGGAAGCTAATAATAGATTTACTTGTTTGGGAAGCTAATAATCGATTTACTTGGTTGGGGAGCTAATAATAGATTTACTTGGTTGGGAAGCTAATATGATCGATTTACTTGGTTGGGAAGCTAATAATCGATTTACTTGGTTGGGAAGCTAATAATCGATTTACTTGGTTGGGGAGCTAATAATCGATTTACTTTGTTGGGAAGCTAATAATCGATTTACTTGGTTGGGAAGCTAATAATCGATTTACTTGGTTGGGAAGCTAATAATCGATTTACTTGGTTGGGAAGCTAATAATAGATTTACTTGATTGGGAAGCTTATAAATCGATTTACTTGGTTGGGAAGTTAATAATCAATTTACTTGTTTGGGAAGCTAATAATCGATTTACTTGGTTGGGAAGCTAATAATCGATTTACTTGGTTGGGAAGCTAATAATCGATTTACTTGGTTGGGAAGCTAATAATCGATTTACTTCGTTGGGAAGGTAATAATCGATTTACTTGGTTGGGAAGCTAATAATCGATTTACTTGGTTGGGAAGCTAATAATAGATTTACTTGATTGGGGAGCTAATAATAGATTTACTTGGTTGGGAAGCTAATATGATCGATTTACTTGGTTGGGAAGCTAATAATAGATTTACTTGTTTGGGAAGCTAATAATCGATTTACTTGGTTGGGAAGCTAATAATCGATTTACTTGGTTGGGAAGCTAATAATCGATTTACTTGGTTGGGAAGCTAATAATAGATTTACTTGATTGGGAAGCTTATAAATCGATTTACTTGGTTGGGAAGTTAATAATCAATTTACTTGTTTGGGAAGCTAATAATCGATTTACTTGGTTGGGAAGCTAATAATCGATTTACTTGGTTGGGAAGCTAATAATCGATTTACTTGGTTGGGAAGCTAATAATCGATTTACTTCGTTGGGAAGGTAATAATCGATTTACTTGGTTGGGAAGCTAATAATCGATTTACTTGGTTGGGAAGCTAATAATAGATTTACTTGATTGGGGAGCTAATAATAGATTTACTTGGTTGGGAAGCTAATATGATCGATTTACTTGGTTGGGAAGCTAATAATAGATTTACTTGTTTGGGAAGCTAATAATCGATTTACTTGGTTGGGAAGCTAATAATCGATTTACTTGGTTGGGGAGCTAATAATCGATTTACTTGGTTGGGGAGCTAATAATCGATTTACTTGGTTGGGAAGCTAATAATCGATTTATTTGGTTGGGAAGCTAACAATCGATTTACTTGGTTGGGAAGCTAATATGATCGATTTACTTGGTTGGGAAGCTAATAATAGATTTACTTGTTTGGGAAGCTAATAATCGAATTACTTGGTTGGGGAGCTAATAATAGATTTACTTGGTTGGGAAGCTAATATGATCGATTTACTTGGTTGGGAAGCTAATAATCGATTTACTTGGCTGGGAAGCTAATAATCGATTTACTTGGTTGGGGAGCTAATAATCGATTTACTTGGTTGGGAAGCTAATAATCGATTTACTTGGTTGGGAAGCTAATAATCGATTTACTTGGTTGGGAAGCTAATAATCGATTTACTTGGTTGGGGAGCTAATAATCGATTTACTTGGTTGGGAAGCTAATAATCGATTTTCTTGGTTGGGAAGCTAATAAGAGGTTTCCTTGGTTGGGAAGCTAATAATCGATTTACTTGGTTGGGAAGCTAATAATCGATTTACTTGGTTGGGAAGCTAATAATCGATTTACTTGGTTGGGAAGCTAATAATCGATTTACTTGGTTGGGAAGCTAATAATCGATTTACTTGGTTGGGGAGCTAATAATCGATTTACTTGGTTGGGAAGCTAATAATCGATTTATTTGGTTGGGAAGCTAATAATCGATTTACTTGGTTGGGAAGCTAATATGATCGATTTACTTGGTTGGGAAGCTAATAATAGATTTACTTGTTTGGGAAGCTAATAATCGATTTACTTGGTTGGGAAGCTAATAATCGATTTACTTGTTTGGGAAGCTTATAATTGATTTACTTGGTTGGGGAGCTAATAATCGATTTACTTGGATGGGAAGCTAATAATATATTTACTTGTTTGGGAAGCTAATAATCGATTTCCTTGGTTGGGAAGCTAATAATCGATTTACTTGGTTGGGAAGCTAATAATCGATTTACTTGGTTGGGAAGCTAATAATCGATTTACTTGGTTGGGAAGCTAATATGATCGATTTACTTGGTTGGGAAGCTAATAATAGATTTACTTGTTTGGGAAGCTAATAATCGATTTACTTGGTTGGGAAGCTAATAATCGATTTACTTGGTTAGGGAGCTAATAATCGATTTACTTGGTTGGGAAGCTAATAATAGATTTACTTGTTTGGGAAGCTAATAATCGATTTACTTGGTTGGGAAGCTAATATGATCGATTTACTTGTTTGGGAAGCTAATAATCGATTTACTTGGTTGGGAAGCTAATAATCGATTTACTTGGTTGGGAAGCTAATAATCGATTTACTTGGTTGGGAAGCTAATATGATCGATTTACTTGGTTGGGAAGCTAATAATAGATTTACTTGTTTGGGAAGCTAATAATCGATTTACTTGGTTGGGAAGCTAATAATCGATTTACTTGGTTGGGAAGCTAATATGATCGATTTACTTGGTTGGGAAGCTAATAATAGATTTACTTGTTTGGGAAGCTAATAATCGATTTACTTGGTTGGGAAGCTAATAATCGATTTACTTGTTTGGGAAGCTTATAATCGATTTTCTTGGTTGGGGAGCTAATAATCGATTTACTTGGATGGGAAGCTAATAATATATTTACTTGTTTGGGAAGCTAATAATCGATTTCCTTGGTTGGGAAGCTAATAATCGATTTACTTGGTTGGGAAGCTAATAATCGATTTACTTGGTTGGGAAGCTAATAATCGATTTACTTGGTTGGGAAGCTAATATGATCGATTTACTTGGTTGGGAAGCTAATAATAGATTTACTTGTTTGGGAAGCTAATAATCGATTTATTTGGTTGGGAAGCTAATAATCGATTTACTTGGTTGGGAAGCTAATATGATCGATTTACTTGTTTGGGAAGCTAATAATAGATTTACTTGTTTGGGAAGCTAATAATCGATTTACTTGGTTGGGAAGCTAATAATCGATTTACTTGGTTGGGGAGCTAATAATAGATTTACTTGGTTGGGAAGCTAATAATCGATTTACTTGGTTGGGAAGCTAATAATCGATTTACTTGGTTGGGAAGCTAATAATCGATTTACTTGGTTGGGGAGCTAATAATCGATTTACTTGGTTGGGAAGCTAATAATCGATTTTCTTGGTTGGGAAGCTAATAAGAGGTTTCCTTGGTTGGGAAGCTAATAATCGATTTACTTGGTTGGGAAGCTAATAATCGATTTACTTGGTTGGGAAGCTAATAATCGATTTACTTGGTTGGGAAGCTAATAATCGATTTACTTGGTTGGGAAGCTAATAATCGATTTACTTGGTTGGGGAGCTAATAATCGATTTACTTGGTTGGGAAGCTAATAATCGATTTATTTGGTTGGGAAGCTAATAATCGATTTACTTGGTTGGGAAGCTAATATGATCGATTTACTTGGTTGGGAAGCTAATAATAGATTTACTTGTTTGGGAAGCTAATAATCGATTTACTTGGTTGGGAAGCTAATAATCGATTTACTTGTTTGGGAAGCTTATAATTGATTTACTTGGTTGGGGAGCTAATAATCGATTTACTTGGATGGGAAGCTAATAATATATTTACTTGTTTGGGAAGCTAATAATCGATTTCCTTGGTTGGGAAGCTAATAATCGATTTACTTGGTTGGGAAGCTAATAATCGATTTACTTGGTTGGGAAGCTAATAATCGATTTACTTGGTTGGGAAGCTAATATGATCGATTTACTTGGTTGGGAAGCTAATAATAGATTTACTTGTTTGGGAAGCTAATCATCGATTTACTTGGTTGGGAAGCTAATAATCGATTTACTTGGTTAGGGAGCTAATAATCGATTTACTTGGTTGGGAAGCTAATAATAGATTTACTTGTTTGGGAAGCTAATAATCGATTTACTTGGTTGGGAAGCTAATATGATCGATTTACTTGTTTGGGAAGCTAATAATCGATTTACTTGGTTGGGAAGCTAATAATCGATTTACTTGGTTGGGAAGCTAATAATCGATTTACTTGGTTGGGAAGCTAATATGATCGATTTACTTGGTTGGGAAGCTAATAATAGATTTACTTGTTTGGGAAGCTAATAATCGATTTACTTGGTTGGGAAGCTAATAATCGATTTACTTGGTTGGGAAGCTAATATGATCGATTTACTTGGTTGGGAAGCTAATAATAGATTTACTTGTTTGGGAAGCTAATAATCGATTTACTTGGTTGGGAAGCTAATAATCGATTTACTTGTTTGGGAAGCTTATAATCGATTTACTTGGTTGGGGAGCTAATAATCGATTTACTTGGATGGGAAGCTAATAATATATTTACTTGTTTGGGAAGCTAATAATCGATTTACTTGGTTGGGAAGCTAATAATCGATTTACTTGGTTGGGAAGCTAATAATCGATTTACTTGGTTGGGAAGCTAATAATCGATTTACTTGGTTGGGAAGCTAATATGATCGATTTACTTGGTTGGGAAGCTAATAATAGATTTACTTGTTTGGGAAGCTAATAATCGATTTATTTGGTTGGGAAGCTAATAATCGATTTACTTGGTTGGGAAGCTAATATGATCGATTTACTTGGTTGGGAAGCTAATAATAGATTTACTTGTTTGGGAAGCTAATAATCGATTTACTTGGTTGGGAAGCTAATAATCGATTTACTTGTTTGGGAAGCTTATAATCGATTTACTTGGTTGGGGAGCTAATAATCGATTTACTTGGATGGGAAGCTAATAATATATTTAATTGTTTGGGAAGCTAATAATCGATTTCCTTGGTTGGGAAGCTAATAATCGATTTACTTGGTTGGGAAGCTAATAATCGATTTACTTGGTTGGGAAGCTAATAATCGATTTACTTGGTTGGGAAGCTAATATGATCGATTTACTTGGTTGGGAAGCTAATAATAGATTTACTTGTTTGGGAAGCTAATAATCGATTTACTTGGTTGGGAAGCTAATAATCGATTTACTTGGTTAGGGAGCTAATAATCGATTTACTTGGTTGGGAAGCTAATAATAGATTTACTTGTTTGGGAAGCTAATAATCGATTTACTTGGTTGGGAAGCTAATATGATCGATTTACTTGTTTGGGAAGCTAATAATCGATTTACTTGGTTGGGAAGCTACTAATCGATTTACTTGGTTGGGAAGCTAATAATCGATTTACTTGGTTGGGAAGCTAATAATAGATTTACTTGATTGGGGAGCTAATAATAGATTTACTTGGTTGGGAAGCTAATATGATCGATTTACTTGGTTGGGAAGCTAATAATAGATTTACTTGTTTGGGAAGCTAATAATCGATTTACTTAGTTGGGAAGCTAATAATCGATTTACTTGGTTGGGGAGCTAATAATCGATTTACTTGGTTGGGAAGCTAATAATCGATTTATTTGGTTGGGAAGCTAATAATCGATTTACTTGGTTGGGAAGCTAATAATCGATTTACTTGGTTGGGGAGCTAATAATAGATTTACTTGGTTGGGAAGCTAATATGATCGATTTACTTGGTTGGGAAGCTAATAATAGATTTACTTGTTTGGGAAGCTAATAATCGATTTACTAGGTTGGGGAGCTAATAATAGATTTACTTGGTTGGGAAGCTAATATGATCGATTTACTTGGTTGGGAAGCTAATAATCGATTTACTTGGTTGGGAAGCTAATAATCGATTTACTTGGTTGGGGAGCTAATAATCGATTTACTTTGTTGGGAAGCTAATAATCGATTTACTTGGTTGGGAAGCTAATAATCGATTTACTTGGTTGGGAAGCTAATAATCGATTTACTTGGTTGGGAAGCTAATAATCAATTTACTTGTTTGGGAAGCTAATAATCGATTTACTTGGTTGGGAAGCTAATAATCGATTTACTTGGTTGGGAAGCTAATAATCGATTTACTTGGTTGGGAAGCTAATAATCGATTTACTTCGTTGGGAAGGTAATAATCGATTTACTTGGTTGGGAAGCTAATAATCGATTTACTTGGTTGGGAAGCTAATAATAGATTTACTTGATTGGGGAGCTAATAATAGATTTACTTGGTTGGGAAGCTAATATGATCGATTTTCTTGGTTGGGAAGCTAATAATAGATTTACTTGTTTGGGAAGCTAATAATCGATTTACTTGGTTGGGAAGCTAATAATCGATTTACTTGGTTGGGGAGCTAATAATCGATTTATTGGTTGGGGAGCTAATAATCGATTTGCTTGGTTGGGAAGCTAATAATCGATTTACTTGGTTGGGAAGCTAATAATAGATTTACTTGATTGGGAAGCTAATAATAGATTTACTTGGTTGGGAAGCTAATAATCGATTTACTTGGTTGGGGAGCTAATAATAGATTTACTTGGTTGGGAAGGTAATATGATCGATTTACTTGGTTGGGAAGCTAATAATCGATTTACTTGGTTGGGAAGCTAATAATCGATTTACTTGGTTGGGAAGCTAATAATCGATTTACTTGGTTGGGGAGCTAATAATCGATTTACTTGGTTGGGAAGCTAATAATCGATTTTCTTGGTTGGGAAGCTAATAAGAGGTTTCCTTGGTTGGGAAGCTAATAATCGATTTACATGGTTGGGAAGCTAATAATCGATTTACTTGGTTGGGAAGCTAATAATCGATTTACTTGGTTGGGAAGCTAATAATAGATTTACTTGATTGGGAAGCTAATAAATCGATTTACTTGGTTGGGAAGCTAATAATCGATTTACTTGGTTGGGAAGCTAGTAATCGATTTACTTGGTTGGGAAGCTAATAATCGATTTACTTGGTTGGGAAGCTAATAATCGATTTACTTGGTTGGGAAGCTAATAATCGATTTACTTGGTTGGGAAGCTAATAATCGATTTACTTGGTTGGGAAGCTAATAATCGATTTACTTGGTTGGGAAGCTAATAATATATTTACTTGATTGGGGAGCTAATAATAGATTTACTTGGTTGGGAAGCTAATATGATCGATTTACTTGGTTGGGAAGCTAATAATAGATTTACTTGGTTGGGAAGCTAATAATCGATTTACTTGGTTGGGAAGCTAATAATCGATTTATTTGGTTGGGAAGCTAATAATCGATTTACTTGGTTGGGAAGCTAATATGATCGATTTACTTGGTTGGGAAGCTAATAATAGATTTACTTGTTTGGGAAGCTAATAATCGATTTACTTGGTTGGGAAGCTAATTATCGATTTACTTGGTTGAGAAGCTAATAATCGATTTATTTGGTTGGGAAGCTAATAATCGATTTACTTGGTTGGGAAGCTAATAATCGATTTATTTGGTTGGGAAGCTAATAATCGATTTACTTGTTTGGGAAGCTTATAATAGATTTACTTGGTTGGGGAGCTAATAATCGATTTACTTGGATGGGAAGCTAATAATATATTTACTTGTTTGGGAAGCTAATAATCGATTTACTTGGTTGGGAAGCTAATTATCGATTTACTTGGTTGGGAAGCTAATAATCGATTTGTTTGGTTGGGAAGCTAATAATCGATTTACTTGGTTGGGAAGCTAATAATCGATTTACTTGGTTGCGGAGCTAATAATAGATTTACTTGGTTGTGAAGCTAATATGATCGATTTACTTGGTTGGGAAGCTAATAATAGATTTAATGTTTGGGAAGCTAATAATCGATTTACTTGTTTGGGAAGCTAATAATCGAATTACTTGGTTGGGGAGCTAATAATAGATTTACTTGGTTGGGAAGCTAATATGATCGATTTACTTGGTTGGGAAGCTAATAATCGATTTACTTGGCTGGGAAGCTAATAATCGATTTACTTGGTTGGGGAGCTAATAATCGATTTACTTGGTTGGGAAGCTAATAATCGATTTACTTGGTTGGGAAGCTAATAATCGATTTTCTTGGTTGGGAAGCTAATAAGAGGTTTCCTTGGTTGGGAAGCTAATAATCGATTTACTTGGTTGGGAAGCTAACAATCGATTTACTTGGTTGGGGAGCTAATAATAGATTTACTTGGTTGGGAAGCTAATATGATCGATTTACTTGGTTGGGAAGCTAATAATAGATTTACTTGTTTGGGAAGCTAATAATCGATTTACTTGTTTGGGAAGCTAATAATCGATTTACTTGGTTGGGGGGCTAATAATAGATTTACTTGGTTGGGAAGCTAATATGATCGATTTACTTGTTTGGGAAGCTAATAATCGATTTACTTGTTTGGGAAGCTAATAATCGATTTACTTGGTTGGGAAGCTAATAATCGATTTACTTGGTTGGGGAGCTAATAATAGATTTACTTGGTTGGGAAGCTAATATGATCGATTTACTTGGTTGGGAAGCTAATAATCGATTTACTTGGTTGGGAAGCTAATAATCGATTTACTTGGTTGGGAAGCTAATAATCGATTTACTTGGTTGGGGAGCTAATAATCGATTTACTTGGTTGGGAAGCTAATAATCGATTTTCTTGGTTGGGAAGCTAATAAGAGGTTTCCTTGGTTGGGAAGCTAATAATCGATTTACTTGGTTGGGAAGCTAATAATCGATTTACTTGGTTGGGAAGCTAATAATCGATTTACTTGGTTGGGAAGATAATAATAGATTTACTTGATTGGGAAGCTAATAAAACGATTTACTTGGTTGGGAAGCTAATAATCGATTTACTTGGTTGGGAAGCTAGTAATCGATTTACTTGGTTGGGAAGCTAATAATCGATTTACTTGGTTGGGAAGCTAATAATCGATTTACTTGGTTGGGAAGCTAATAATCGATTTACTTGGTTGGGAAGCTAATAATCGATTTACTTGGTTGGGAAGCTAATAATCGATTTACTTGGTTGGGAAGCTAATAATATATTTACTTGTTTGGGAAGCTAATAATCGATTTACTTGGTTGGGAAGCTAATTATCGATTTACTTGGTTGGGAAGCTAATAATCGATTTGTTTGGTTGGGAAGCTAATAATCGATTTACTTGGTTGGGAAGCTAATAATCGATTTACTTGGTTGCGGAGCTAATAATAGATTTACTTGGTTGTGAAGCTAATATGATCGATTTACTTGGTTGGGAAGCTAATAATAGATTTAATGTTTGGGAAGCTAATAATCGATTTACTTGTTTGGGAAGCTAATAATCGAATTACTTGGTTGGGGAGCTAATAATAGATTTACTTGGTTGGGAAGCTAATATGATCGATTTACTTGGTTGGGAAGCTAATAATCGATTTACTTGGCTGGGAAGCTAATAATCGATTTACTTGGTTGGGGAGCTAATAATCGATTTACTTGGTTGGGAAGCTAATAATCGATTTACTTGGTTGGGAAGCTAATAATCGATTTTCTTGGTTGGGAAGCTAATAAGAGGTTTCCTTGGTTGGGAAGCTAATAATCGATTTACTTGGTTGGGAAGCTAACAATCGATTTACTTGGTTGGGGAGCTAATAATAGATTTACTTGGTTGGGAAGCTAATATGATCGATTTACTTGGTTGGGAAGCTAATAATAGATTTACTTGTTTGGGAAGCTAATAATCGATTTACTTGTTTGGGAAGCTAATAATCGATTTACTTGGTTGGGGGGCTAATAATAGATTTACTTGGTTGGGAAGCTAATATGATCGATTTACTTGTTTGGGAAGCTAATAATCGATTTACTTGTTTGGGAAGCTAATAATCGATTTACTTGGTTGGGAAGCTAATAATCGATTTACTTGGTTGGGGAGCTAATAATAGATTTACTTGGTTGGGAAGCTAATATGATCGATTTACTTGGTTGGGAAGCTAATAATCGATTTACTTGGTTGGGAAGCTAATAATCGATTTACTTGGTTGGGAAGCTAATAATCGATTTACTTGGTTGGGGAGCTAATAATCGATTTACTTGGTTGGGAAGCTAATAATCGATTTTCTTGGTTGGGAAGCTAATAAGAGGTTTCCTTGGTTGGGAAGCTAATAATCGATTTACTTGGTTGGGAAGCTAATAATCGATTTACTTGGTTGGGAAGCTAATAATCGATTTACTTGGTTGGGAAGATAATAATAGATTTACTTGATTGGGAAGCTAATAAAACGATTTACTTGGTTGGGAAGCTAATAATCGATTTACTTGGTTGGGAAGCTAGTAATCGATTTACTTGGTTGGGAAGCTAATAATCGATTTACTTGGTTGGGAAGCTAATAATCGATTTACTTGGTTGGGAAGCTAATAATCGATTTACTTGGTTGGGAAGCTAATAATCGATTTACTTGGTTGGGAAGCTAATAATCGATTTACTTGGTTGGGAAGCTAATAATATATTTACTTGATTGGGGAGCTAATAATAGATTTACTTGGTTGGGAAGCTAATATGATCGATTTACTTGGTTGGGAAGCTAATAATAGATTTACTTGGTTGGGAAGCTAATAATCGATTTACTTGGTTGGGAAGCTAATAATCGATTTATTTGGTTGGGAAGCTAATAATCGATTTACTTGGTTGGGAAGCTAATATGATCGATTTACTTGGTTGGGAAGCTAATAATAGATTTACTTGTTTGGGAAGCTAATAATCGATTTACTTGGTTGGGAAGCTAATTATCGATTTACTTGGTTGAGAAGCTAATAATCGATTTATTTGGTTGGGAAGCTAATAATCGATTTACTTGGTTGGGAAGCTAATAATCGATTTATTTGGTTGGGAAGCTAATAATCGATTTACTTGTTTGGGAAGCTTATAATAGATTTACTTGGTTGGGGAGCTAATAATCGATTTACTTGGATGGGAAGCTAATAATATATTTACTTGTTTGGGAAGCTAATAATCGATTTACTTGGTTGGGAAGCTAATTATCGATTTACTTGGTTGGGAAGCTAATAATCGATTTGTTTGGTTGGGAAGCTAATAATCGATTTACTTGGTTGGGAAGCTAATAATCGATTTACTTGGTTGCGGAGCTAATAATAGATTTACTTGGTTGTGAAGCTAATATGATCGATTTACTTGGTTGGGAAGCTAATAATAGATTTAATGTTTGGGAAGCTAATAATCGATTTACTTGTTTGGGAAGCTAATAATCGAATTACTTGGTTGGGGAGCTAATAATAGATTTACTTGGTTGGGAAGCTAATATGATCGATTTACTTGGTTGGGAAGCTAATAATCGATTTACTTGGCTGGGAAGCTAATAATCGATTTACTTGGTTGGGGAGCTAATAATCGATTTACTTGGTTGGGAAGCTAATAATCGATTTACTTGGTTGGGAAGCTAATAATCGATTTTCTTGGTTGGGAAGCTAATAAGAGGTTTCCTTGGTTGGGAAGCTAATAATCGATTTACTTGGTTGGGAAGCTAATAATCGATTTACTTGGTTGGGAAGCTAATAATCGATTTACTTGGTTGGGAAGCTAATAATAGATTTACTTGATTGGGAAGCTAATAAATGGATTTACTTGGTTGGGAAGCTAATAATCGATTTACTTGGTTGGGAAGCTAATAATCCATTTACTTGGTTGGGAAGCTAATAATCGATTTGCTTGGTTGGGAAGCTAATAATCGATTTACTTGGTTGGGAAGCTAATAATAGATTTACTTGATTGGGAAGCTAATAATAGATTTACTTGGTTGGGAAGCTAATATGATCGATTTACTTGGTTGGGAAGCTAATAATAGATTTACTTGTTTGGGAAGCTAATAATCGATTTACTTGGTTGGGAAGCTAATAATCGATTTACTTGGTTGGGGAGCTAATAATCGATTTACTTGGTTGGGAAGCTAATAATCGATTTATTTGGTTGGGAAGCTAATAATCGATTTACTTGGTTGGGAAGCTAATATGATCGATTTACTTGGTTGGGAAGCTAATAATAGATTTACTTGTTTGGGAAGCTAATAATCGATTTACTTGGTTGGGAAGCTAATAATCGATTTACTTGTTTGGGAAGCTTATAATCGATTTACTTGGTTGGGGAGCTAATAATCGATTTACTTGGATGGGAAGCTAATAATATATTTACTTGTTTGGGAAGCTAATAATCGATTTCCTTGGTTGGGAAGCTAATAATCGATTTACTTGGTTGGGAAGCTAATAATCGATTTACTTGGTTGGGAAGCTAATAATCGATTTACTTGGTTGGGAAGCTAATATGATCGATTTACTTGGTTGGGAAGCTAATCATAGATTTACTTGTTTGGGAAGCTAATAATCGATTTACTTGGTTGGGAAGCTAATAATCGATTTACTTGGTTAGGGAGCTAATAATCGATTTACTTGGTTGGGAAGCTAATAATAGATTTACTTGTTTGGGAAGCTAATAATCGATTTACTTGGTTGGAAACCTAATAATAGATTTACTTGGTTGGAAACCTAATAATAGATTTACTTGGTTGGGAAGCTATTAATAGATTTACTTGGTTGGGAAGCTATTCATAGATTTACTTGGTTGGAAACCTAATAATAGATTTACTTGGTTGGAAACCTAATAATAGATTTACTTGGTTGGAAACCTAATAATAGATTTACTTGGTTGGAAACCTAATAATAGATTTACTTGGTTGAGAAGCTATTAATAGATTTACTTGGTTGGGAAGCTATTCATAGATTTACTTGGTTGGAAACCTAATAATAGATTTACTTGGTTGGAAACCTAATAATAGATTTACTTGGTTGGAAACCTAATAATAGATTTACTTGGTTGGAAACCTAATAATAGATTTACTTGGTTGAGAAGCTATTAATAGATTTACTTGGTTGGGAAGCTATTCATAGATTTACTTGGTTGGAAACCTAATAATAGATTTACTTGGTTGGAAACCTAATAATAGATTTACTTGGTTGGAAACCTAATAATAGATTTACTTGGTTGGGAAGCTATTAATAGATTTACTTGTTTGGAAAGCTATTAATAGATTTACTTGGTTGGAAACCTAATAATAGATTTACTTGGGTGGAAACCTAATAATAGATTTACTTGGTTGGGAAGCTATTCAAAGATTTACTTGGTTGGGAAGCTATTAATAGATTTACTTGGTTGGAAACCTAATAATAGATTTACTTGGTTGGAAACCTAATAATCGATTTACTTAGTTGGGAAGCTAATAATCGATTTACTTGGTTGAAAAGCTATTAATAGATTTACTTGTTTGGGAAGCTATTCATAGATTTACTTGGTTGGGAAGCTATTCATAGATTTACTTGGTTGGGAAGCTAATAATAGATTTACTTGGTTGGAAACCTAATAATAGATTTACTTGATTGGAAAGCTATTAATAGATGTACTTGGTTGGAAAGCTATTCATAGATTTACTTGGTTGGGAAGCTAATAATAGATTTACTTGGTTGGGAAGCTATTAAAAGATTTACTTGGTTGGGAAGCTATTAATAGATTTACTTGGTTGGGAAGCTAATAATAGATTTACTTGGTTGGAAACCTAATAATAGATTTACTTGATTGGAAAGCTATTAATAGATTTACTTGGTTGGAAAGCTATTCATAGATTTACTTGGTTGGGAAGCTAATAATAGATTTACTTGGTTGGGAAGCTATTAATAGATTTACTTGGTTGGGAAGCCAATAATAGATTTACTTGGTTGGGAAGCTATTCATAGACTTACTTGGTTGAAAAGCTATTAATAGATTTACTTGGTTGGAAAGCTATTCATAGATTTACTTGGTTGGGAAGCTAATAATAGATTTACTTGGTTGGGAAGCTATTAATAGATATACTTGGTTGGGGAGCTAATAATACATTTACTTGGTTGGGAAGCTAATAATAGATTTACTTGGTTGGGAAGCTAATAATAGATTTACTTGGTTGGGAAGCTAATAATGGATTTACTTGGTTGGGAAGCTAATAATCGATTTACTTGGTTGGGAAGCTAATAATACATTTACTTGGTTGGGAAGCTAATAATGGATTTACTTGGTTGTGAAGCTAATAATAGATTTACTTGGTTGGGGAGCTAATAATCCATTTACTTGGTTGGGAAGCTAATAATCGATTTACTTGGTTGGGAAGCTAATATGATAGATTTACTTGGTTGGGAAGCTAATAATCGATTTATTTGGTTGGGAAGCTAATAATCGATTTACTTGTTTGGGAAGCTTATAATAGATTTACTTGGTTGGGGAGCTAATAATCGATTTACTTGGATGGGAAGCTAATAATATATTTACTTGTTTGGGAAGCTAATAATCGATTTACTTGGTTGGGAAGCTAATTATCGATTTACTTGGTTGGGAAGCTAATAATCGATTTGTTTGGTTGGGAAGCTAATAATCGATTTACTTGGTTGGGAAGCTAATAATCGATTTACTTGGTTGCGGAGCTAATAATAGATTTACTTGGTTGTGAAGCTAATATGATCGATTTACTTGGTTGGGAAGCTAATAATAGATTTAATGTTTGGGAAGCTAATAATCGATTTACTTGGTTGGGAAGCTAATAATCGATTTACTTGGTTGGGAAGCTAATAATCGATTTTCTTGGTTGGGAAGCTAATAAGAGGTTTCCTTGGTTGGGAAGCTAATAATCGATTTACTTGGTTGGGAAGCTAACAATCGATTTACTTGGTTGGGGAGCTAATAATAGATTTACTTGGTTGGGAAGCTAATATGATCGATTTACTTGGTTGGGAAGCTAATAATAGATTTACTTGTTTGGGAAGCTAATAATCGATTTACTTGTTTGGGAAGCTAATAATCGATTTACTTGGTTGGGGGGCTAATAATAGATTTACTTGGTTGGGAAGCTAATATGATCGATTTACTTGTTTGGGAAGCTAATAATCGATTTACTTGTTTGGGAAGCTAATAATCGATTTACTTGGTTGGGAAGCTAATAATCGATTTACTTGGTTGGGGAGCTAATAATAGATTTACTTGGTTGGGAAGCTAATATGATCGATTTACTTGGTTGGGAAGCTAATAATCGATTTACTTGGTTGGGAAGCTAATAATCGATTTACTTGGTTGGGAAGCTAATAATCGATTTACTTGGTTGGGGAGCTAATAATCGATTTACTTGGTTGGGAAGCTAATAATCGATTTTCTTGGTTGGGAAGCTAATAAGAGGTTTCCTTGGTTGGGAAGCTAATAATCGATTTACTTGGTTGGGAAGCTAATAATCGATTTACTTGGTTGGGAAGCTAATAATCGATTTACTTGGTTGGGAAGATAATAATAGATTTACTTGATTGGGAAGCTAATAAAACGATTTACTTGGTTGGGAAGCTAATAATCGATTTACTTGGTTGGGAAGCTAGTAATCGATTTACTTGGTTGGGAAGCTAATAATCGATTTACTTGGTTGGGAAGCTAATAATCGATTTACTTGGTTGGGAAGCTAATAATCGATTTACTTGGTTGGGAAGCTAATAATCGATTTACTTGGTTGGGAAGCTAATAATCGATTTACTTGGTTGGGAAGCTAATAATATATTTACTTGTTTGGGAAGCTAATAATCGATTTACTTGGTTGGGAAGCTAATTATCGATTTACTTGGTTGGGAAGCTAATAATCGATTTGTTTGGTTGGGAAGCTAATAATCGATTTACTTGGTTGGGAAGCTAATAATCGATTTACTTGGTTGCGGAGCTAATAATAGATTTACTTGGTTGTGAAGCTAATATGATCGATTTACTTGGTTGGGAAGCTAATAATAGATTTAATGTTTGGGAAGCTAATAATCGATTTACTTGTTTGGGAAGCTAATAATCGAATTACTTGGTTGGGGAGCTAATAATAGATTTACTTGGTTGGGAAGCTAATATGATCGATTTACTTGGTTGGGAAGCTAATAATCGATTTACTTGGCTGGGAAGCTAATAATCGATTTACTTGGTTGGGGAGCTAATAATCGATTTACTTGGTTGGGAAGCTAATAATCGATTTACTTGGTTGGGAAGCTAATAATCGATTTTCTTGGTTGGGAAGCTAATAAGAGGTTTCCTTGGTTGGGAAGCTAATAATCGATTTACTTGGTTGGGAAGCTAACAATCGATTTACTTGGTTGGGGAGCTAATAATAGATTTACTTGGTTGGGAAGCTAATATGATCGATTTACTTGGTTGGGAAGCTAATAATAGATTTACTTGTTTGGGAAGCTAATAATCGATTTACTTGTTTGGGAAGCTAATAATCGATTTACTTGGTTGGGGGGCTAATAATAGATTTACTTGGTTGGGAAGCTAATATGATCGATTTACTTGTTTGGGAAGCTAATAATCGATTTACTTGTTTGGGAAGCTAATAATCGATTTACTTGGTTGGGAAGCTAATAATCGATTTACTTGGTTGGGGAGCTAATAATAGATTTACTTGGTTGGGAAGCTAATATGATCGATTTACTTGGTTGGGAAGCTAATAATCGATTTACTTGGTTGGGAAGCTAATAATCGATTTACTTGGTTGGGAAGCTAATAATCGATTTACTTGGTTGGGGAGCTAATAATCGATTTACTTGGTTGGGAAGCTAATAATCGATTTTCTTGGTTGGGAAGCTAATAAGAGGTTTCCTTGGTTGGGAAGCTAATAATCGATTTACTTGGTTGGGAAGCTAATAATCGATTTACTTGGTTGGGAAGCTAATAATCGATTTACTTGGTTGGGAAGATAATAATAGATTTACTTGATTGGGAAGCTAATAAAACGATTTACTTGGTTGGGAAGCTAATAATCGATTTACTTGGTTGGGAAGCTAGTAATCGATTTACTTGGTTGGGAAGCTAATAATCGATTTACTTGGTTGGGAAGCTAATAATCGATTTACTTGGTTGGGAAGCTAATAATCGATTTACTTGGTTGGGAAGCTAATAATCGATTTACTTGGTTGGGAAGCTAATAATCGATTTACTTGGTTGGGAAGCTAATAATATATTTACTTGATTGGGGAGCTAATAATAGATTTACTTGGTTGGGAAGCTAATATGATCGATTTACTTGGTTGGGAAGCTAATAATAGATTTACTTGGTTGGGAAGCTAATAATCGATTTACTTGGTTGGGAAGCTAATAATCGATTTATTTGGTTGGGAAGCTAATAATCGATTTACTTGGTTGGGAAGCTAATATGATCGATTTACTTGGTTGGGAAGCTAATAATAGATTTACTTGTTTGGGAAGCTAATAATCGATTTACTTGGTTGGGAAGCTAATTATCGATTTACTTGGTTGAGAAGCTAATAATCGATTTATTTGGTTGGGAAGCTAATAATCGATTTACTTGGTTGGGAAGCTAATAATCGATTTATTTGGTTGGGAAGCTAATAATCGATTTACTTGTTTGGGAAGCTTATAATAGATTTACTTGGTTGGGGAGCTAATAATCGATTTACTTGGATGGGAAGCTAATAATATATTTACTTGTTTGGGAAGCTAATAATCGATTTACTTGGTTGGGAAGCTAATTATCGATTTACTTGGTTGGGAAGCTAATAATCGATTTGTTTGGTTGGGAAGCTAATAATCGATTTACTTGGTTGGGAAGCTAATAATCGATTTACTTGGTTGCGGAGCTAATAATAGATTTACTTGGTTGTGAAGCTAATATGATCGATTTACTTGGTTGGGAAGCTAATAATAGATTTAATGTTTGGGAAGCTAATAATCGATTTACTTGTTTGGGAAGCTAATAATCGAATTACTTGGTTGGGGAGCTAATAATAGATTTACTTGGTTGGGAAGCTAATATGATCGATTTACTTGGTTGGGAAGCTAATAATCGATTTACTTGGCTGGGAAGCTAATAATCGATTTACTTGGTTGGGGAGCTAATAATCGATTTACTTGGTTGGGAAGCTAATAATCGATTTACTTGGTTGGGAAGCTAATAATCGATTTTCTTGGTTGGGAAGCTAATAAGAGGTTTCCTTGGTTGGGAAGCTAATAATCGATTTACTTGGTTGGGAAGCTAATAATCGATTTACTTGGTTGGGAAGCTAATAATCGATTTACTTGGTTGGGAAGCTAATAATAGATTTACTTGATTGGGAAGCTAATAAATGGATTTACTTGGTTGGGAAGCTAATAATCGATTTACTTGGTTGGGAAGCTAATAATCCATTTACTTGGTTGGGAAGCTAATAATCGATTTGCTTGGTTGGGAAGCTAATAATCGATTTACTTGGTTGGGAAGCTAATAATAGATTTACTTGATTGGGAAGCTAATAATAGATTTACTTGGTTGGGAAGCTAATATGATCGATTTACTTGGTTGGGAAGCTAATAATAGATTTACTTGTTTGGGAAGCTAATAATCGATTTACTTGGTTGGGAAGCTAATAATCGATTTACTTGGTTGGGGAGCTAATAATCGATTTACTTGGTTGGGAAGCTAATAATCGATTTATTTGGTTGGGAAGCTAATAATCGATTTACTTGGTTGGGAAGCTAATATGATCGATTTACTTGGTTGGGAAGCTAATAATAGATTTACTTGTTTGGGAAGCTAATAATCGATTTACTTGGTTGGGAAGCTAATAATCGATTTACTTGTTTGGGAAGCTTATAATCGATTTACTTGGTTGGGGAGCTAATAATCGATTTACTTGGATGGGAAGCTAATAATATATTTACTTGTTTGGGAAGCTAATAATCGATTTCCTTGGTTGGGAAGCTAATAATCGATTTACTTGGTTGGGAAGCTAATAATCGATTTACTTGGTTGGGAAGCTAATAATCGATTTACTTGGTTGGGAAGCTAATATGATCGATTTACTTGGTTGGGAAGCTAATCATAGATTTACTTGTTTGGGAAGCTAATAATCGATTTACTTGGTTGGGAAGCTAATAATCGATTTACTTGGTTAGGGAGCTAATAATCGATTTACTTGGTTGGGAAGCTAATAATAGATTTACTTGTTTGGGAAGCTAATAATCGATTTACTTGGTTGGAAACCTAATAATAGATTTACTTGGTTGGAAACCTAATAATAGATTTACTTGGTTGGGAAGCTATTAATAGATTTACTTGGTTGGGAAGCTATTCATAGATTTACTTGGTTGGAAACCTAATAATAGATTTACTTGGTTGGAAACCTAATAATAGATTTACTTGGTTGGAAACCTAATAATAGATTTACTTGGTTGGAAACCTAATAATAGATTTACTTGGTTGAGAAGCTATTAATAGATTTACTTGGTTGGGAAGCTATTCATAGATTTACTTGGTTGGAAACCTAATAATAGATTTACTTGGTTGGAAACCTAATAATAGATTTACTTGGTTGGAAACCTAATAATAGATTTACTTGGTTGGAAACCTAATAATAGATTTACTTGGTTGAGAAGCTATTAATAGATTTACTTGGTTGGGAAGCTATTCATAGATTTACTTGGTTGGAAACCTAATAATAGATTTACTTGGTTGGAAACCTAATAATAGATTTACTTGGTTGGAAACCTAATAATAGATTTACTTGGTTGGGAAGCTATTAATAGATTTACTTGTTTGGAAAGCTATTAATAGATTTACTTGGTTGGAAACCTAATAATAGATTTACTTGGGTGGAAACCTAATAATAGATTTACTTGGTTGGGAAGCTATTCAAAGATTTACTTGGTTGGGAAGCTATTAATAGATTTACTTGGTTGGAAACCTAATAATAGATTTACTTGGTTGGAAACCTAATAATCGATTTACTTAGTTGGGAAGCTAATAATCGATTTACTTGGTTGAAAAGCTATTAATAGATTTACTTGTTTGGGAAGCTATTCATAGATTTACTTGGTTGGGAAGCTATTCATAGATTTACTTGGTTGGGAAGCTAATAATAGATTTACTTGGTTGGAAACCTAATAATAGATTTACTTGATTGGAAAGCTATTAATAGATGTACTTGGTTGGAAAGCTATTCATAGATTTACTTGGTTGGGAAGCTAATAATAGATTTACTTGGTTGGGAAGCTATTAAAAGATTTACTTGGTTGGGAAGCTATTAATAGATTTACTTGGTTGGGAAGCTAATAATAGATTTACTTGGTTGGAAACCTAATAATAGATTTACTTGATTGGAAAGCTATTAATAGATTTACTTGGTTGGAAAGCTATTCATAGATTTACTTGGTTGGGAAGCTAATAATAGATTTACTTGGTTGGGAAGCTATTAATAGATTTACTTGGTTGGGAAGCCAATAATAGATTTACTTGGTTGGGAAGCTATTCATAGACTTACTTGGTTGAAAAGCTATTAATAGATTTACTTGGTTGGAAAGCTATTCATAGATTTACTTGGTTGGGAAGCTAATAATAGATTTACTTGGTTGGGAAGCTATTAATAGATATACTTGGTTGGGGAGCTAATAATACATTTACTTGGTTGGGAAGCTAATAATAGATTTACTTGGTTGGGAAGCTAATAATAGATTTACTTGGTTGGGAAGCTAATAATGGATTTACTTGGTTGGGAAGCTAATAATCGATTTACTTGGTTGGGAAGCTAATAATACATTTACTTGGTTGGGAAGCTAATAATGGATTTACTTGGTTGTGAAGCTAATAATAGATTTACTTGGTTGGGGAGCTAATAATCCATTTACTTGGTTGGGAAGCTAATAATCGATTTACTTGGTTGGGAAGCTAATATGATAGATTTACTTGGTTGGGAAGCTAATAATCGATTTATTTGGTTGGGAAGCTAATAATCGATTTACTTGTTTGGGAAGCTTATAATAGATTTACTTGGTTGGGGAGCTAATAATCGATTTACTTGGATGGGAAGCTAATAATATATTTACTTGTTTGGGAAGCTAATAATCGATTTACTTGGTTGGGAAGCTAATTATCGATTTACTTGGTTGGGAAGCTAATAATCGATTTGTTTGGTTGGGAAGCTAATAATCGATTTACTTGGTTGGGAAGCTAATAATCGATTTACTTGGTTGCGGAGCTAATAATAGATTTACTTGGTTGTGAAGCTAATATGATCGATTTACTTGGTTGGGAAGCTAATAATAGATTTAATGTTTGGGAAGCTAATAATCGATTTACTTGTTTGGGAAGCTAATAATCGAATTACTTGGTTGGGGAGCTAATAATAGATTTACTTGGTTGGGAAGCTAATATGATCGATTTTCTTGGTTGGGAAGCTAATAATCGATTTACTTGGCTGGGAAGCTAATAATCGATTTACTTGGTTGGGGAGCTAATAATCGATTTACTTGGTTGGGAAGCTAATAATCGATTTACTTGGTTGGGAAGCTAATAATCGATTTACTTGGTTGGGAAGCTAATAATCGATTTACTTGGTTGGGGAGCTAATAATCGATTTACTTGGTTGGGAAGCTAATAATCGATTTTCTTGGTTGGGAAGCTAATAAGAGGTTTCCTTGGTTGGGAAGCTAATAATCGATTTACTTGGTTGGGAAGCTAATAATCGATTTACTTGGTTGGGAAGCTAATAATCGATTTACTTGGTTGGGAAGCTAATAATAGATTTACTTGATTGGGAAGCTAATAAATGGATTTACTTGGTTGGGAAGCTAATAATCGATTTACTTGGTTGGGAAGCTAATAATCGATTTACTTGGTTGGGAAGCTAATAATCGATTTACTTGGTTGGGAAGCTAATAATCGATTTACTTGGTTGGGAAGCTAATAATAGATTTACTTGATTGGGGAGCTAATAATAGATTTACTTGGTTGGGAAGCTAATATGATCGATTTACTTGGTTGGGAAGCTAATAATAGATTTACTTGTTTGGGAAGCTAATAATCGATTTACTTGGTTGGGAAGCTAATAATCGATTTACTTGGTTGGGGAGCTAATAATCGATTTACTTGGTTGGGGAGCTAATAATCGATTTACTTGGTTGGGAAGCTAATAATCGATTTATTTGGTTGGGAAGCTAACAATCGATTTACTTGGTTGGGAAGCTAATATGATCGATTTACTTGGTTGGGAAGCTAATAATAGATTTACTTGTTTGGGAAGCTAATAATCGATTTACTTGGTTGGGAAGCAAATAATCGATTTACTTGTTTGGGAAGCTTATAATCGATTTACTTGGTTGGGGAGCTAATAATCGATTTACTTGGATGGGAAGCTAATAATATATTTACTTGTTTGGGAAGCTAATGATCTATTTACTTGGTTGGGAAGCTAATAATCGATTTACTTGGTTGGGAAGCTAATAATCGATTTCTTTGGTTGGGAAGCTAATAATCGATTTACTTGGTTGGGAAGCTAACAATCGATTTACTTGGTTGGGGAGCTAATAATAGATTTACTTGGTTGGGAAGCTAATATGATCGATTTACTTGGTTGGGAAGCTAATAATAGATTTACTTGTTTGGGAAGCTAATAATCGATTTACTTGTTTGGGAAGCTAATAATCGATTTACTTGGTTGGGGGGCTAATAATAGATTTACTTGGTTGGGAAGCTAATATGATCGATTTACTTGTTTGGGAAGCTAATAATCGATTTACTTGTTTGGGAAGCTAATAATCGATTTACTTGGTTGGGAAGCTAATAATCGATTTACTTGGTTGGGGAGCTAATAATAGATTTACTTGGTTGGGAAGCTAATATGATCGATTTACTTGGTTGGGAAGCTAATAATCGATTTACTTGGTTGGGAAGCTAATAATCGACTTACTTGGTTGGGAAGCTAATAATCGATTTACTTGGTTGGGGAGCTAATAATCGATTTACTTGGTTGGGAAGCTAATAATCGATTTTCTTGGTTGGGAAGCTAATAAGAGGTTTCCTTGGTTGGGAAGCTAATAATCGATTAACTTGGTTGGGAAGCTAATAATCGATTTACTTGGTTGGGAAGCTAATAATCGATTTACTTGGTTGGGAAGCTAATAATAGATTTACTTGATTGGGAAGCTAATAAATCGATTTACTTGGTTGGGAAGCTAATAATCGATTTACTTGGTTGGGAAGCTAATAATCGATTTACTTGGTTGGGAAGCTAATAATCGATTTACTTGGTTGGGAAGCTAATAATCGATTTACTTGGTTGGGAAGCTAATAATCGATTTACTTGGTTGGGAAGCTAATAATCGATTTACTTGGTTGGGAAGCTAATAATCGATTTACTTGGTTGGGAAGCTAATAATATATTTACTTGATTGGGGAGCTAATAATAGATTTACTTGGTTGGGAAGCTAATATGATCGATTTACTTGGTTGGGAAGCTAATAATAGATTTACTTGGTTGGGAAGCTAATAATCGATTTACTTGGTTGGGAAGCTAATAATCGATTTATTTGGTTGGGAAGCTAATAATCGATTTACTTGGTTGGGAAGCTAATATGATCGATTTACTTGGTTGGGAAGCTAATAATAGATTTACTTGTTTGGGAAGCTAATAATCGATTTACTTGGTTGGGAAGCTAATTATCGATTTACTTGGTTGAGAAGCTAATAATCGATTTATTTGGTTGGGAAGCTAATAATCGATTTACTTGGTTGGGAAGCTAATAATCGATTTATTTGGTTGGGAAGCTAATAATCGATTTACTTGTTTGGGAAGCTTATAATAGATTTACTTGGTTGGGGAGCTAATAATCGATTTACTTGGATGGGAAGCTAATAATATATTTACTTGTTTGGGAAGCTCATAATCGATTTACTTGGTTGGGAAGCTAATTATCGATTTACTTGGTTGGGAAGCTAATAATCGATTTGTTTGGTTGGGAAGCTAATAATCGATTTACTTGGTTGGGAAGCTAATAATCGATTTACTTGGTTGCGGAGCTAATAATAGATTTACTTGGTTGTGAAGCTAATATGATCGATTTACTTGGTTGGGAAGCTAATAATAGATTTAATGTTTGGGAAGCTAATAATCGATTTACTTGTTTGGGAAGCTAATAATCGAATTACTTGGTTGGGGAGCTAATAATAGATTTACTTGGTTGGGAAGCTAATATGATCGATTTACTTGGTTGGGAAGCTAATAATCGATTTACTTGGCTGGGAAGCTAATAATCGATTTACTTGGTTGGGGAGCTAATAATCGATTTACTTGGTTGGGAAGCTAATAATCGATTTACTTGGTTGGGAAGCTAATAATCGATTTACTTGGTTGGGAAGCTAATAATCGATTTACTTGGTTGGGGAGCTAATAATCGATTTACTTGGTTGGGAAGCTAATAATCGATTTTCTTGGTTGGGAAGCTAATAAGAGGTTTCCTTGGTTGGGAAGCTAATAATCGATTTACTTGGTTGGGAAGCTAATAATCGATTTACTTGGTTGGGAAGCTAATAATCGATTTACTTGGTTGGGAAGCTAATAATCGATTTACTTGGTTGGGAAGCTAATAATCGATTTACTTGGATGGGGAGCTAATAATCGATTTACTTGGTTGGGAAGCTAATAATCGATTTATTTGGTTGGGAAGCTAATAATCGATTTACTTGGTTGGGAAGCTAATATGATCGATTTACTTGGTTGGGAAGCTAATAATAGATTTACTTGTTTGGGAAGCTAATAATCGATTTACTTGGTTGGGAAGCTAATAATCGATTTACTTGTTTGGGAAGCTTATAATTGATTTACTTGGTTGGGGAGCTAATAATCGATTTACTTGGATGGGAAGCTAATAATATATTTACTTGTTTGGGAAGCTAATAATCGATTTCCTTGGTTGGGAAGCTAATAATCGATTTACTTGGTTGGGAAGCTAATAATCGATTTACTTGGTTGGGAAGCTAATAATCGATTTACTTGGTTGGGAAGCTAATATGATCGATTTACTTGGTTGGGAAGCTAATAATAGATTTACTTGTTTGGGAAGCTAATAATCGATTTACTTGGTTGGGAAGCTAATAATCGATTTACTTGGTTAGGGAGCTAATAATCGATTTACTTGGTTGGGAAGCTAATAATAGATTTACTTGTTTGGGAAGCTAATAATCGATTTACTTGGTTGGGAAGCTAATATGATCGATTTACTTGTTTGGGAAGCTAATAATCGATTTACTTGGTTGGGAAGCTAATAATCGATTTACTTGGTTGGGAAGCTAATAATCGATTTACTTGGTTGGGAAGCTAATATGATCGATTTACTTGGTTGGGAAGCTAATAATAGATTTACTTGTTTGGGAAGCTAATAATCGATTTACTTGGTTGGGAAGCTAATAATCGATTTACTTGGTTGGGAAGCTAATATGATCGATTTACTTGGTTGGGAAGCTAATAATAGATTTACTTGTTTGGGAAGCTAATAATCGATTTACTTGGTTGGGAAGCTAATAATCGATTTACTTGTTTGGGAAGCTTATAATCGATTTTCTTGGTTGGGGAGCTAATAATCGATTTACTTGGATGGGAAGCTAATAATATATTTACTTGTTTGGGAAGCTAATAATCGATTTCCTTGGTTGGGAAGCTAATAATCGATTTACTTGGTTGGGAAGCTAATAATCGATTTACTTGGTTGGGAAGCTAATAATCGATTTACTTGGTTGGGAAGCTAATATGATCGATTTACTTGGTTGGGAAGCTAATAATAGATTTACTTGTTTGGGAAGCTAATAATCGATTTATTTGGTTGGGAAGCTAATAATCGATTTACTTGGTTGGGAAGCTAATATGATCGATTTACTTGGTTGGGAAGCTAATAATAGATTTACTTGTTTGGGAAGCTAATAATCGATTTACTTGGTTGGGAAGCTAATAATCGATTTACTTGGTTGGGGAGCTAATAATAGATTTACTTGGTTGGGAAGCTAATAATCGATTTACTTGGTTGGGAAGCTAATAATCGATTTACTTGGTTGGGAAGCTAATAATCGATTTACTTGGTTGGGGAGCTAATAATCGATTTACTTGGTTGGGAAGCTAATAATCGATTTTCTTGGTTGGGAAGCTAATAAGAGGTTTCCTTGGTTGGGAAGCTAATAATCGATTTACTTGGTTGGGAAGCTAATAATCGATTTACTTGGTTGGGAAGCTAATAATCGATTTACTTGGTTGGGAAGCTAATAATCGATTTACTTGGTTGGGAAGCTAATAATCGATTTACTTGGTTGGGGAGCTAATAATCGATTTACTTGGTTGGGAAGCTAATAATCGATTTATTTGGTTGGGAAGCTAATAATCGATTTACTTGGTTGGGAAGCTAATATGATCGATTTACTTGGTTGGGAAGCTAATAATAGATTTACTTGTTTGGGAAGCTAATAATCGATTTACTTGGTTGGGAAGCTAATAATCGATTTACTTGTTTGGGAAGCTTATAATTGATTTACTTGGTTGGGGAGCTAATAATCGATTTACTTGGATGGGAAGCTAATAATATATTTACTTGTTTGGGAAGCTAATAATCGATTTCCTTGGTTGGGAAGCTAATAATCGATTTACTTGGTTGGGAAGCTAATAATCGATTTACTTGGTTGGGAAGCTAATAATCGATTTACTTGGTTGGGAAGCTAATATGATCGATTTACTTGGTTGGGAAGCTAATAATAGATTTACTTGTTTGGGAAGCTAATCATCGATTTACTTGGTTGGGAAGCTAATAATCGATTTACTTGGTTAGGGAGCTAATAATCGATTTACTTGGTTGGGAAGCTAATAATAGATTTACTTGTTTGGGAAGCTAATAATCGATTTACTTGGTTGGGAAGCTAATATGATCGATTTACTTGTTTGGGAAGCTAATAATCGATTTACTTGGTTGGGAAGCTAATAATCGATTTACTTGGTTGGGAAGCTAATAATCGATTTACTTGGTTGGGAAGCTAATATGATCGATTTACTTGGTTGGGAAGCTAATAATAGATTTACTTGTTTGGGAAGCTAATAATCGATTTACTTGGTTGGGAAGCTAATAATCGATTTACTTGGTTGGGAAGCTAATATGATCGATTTACTTGGTTGGGAAGCTAATAATAGATTTACTTGTTTGGGAAGCTAATAATCGATTTACTTGGTTGGGAAGCTAATAATCGATTTACTTGTTTGCGAAGCTTATAATCGATTTACTTGGTTGGGGAGCTAATAATCGATTTACTTGGATGGGAAGCTAATAATATATTTACTTGTTTGGGAAGCTAATAATCGATTTCCTTGGTTGGGAAGCTAATAATCGATTTACTTGGTTGGGAAGCTAATAATCGATTTACTTGGTTGGGAAGCTAATAATCGATTTACTTGGTTGGGAAGCTAATATGATCGATTTACTTGGTTGGGAAGCTAATAATAGATTTACTTGTTTGGGAAGCTAATAATCGATTTATTTGGTTGGGAAGCTAATAATCGATTTACTTGGTTGGGAAGCTAATATGATCGATTTACTTGGTTGGGAAGCTAATAATAGATTTACTTGTTTGGGAAGCTAATAATCGATTTACTTGGTTGGGAAGCTAATAATCGATTTACTTGTTTGGGAAGCTTATAATCGATTTACTTGGTTGGGGAGCTAATAATCGATTTACTTGGATGGGAAGCTAATAATATATTTAATTGTTTGGGAAGCTAATAATCGATTTCCTTGGTTGGGAAGCTAATAATCGATTTACTTGGTTGGGAAGCTAATAATCGATTTACTTGGTTGGGAAGCTAATAATCGATTTACTTGGTTGGGAAGCTAATATGATCGATTTACTTGGTTGGGAAGCTAATAATAGATTTACTTGTTTGGGAAGCTAATAATCGATTTACTTGGTTGGGAAGCTAATAATCGATTTACTTGGTTAGGGAGCTAATAATCGATTTACTTGGTTGGGAAGCTAATAATAGATTTACTTGTTTGGGAAGCTAATAATCGATTTACTTGGTTGGGAAGCTAATATGATCGATTTACTTGTTTGGGAAGCTAATAATCGATTTACTTGGTTGGGAAGCTACTAATCGATTTACTTGGTTGGGAAGCTAATAATCGATTTACTTGGTTGGGAAGCTAATAATAGATTTACTTGATTGGGGAGCTAATAATAGATTTACTTGGTTGGGAAGCTAATATGATCGATTTACTTGGTTGGGAAGCTAATAATAGATTTACTTGTTTGGGAAGCTAATAATCGATTTACTTAGTTGGGAAGCTAATAATCGATTTACTTGGTTGGGGAGCTAATAATCGATTTACTTGGTTGGGAAGCTAATAATCGATTTATTTGGTTGGGAAGCTAATAATCGATTTACTTGGTTGGGAAGCTAATAATCGATTTACTTGGTTGGGGAGCTAATAATAGATTTACTTGGTTGGGAAGCTAATATGATCGATTTACTTGGTTGGGAAGCTAATAATAGATTTACTTGTTTGGGAAGCTAATAATCGATTTACTAGGTTGGGGAGCTAATAATAGATTTACTTGGTTGGGAAGCTAATATGATCGATTTACTTGGTTGGGAAGCTAATAATCGATTTACTTGGTTGGGAAGCTAATAATCGATTTACTTGGTTGGGGAGCTAATAATCGATTTACTTTGTTGGGAAGCTAATAATCGATTTACTTGGTTGGGAAGCTAATAATCGATTTACTTGGTTGGGAAGCTAATAATCGATTTACTTGGTTGGGAAGCTAATAATCAATTTACTTGTTTGGGAAGCTAATAATCGATTTACTTGGTTGGGAAGCTAATAATCGATTTACTTGGTTGGGAAGCTAATAATCGATTTACTTGGTTGGGAAGCTAATAATCGATTTACTTCGTTGGGAAGGTAATAATCGATTTACTTGGTTGGGAAGCTAATAATCGATTTACTTGGTTGGGAAGCTAATAATAGATTTACTTGATTGGGGAGCTAATAATAGATTTACTTGGTTGGGAAGCTAATATGATCGATTTACTTGGTTGGGAAGCTAATAATAGATTTACTTGTTTGGGAAGCTAATAATCGATTTACTTGGTTGGGAAGCTAATAATCGATTTACTTGGTTGGGGAGCTAATAATCGATTTATTGGTTGGGGAGCTAATAATCGATTTACTTGGTTGGGAAGCTAATAATCGATTTATTTGGTTGGGAAGCTAACAATCGATTTACTTGGTTGGGAAGCTAATATGATCGATTTACTTGGTTGGGAAGCTAATAATAGATTTACTTGTTTGGGAAGCTAATAATCGATTTACTTGGTTGGGAAGCTAATAATCGATTTACTTGTTTGGGAAGCTTATAATCGATTTACTTGGTTGGGGAGCTAATAATCGATTTACTTGGATGGGAAGCTAATAATATATTTACTTGTTTTGGGAAGCTAATAATCGATTTACTTGGTTGGGAAGCTAATAATCGATTTACTTGGTTGGGAAGCTAATAATCGATTTCTTTGGTTGGGAAGCTAATAATCGATTTACTTGGTTGGGAAGCTAATAATCGATTTACTTGGTTGGGGAGCTAATAATAGATTTACTTGGTTGGGAAGCTAATATGATCGATTTACTTGTTTGGGAAGCTAATAATCGATTTACTTGTTTGGGAAGCTAATAATCGATTTACTTGTTTGGGAAGCTAATAATCGATTTACTTGGTTGGGGAGCTAATAATAGATTTACTTGGTTGGGAAGCTAATATGATCGATTTACTTGTTTGGGAAGCTAATAATCGATTTACTTGTTTGGGAAGCTAATAATCGATTTACTTGGTTGGGAAGCTTATAATCGATTTACGTGGTTAGGGAGCTAATAATATATTTACTTGGTTGGGAAGCTAATATGATTGATTTACTTGGTTGGGAAGCTAATAATCGATTTACTTGGTTGGGAAGCTAATAATCGATTTACTTGGTTGGGAAGCTAATAATCGATTTACTTGGTTGGGGAGCTAATAATCGATTTACTTGGTTGGGAAGCTAATAATCGATTTTCTTGGTTGTGAAGCTAATAAGAGGTTTCCTTGGTTGGGAAGCTAATAATCGATTTACTTGGTTGGGAAGCTAATAATCGATTTACTTGGTTGGGAAGCTAATAATCGATTTACTTGGTTGGGAAGCTAATAATAGATTTACTTGATTGGGAAGCTAATAAATCGATTTACTTGGTTGGGAAGCTAATAATCGATTTACTTGGCTGGGAAGCTAATAATCGATTTACTTGGTTGGGAAGCTAATAATCGATTTACTTGGTTGGGAAGCTAATAATCGATTTACTTGGTTGGGAAGCTAATAATCGATTTACTTGGTTGGGAAGCTAATAATCGATTTACTTGGTTGGGAAGCTAATAATCGATTTACTTGGTTGGGAAGCTAATAATCGATTTACTTGGTTGGGAAGCTAATAATCGATTTACTTGGTTGGGAAGCTAATAATCGATTTACTTGGTTGGGAAGCTAATAATATATTTACTTGATTGGGGAGCTAATAATAGATTTACTTGGTTGGGAAGCTAATATGATCGATTTACTTGGTTGGGAAGCTAATAATAGATTTACTTGGTTGGGAAGCTAATAATCGATTTACTTGGTTGGGAAGCTAATAATCGATTTCTTTGGTTGGGAAGCTAATAATCGATTTACTTGGTTGGGAAGCTAATAATCGATTTATTTGGTTGGGAAGCTAATAATCGATTTACTTGTTTGGGAAGCTTATAATAGATTTACTTGGTTGGGGAGCTAATAATCGATTTACTTGGATGGGAAGCTAATAATATATTTACTTGTTTGGGAAGCTAATAATCGATTTACTTGGTTGGGAAGCTAATTATCGATTTACTTGGTTGGGAAGCTAATAATCGATTTGTTTGGTTGGGAAGCTAATAATCGATTTACTTGGTTGGGAAGCTAATAATCGATTTACTTGGTTGCGGAGCTAATAATAGATTTATTTGGTTGTGAAGCTAATATGATCGATTTACTTGGTTGGGAAGCTAATAATAGATTTAATGTTTGGGAAGCTAATAATCGATTTACTTGTTTGGGAAGCTAATAATCGAATTACTTGGTTGGGGAGCTAATAATAGATTTACTTGGTTGGGAAGCTAATATGATCGATTTACTTGGTTGGGAAGCTAATAATCGATTTACTTGGCTGGGAAGCTAATAATCGATTTACTTGGTTGGGGAGCTAATAATCGATTTACTTGGTTGGGAAGCTAATAATCGATTTACTTGGTTGGGAAGCTAATAATCGATTTTCTTGGTTGGGAAGCTAATAAGAGGTTTCCTTGGTTGGGAAGCTAATAATCGATTTACTTGGTTGGGAAGCTAATAATCGATTTACTTGGTTGGGAAGCTAATAATCGATTTACTTGGTTGGGAAGCTAATAATAGATTTACTTGATTGGGAAGCTAATAAATGGATTTACTTGGTTGGGAAGCTAATAATCGATTTACTTGGTTGGGAAGCTAATAATCGATTTACTTGGTTGGGAAGCTAATAATCGATTTACTTGGTTGGGAAGCTAATAATCGATTTACTTGGTTGGGAAGCTAATAATAGATTTACTTGATTGGGGAGCTAATAATAGATTTACTTGGTTGGGAAGCTAATATGATCGATTTACTTGGTTGGGAAGCTAATAATAGATTTACTTGTTTGGGAAGCTAATAATCGATTTACTTGGTTGGGAAGCTAATAATCGATTTACTTGGCTGGGGAGCTAATAATCGATTTACTTGGTTGGGGAGCTAATAATCGATTTACTTGGTTGGGAAGCTAATAATCGATTTATTTGGTTGGGAAGCTAACAATCGATTTACTTGGTTGGGAAGCTAATATGATCGATTTACTTGGTTGGGAAGCTAATAATAGATTTACTTGTTTGGGAAGCTAATAATCGATTTACTTGGTTGGGAAGCTAATAATCGATTTACTTGTTTGGGAAGCTTATAATCGATTTACTTGGTTGGGGAGCTAATAATCGATTTACTTGGATGGGAAGCTAATAATATATTTACTTGTTTGGGAAGCTAATGATCTATTTACTTGGTTGGGAAGCTAATAATCGATATACTTGGTTGGGAAGCTAATAATCGATTTCTTTGGTTGGGAAGCTAATAATCGATTTACTTGGTTGGGAAGCTAACAATCGATTTACTTGGTTGGGGAGCTAATAATAGATTTACTTGGTTGGGAAGCTAATATGATCGATTTACTTGGTTGGGAAGCTAATAATAGATTTACTTGTTTGGGAAGCTAATAATCGATTTACTTGGTTGGGGGGCTAATAATAGATTTACTTGGTTGGGAAGCTAATATGATCGATTTACTTGTTTGGGAAGCTAATAATCGATTTACTTGTTTGGGAAGCTAATAATCGATTTACTTGGTTGGGAAGCTAATAATCGATTTACTTGGTTGGGGAGCTAATAATAGATTTACTTGGTTGGGAAGCTAATATGATCGATTTACTTGGTTGGGAAGCTAATAATCGATTTACTTGGTTGGGAAGCTAATAATCGATTTACTTGGTTGGGAAGCTAATAATCGATTTACTTGGTTGGGGAGCTAATAATCGATTTACTTGGTTGGGAAGCTAATAATCGATTTTCTTGGTTGGGAAGCTAATAAGAGGTTTCCTTGGTTGGGAAGCTAATAATCGATTTACTTGGTTGGGAAGCTAATAATCGATTTACTTGGTTGGGAAGCTAATAATCGATTTACTTGGTTGGGAAGCTAATAATAGATTTACTTGATTGGGAAGCTAATAAATCGATTTACTTGGTTGGGAAGCTAATAATCGATTTACTTGGTTGGGAAGCTAGTAATCGATTTACTTGGTTGGGAAGCTAATAATCGATTTACTTGGTTGGGAAGCTAATAATCGATTTACTTGGTTGGGAAGCTAATAATCGATTTACTTGGTTGGGAAGCTAATAATCGATTTACTTGGTTGGGAAGCTAATAATCGATTTACTTGGTTGGGAAGCTAATAATATATTTACTTGATTGGGGAGCTAATAATAGATTTACTTGGTTGGGAAGCTAATATGATCGATTTACTTGGTTGGGAAGCTAATAATAGATTTACTTGGTTGGGAAGCTAATAATCGATTTACTTGGTTGGGAAGCTAATAATCGATTTATTTGGTTGGGAAGCTAATAATCGATTTACTTGGTTGGGAAGCTAATATGATCGATTTACTTGGTTGGGAAGCTAATAATAGATTTACTTGTTTGGGAAGCTAATAATCGATTTACTTGGTTGGGAAGCTAATTATCGATTTACTTGGTTGAGAAGCTAATAATCGATTTATTTGGTTGGGAAGCTAATAATCGATTTACTTGGTTGGGAAGCTAATAATCGTTTTATTTGGTTGGGAAGCTAATAATCGATTTACTTGTTTGGGAAGCTTATAATAGATTTACTTGGTTGGGGAGCTAATAATCGATTTACTTGGATGGGAAGCTAATAATATATTTACTTGTTTGGGAAGCTAATAATCGATTTACTTGGTTGGGAAGCTAATTATCGATTTACTTGGTTGGGAAGCTAATAATCGATTTGTTTGGTTGGGAAGCTAATAATCGATTTACTTGGTTGGGAAGCTAATAATCGATTTACTTGGTTGCGGAGCTAATAATAGATTTACTTGGTTGTGAAGCTAGTATGATCGATTTACTTGGTTGGGAAGCTAATAATAGATTTAATGTTTGGGAAGCTAATAATCGATTTACTTGTTTGGGAAGCTAATAATCGAATTACTTGGTTGGGGAGCTAACAATAGATTTACTTGGTTGGGAAGCTAATATGATCGATTTACTTGGTTGGGAAGCTAATAATCGATTTACTTGGCTGGGAAGCTAATAATCGATTTACTTGGTTGGGGAGCTAATAATCGATTTACTTGGTTGGGAAGCTAATAATCGATTTACTTGGTTGGGAAGCTAATAATCGATTTTCTTGGTTGGGAAGCTAATAAGAGGTTTCCTTGGTTGGGAAGCTAATAATAGATTTAATGTTTGGGAAGCTAATAATCGATTTACTTGTTTGGGAAGCTAATAATCGAATTACTTGGTTGGGGAGCTAATAATAGATTTACTTGGTTGGGAAGCTAATATGATCGATTTACTTGGTTGGGAAGCTAATAATCGATTTACTTGGCTGGGAAGCTAATAATCGATTTACTTGGTTGGGGAGCTAATAATCGATTTACTTGGTTGGGAAGCTAATAATCGATTTACTTGGTTGGGAAGCTAATAACCGATTTTCTTGGTTGGGAAGCTAATAAGAGGTTTCCTTGGTTGGGAAGCTAATAATCGATTTACTTGGTTGGGAAGCTAATAATCGATTTACTTGGTTGGGAAGCTAATAATCGATTTACTTGGTTGGGAAGCTAATAATAGATTTACTTGATTGGGAAGCTAATAAATGGATTTACTTGGTTGGGAAGCTAATAATCGATTTACTTGGTTGGGAAGCTAATAATCGATTTACTTGGTTGGGAAGCTAATAATCGATTTACTTGGTTGGGAAGCTAATAATCGATTTACTTGGTTGGGAAGCTAATAATAGATTTACTTGATTGGGGAGCTAATAATAGATTTACTTGGTTGGGAAGCTAATATGATCGATTTACTTGGTTGGGAAGCTAATAATAGATTTACTTGTTTGGGAAGCTAATAATCGATTTACTTGGTTGGGAAGCTAATATGATCGATTTACTTGGTTGGGAAGCTAATAATAGATTTACTTGGTTGGGAAGCTAATATGATCGATTTACTTGGTTGGGAAGCTAATAATAGATTTATTTGGTTGGGAAGCTAACAATCGATTTACTTGGTTGGGAAGCTAATATGATCGATTTACTTGGTTGGGAAGCTAATAATAGATTTACTTGTTTGGGAAGCTAATAATCGATTTACTTGGTTGGGAAGCTAATAATCGATTTACTTGTTTGGGAAGCTTATAATCGATTTACTTGGTTGGGGAGCTAATAATCGATTTACTTGGATGGGAAGCTAATAATATATTTACTTGTTTGGGAAGCTAATGATCTATTTACTTGGTTGGGAAGCTAATAATCGATATACTTGGTTGGGAAGCTAATAATCGATTTCTTTGGTTGGGAAGCTAATAATCGATTTACTTGGTTGGGAAGCTAACAATCGATTTACTTGGTTGGGGAGCTAATAATAGATTTACTTGGTTGGGAAGCTAATATGATCGATTTACTTGGTTGGGAAGCTAATAATAGATTTACTTGTTTGGGAAGCTAATAATCGATTTACTTGGTTGGGGGGCTAATAATAGATTTACTTGGTTGGGAAGCTAATATGATCGATTTACTTGTTTGGGAAGCTAATAATCGATTTACTTGTTTGGGAAGCTAATAATCGATTTACTTGGTTGGGAAGCTAATAATCGATTTACTTGGTTGGGGAGCTAATAATAGATTTACTTGGTTGGGAAGCTAATATGATCGATTTACTTGGTTGGGAAGCTAATAATCGATTTACTTGGTTGGGAAGCTAATAATCGATTTACTTGGTTGGGAAGCTAATAATCGATTTACTTGGTTGGGGAGCTAATAATCGATTTACTTGGTTGGGAAGCTAATAATCGATTTTCTTGGTTGGGAAGCTAATAAGAGGTTTCCTTGGTTGGGAAGCTAATAATCGATTTACTTGGTTGGGAAGCTAATAATCGATTTACTTGGTTGGGAAGCTAATAATCGATTTACTTGGTTGGGAAGCTAATAATAGATTTACTTGATTGGGAAGCTAATAAATCGATTTACTTGGTTGGGAAGCTAATAATCGATTTACTTGGTTGGGAAGCTAGTAATCGATTTACTTGGTTGGGAAGCTAATAATCGATTTACTTGGTTGGGAAGCTAATAATCGATTTACTTGGTTGGGAAGCTAATAATCGATTTACTTGGTTGGGAAGCTAATAATCGATTTACTTGGTTGGGAAGCTAATAATCGATTTACTTGGTTGGGAAGCTAATAATATATTTACTTGATTGGGGAGCTAATAATAGATTTACTTGGTTGGGAAGCTAATATGATCGATTTACTTGGTTGGGAAGCTAATAATAGATTTACTTGGTTGGGAAGCTAATAATCGATTTACTTGGTTGGGAAGCTAATAATCGATTTATTTGGTTGGGAAGCTAATAATCGATTTACTTGGTTGGGAAGCTAATATGATCGATTTACTTGGTTGGGAAGCTAATAATAGATTTACTTGTTTGGGAAGCTAATAATCGATTTACTTGGTTGGGAAGCTAATTATCGATTTACTTGGTTGAGAAGCTAATAATCGATTTATTTGGTTGGGAAGCTAATAATCGATTTACTTGGTTGGGAAGCTAATAATCGTTTTATTTGGTTGGGAAGCTAATAATCGATTTACTTGTTTGGGAAGCTTATAATAGATTTACTTGGTTGGGGAGCTAATAATCGATTTACTTGGATGGGAAGCTAATAATATATTTACTTGTTTGGGAAGCTAATAATCGATTTACTTGGTTGGGAAGCTAATTATCGATTTACTTGGTTGGGAAGCTAATAATCGATTTGTTTGGTTGGGAAGCTAATAATCGATTTACTTGGTTGGGAAGCTAATAATCGATTTACTTGGTTGCGGAGCTAATAATAGATTTACTTGGTTGTGAAGCTAGTATGATCGATTTACTTGGTTGGGAAGCTAATAATAGATTTAATGTTTGGGAAGCTAATAATCGATTTACTTGTTTGGGAAGCTAATAATCGAATTACTTGGTTGGGGAGCTAATAATAGATTTACTTGGTTGGGAAGCTAATATGATCGATTTACTTGGTTGGGAAGCTAATAATCGATTTACTTGGCTGGGAAGCTAATAATCGATTTACTTGGTTGGGGAGCTAATAATCGATTTACTTGGTTGGGAAGCTAATAATCGATTTACTTGGTTGGGAAGCTAATAATCGATTTTCTTGGTTGGGAAGCTAATAAGAGGTTTCCTTGGTTGGGAAGCTAATAATAGATTTAATGTTTGGGAAGCTAATAATCGATTTACTTGTTTGGGAAGCTAATAATCGAATTACTTGGTTGGGGAGCTAATAATAGATTTACTTGGTTGGGAAGCTAATATGATCGATTTACTTGGTTGGGAAGCTAATAATCGATTTACTTGGCTGGGAAGCTAATAATCGATTTACTTGGTTGGGGAGCTAATAATCGATTTACTTGGTTGGGAAGCTAATAATCGATTTACTTGGTTGGGAAGCTAATAATCGATTTTCTTGGTTGGGAAGCTAATAAGAGGTTTCCTTGGTTGGGAAGCTAATAATCGATTTACTTGGTTGGGAAGCTAATAATCGATTTACTTGGTTGGGAAGCTAATAATCGATTTACTTGGTTGGGAAGCTAATAATAGATTTACTTGATTGGGAAGCTAATAAATGGATTTACTTGGTTGGGAAGCTAATAATCGATTTACTTGGTTGGGAAGCTAATAATCGATTTACTTGGTTGGGAAGCTAATAATCGATTTACTTGGTTGGGAAGCTAATAATCGATTTACTTGGTTGGGAAGCTAATAATAGATTTACTTGATTGGGGAGCTAATAATAGATTTACTTGGTTGGGAAGCTAATATGATCGATTTACTTGGTTGGGAAGCTAATAATAGATTTACTTGTTTGGGAAGCTAATAATCGATTTACTTGGTTGGGAAGCTAATAATCGATTTACTTGGTTGGGGAGCTAATAATCGATTTACTTGGTTGGGGAGCTAATAATCGATTTACTTGGTTGGGAAGCTAATAATCGATTTATTTGGTTGGGAAGCTAACAATCGATTTACTTGGTTGGGAAGCTAATATGATCGATTTACTTGGTTGGGAAGCTAATAATAGATTTACTTGTTTGGGAAGCTAATAATCGATTTACTTGGTTGGGAAGCTAATAATCGATTTACTTGTTTGGGAAGCTTATAATCGATTTACTTGGTTGGGGAGCTAATAATCGATTTACTTGGATGGGAAGCTAATAATATATTTACTTGTTTGGGAAGCTAATGATCTATTTACTTGGTTGGGAAGCTAATAATCGATATACTTGGTTGGGAAGCTAATAATCGATTTCTTTGGTTGGGAAGCTAATAATCGATTTACTTGGTTGGGAAGCTAACAATCGATTTACTTGGTTGGGGAGCTAATAATAGATTTACTTGGTTGGGAAGCTTATATGATCGATTTACTTGGTTGGGAAGCTAATAATAGATTTACTTGTTTGGGAAGCTAATAATCGATTTACTTGTTTGGGAAGCTAATAATCGATTTACTTGGTTGGGGGGCTAATAATAGATTTACTTGGTTGGGAAGCTAATATGATCGATTTACTTGTTTGGGAAGCTAATAATCGATTTACTTGTTTGGGAAGCTAATAATCGATTTACTTGGTTGGGAAGCTAATAATCGATTTACTTGGTTGGGGAGCTAATAATAGATTTACTTGGTTGGGAAGGTAATATGATCGATTTACTTGGTTGGGAAGCTAATAATCGATTTACTTGGTTGGGAAGCTAATAATCGATTTACTTGGTTGGGAAGCTAATAATCGATTTACTTGGTTGGGGAGCTAATAATCGATTTACTTGGTTGGGAAGCTAATAATCGATTTTCTTGGTTGGGAAGCTAATAAGAGGTTTCCTTGGTTGGGAAGCTAATAATCGATTTACATGGTTGGGAAGCTAATAATCGATTTACTTGGTTGGGAAGCTAATAATCGATTTACTTGGTTGGGAAGCTAATAATAGATTTACTTGATTGGGAAGCTAATAAATCGATTTACTTGGTTGGGAAGCTAATAATCGATTTACTTGGTTGGGAAGCTAGTAATCGATTTACTTGGTTGGGAAGCTAATAATCGATTTACTTGGTTGGGAAGCTAATAATCGATTTACTTGGTTGGGAAGCTAATAATCGATTTACTTGGTTGGGAAGCTAATAATCGATTTACTTGGTTGGGAAGCTAATAATCGATTTACTTGGTTGGGAAGCTAATAATATATTTACTTGATTGGGGAGCTAATAATAGATTTACTTGGTTGGGAAGCTAATATGATCGATTTACTTGGTTGGGAAGCTAATAATAGATTTACTTGGTTGGGAAGCTAATAATCGATTTACTTGGTTGGGAAGCTAATAATCGATTTATTTGGTTGGGAAGCTAATAATCGATTTACTTGGTTGGGAAGCTAATATGATCGATTTACTTGGTTGGGAAGCTAATAATAGATTTACTTGTTTGGGAAGCTAATAATCGATTTACTTGGTTGGGAAGCTAATTATCGATTTACTTGGTTGAGAAGCTAATAATCGATTTATTTGGTTGGGAAGCTAATAATCGATTTACTTGGTTGGGAAGCTAATAATCGATTTATTTGGTTGGGAAGCTAATAATCGATTTACTTGTTTGGGAAGCTTATAATAGATTTACTTGGTTTGGGAGCTAATAATCGATTTACTTGGATGGGAAGCTAATAATATATTTACTTGTTTGGGAAGCTAATAATCGATTTACTTGGTTGGGAAGCTAATTATCGATTTACTTGGTTGGGAAGCTAATAATCGATTTGTTTGGTTGGGAAGCTAATAATCGATTTACTTGGTTGGGAAGCTAATAATCGATTTACTTGGTTGCGGAGCTAATAATAGATTTACTTGGTTGTGAAGCTAATATGATCGATTTACTTGGTTGGGAAGCTAATAATAGATTTAATGTTTGGGAAGCTAATAATCGATTTACTTGTTTGGGAAGCTAATAATCGAATTACTTGGTTGGGGAGCTAATAATAGATTTACTTGGTTGGGAAGCTAATATGATCGATTTACTTGGTTGGGAAGCTAATAATCGATTTACTTGGCTGGGAAGCTAATAATCGATTTACTTGGTTGGGGAGCTAATAATCGATTTACTTGGTTGGGAAGCTAATAATCGATTTACTTGGTTGGGAAGCTAATAATCGATTTTCTTGGTTGGGAAGCTAATAAGAGGTTTCCTTGGTTGGGAAGCTAATAATCGATTTACTTGGTTGGGAAGCTAACAATCGATTTACTTGGTTGGGGAGCTAATAATAGATTTACTTGGTTGGGAAGCTAATATGATCGATTTACTTGGTTGGGAAGCTAATAATAGATTTACTTGTTTGGGAAGCTAATAATCGATTTACTTGTTTGGGAAGCTAATAATCGATTTACTTGGTTGGGGGGCTAATAATAGATTTACTTGGTTGGGAAGCTAATATGATCGATTTACTTGTTTGGGAAGCTAATAATCGATTTACTTGTTTGGGAAGCTAATAATCGATTTACTTGGTTGGGAAGCTAATAATCGATTTACTTGGTTGGGGAGCTAATAATAGATTTACTTGGTTGGGAAGCTAATATGATCGATTTACTTGGTTGGGAAGCTAATAATCGATTTACTTGGTTGGGAAGCTAATAATCGATTTACTTGGTTGGGAAGCTAATAATCGATTTACTTGGTTGGGGAGCTAATAATCGATTTACTTGGTTGGGAAGCTAATAATCGATTTTCTTGGTTGGGAAGCTAATAAGAGGTTTCCTTGGTTGGGAAGCTAATAATCGATTTACTTGGTTGGGAAGCTAATAATAGATTTACTTGGTTGGGAAGCTAATAATCGATTTACTTGGTTGGGAAGATAATAATAGATTTACTTGATTGGGAAGCTAATAAAACGATTTACTTGGTTGGGAAGCTAATAATCGATTTACTTGGTTGGGAAGCTAGTAATCGATTTACTTGGTTGGGAAGCTAATAATCGATTTACTTGGTTGGGAAGCTAATAATCGATTTACTTGGTTGGGAAGCTAATAATCGATTTACTTGGTTGGGAAGCTAATAATCGATTTACTTGGTTGGGAAGCTAATAATCGATTTACTTGGTTGGGAAGCTAATAATATATTTACTTGATTGGGGAGCTAATAATAGATTTACTTGGTTGGGAAGCTAATATGATCGATTTACTTGGTTGGGAAGCTAATAATAGATTTACTTGGTTGGGAAGCTAATAATCGATTTACTTGGTTGGGAAGCTAATAATCGATTTATTTGGTTGGGAAGCTAATAATCGATTTACTTGGTTGGGAAGCTAATATGATCGATTTACTTGGTTGGGAAGCTAATAATAGATTTACTTGTTTGGGAAGCTAATAATCGATTTACTTGGTTGGGAAGCTAATTATCGATTTACTTGGTTGAGAAGCTAATAATCGATTTATTTGGTTGGGAAGCTAATAATCGATTTACTTGGTTGGGAAGCTAATAATCGATTTATTTGGTTGGGAAGCTAATAATCGATTTACTTGTTTGGGAAGCTTATAATAGATTTACTTGGTTGGGGAGCTAATAATCGATTTACTTGGATGGGAAGCTAATAATATATTTACTTGTTTGGGAAGCTAATAATCGATTTACTTGGTTGGGAAGCTAATTATCGATTTACTTGGTTGGGAAGCTAATAATCGATTTGTTTGGTTGGGAAGCTAATAATCGATTTACTTGGTTGGGAAGCTAATAATCGATTTACTTGGTTGCGGAGCTAATAATAGATTTACTTGGTTGTGAAGCTAATATGATCGATTTACTTGGTTGGGAAGCTAATAATAGATTTAATGTTTGGGAAGCTAATAATCGATTTACTTGTTTGGGAAGCTAATAATCGAATTACTTGGTTGGGGAGCTAATAATAGATTTACTTGGTTGGGAAGCTAATATGATCGATTTACTTGGTTGGGAAGCTAATAATCGATTTACTTGGCTGGGAAGCTAATAATCGATTTACTTGGTTGGGGAGCTAATAATCGATTTACTTGGTTGGGAAGCTAATAATCGATTTACTTGGTTGGGAAGCTAATAATCGATTTTCTTGGTTGGGAAGCTAATAAGAGGTTTCCTTGGTTGGGAAGCTAATAATCGATTTACTTGGTTGGGAAGCTAATAATCGATTTACTTGGTTGGGAAGCTAATAATCGATTTACTTGGTTGGGAAGCTAATAATAGATTTACTTGATTGGGAAGCTAATAAATGGATTTACTTGGTTGGGAAGCTAATAATCGATTTACTTGGTTGGGAAGCTAATAATCCATTTACTTGGTTGGGAAGCTAATAATCGATTTGCTTGGTTGGGAAGCTAATAATCGATTTACTTGGTTGGGAAGCTAATAATAGATTTACTTGATTGGGAAGCTAATAATAGATTTACTTGGTTGGGAAGCTAATATGATCGATTTACTTGGTTGGGAAGCTAATAATAGATTTACTTGTTTGGGAAGCTAATAATCGATTTACTTGGTTGGGAAGCTAATAATCGATTTACTTGGTTGGGGAGCTAATAATCGATTTACTTGGTTGGGAAGCTAATAATCGATTTATTTGGTTGGGAAGCTAATAATCGATTTACTTGGTTGGGAAGCTAATATGATCGATTTACTTGGTTGGGAAGCTAATAATAGATTTACTTGTTTGGGAAGCTAATAATCGATTTACTTGGTTGGGAAGCTAATAATCGATTTACTTGTTTGGGAAGCTTATAATCGATTTACTTGGTTGGGGAGCTAATAATCGATTTACTTGGATGGGAAGCTAATAATATATTTACTTGTTTGGGAAGCTAATAATCGATTTCCTTGGTTGGGAAGCTAATAATCGATTTACTTGGTTGGGAAGCTAATAATCGATTTACTTGGTTGGGAAGCTAATAATCGATTTACTTGGTTGGGAAGCTAATATGATCGATTTACTTGGTTGGGAAGCTAATCATAGATTTACTTGTTTGGGAAGCTAATAATCGATTTACTTGGTTGGGAAGCTAATAATCGATTTACTTGGTTAGGGAGCTAATAATCGATTTACTTGGTTGGGAAGCTAATAATAGATTTACTTGTTTGGGAAGCTAATAATCGATTTACTTGGTTGGGAAGCTAATATGATCGATTTACTTGTTTGGGAAGCTAATAATCGATTTACTTGGTTGGGAAGCTACTAATCGATTTACTTGGTTGGGAAGCTAATAATCGATTTACTTGGTTGGGAAGCTAATAATAGATTTACTTGATTGGGGAGCTAATAATAGATTTACTTGGTTGGGAAGCTAATATGATCGATTTACTTGGTTGGGAAGCTAATAATAGATTTACTTGTTTGGGAAGCTAATAATCGATTTACTTGGTTGGGGAGCTAATAATCGATTTACTTGGTTGGGAAGCTAATAATCGATTTATTTGGTTGGGAAGCTAATAATCGATTTACTTGGTTGGGAAGCTAATAATCGATTTACTTGGTTGGGAAGCTAATATGATCGATTTACTTGGTTGGGAAGCTAATAATCGATTTACTTGGTTGGGAAGCTAATAATCGATTTACTTGGTTGGGGAGCTAATAATAGATTTACTTGTTTGGGAAGCTAATAATCGATTTACTTGGTTGGGGAGCTAATAATAGATTTACTTGGTTGGGAAGCTCATATGATCGATTTACTTGGTTGGGAAGCTAATAATCGATTTACTTGGTTGGGAAGCTAATAATCGATTTACTTGGTTGGGGAGCTAATAATCGATTTACTTTGTTGGGAAGCTAATAATCGATTTACTTGGTTGGGAAGCTAATAATCGATTTACTTGGTTGGGAAGCTAATAATCGATTTACTTGGTTGGGAAGCTAATAATAGATTTACTTGATTGGGAAGCTAATAAATCGATTTACTTGGTTGGGAAGTTAATAATCAATTTACTTGTTTGGGAAGCTAATAATCGATTTACTTGGTTGGGAAGCTAATAATCGATTTACTTGGTTGGGAAGCTAATAATCGATTTACTTGGTTGGGAAGCTAATAATCGATTTACTTCGTTGGGAAGGTAATAATCGATTTACTTGGTTGGGAAGCTAATAATCGATTTACTTGGTTGGGAAGCTAATAATAGATTTACTTGATTGGGGAGCTAATAATAGATTTACTTGGTTGGGAAGCTAATATGATCGATTTACTTGGTTGGGAAGCTAATAATAGATTTACTTGTTTGGGAAGCTAATAATCGATTTACTTGGTTGGGAAGCTAATAATCGATTTACTTGGTTGGGGAGCTAATAATCGATTTACTTGGTTGGGGAGCTAATAATCGATTTACTTGGTTGGGAAGCTAATAATCGATTTATTTGGTTGGGAAGCTAACAATCGATTTACTTGGTTGGGAAGCTAATATGATCGATTTACTTGGTTGGGAAGCTTATAATAGATTTACTTGTTTGGGAAGCTAATAATCGATTTACTTGGTTGGGAAGCTAATAATCGATTTACTTGTTTGGGAAGCTTATAATCGATTTACTTGGTTGGGGAGCTAATAGTCGATTTACTTGGATGGGAAGCTAATAATATATTTACTTGTTTGGGAAGCTAATAATCGATTTACTTGGTTGGGAAGCTAATAATCGATTTACTTGGTTGGGAAGCTAATAATCGATTTCTTTGGTTGGGAAGCTAATAATCGATTTACTTGGTTGGGAAGCTAATAATCGATTTACTTGGTTGGGGAGCTAATAATAGATTTACTTGGTTGGGAAGCTAATATGATCGATTTACTTGTTTGGGAAGCTAATAATCGATTTACTTGTTTGGGAAGCTAATAATCGATTTACTTGTTTGGGAAGCTAATAATCGATTTACTTGGTTGGGGCGCTAATAATAGATTTACTTGGTTGGGAAGCTAATATGATCGATTTACTTGTTTGGGAAGCTAATAATCGATTTACTTGTTTGGGAAGCTAATAATCGATTTACTTGGTTGGGAAGCTTATAATCGATTTACATGGTTGGGGAGCTAATAATAGATTTACTTGGTTGGGAAGCTAATATGATCGATTTACTTGGTTGGGAAGCTAATAATCGATTTACTTGGTTGGGAAGCTAATAATCGATTTACTTGGTTGGGTAGCTAATAATCGATTTACTTGGTTGGGGAGCTAATAATCGATTTATTTGGTTGGGAAGCTAATAATCGATTTTCTTGGTTGTGAAGCTAATAAGAGGTTTCCTTGGTTGGGAAGCTAATAATCGATTTACTTGGTTGGGAAGCTAATAATCGATTTACTTGGTTGGGAAGCTAATAATCGATTTACTTGGTTGGGAAGCTAATAATAGATTTACTTGATTGGGAAGCTAATAAATCGATTTACTTGGTTGGGAAGCTAATAATCGATTTACTTGGCTGGGAAGCTAATAATCGATTTACTTGGTTGGGAAGCTAATAATCGATTTACTTGGTTGGGAAGCTAATAATCGATTTACTTGGTTGGGAAGCTAATAATCGATTTACTTGGTTGGGAAGCTAATAATCGATTTACTTGGTTGGGAAGCTAATAATATATTTACTTGATTGGGGAGCTAATAATAGATTTACTTGGTTGGGAAGCTAATATGATCGATTTACTTGGTTGGGAAGCTAATAATAGATTTACTTGGTTGGGAAGCTAATAATCGATTTACTTGGTTGGGAAGCTAATAATCGATTTATTTGGTTGGGAAGCTAATAATCGATTTACTTGGTTGGGAAGCTAATATGATCGATTTACTTGCTTGGGAAGCTAATAATAGATTTACTTGTTTGGGAAGCTAATAATCGATTTACTTGGTTGGGAAGCTAATTATCGATTTACTTGGTTGGGAAGCTAATAATCGATTTATTTGGTTGGGAAGCTAATAATCGATTTACTTGGTTGGGAAGCTAATAATCGATTTATTTGGTTGGGAAGCTAATAATCGATTTACTTGTTTGGGAAGCTTATAATAGATTTACTTGGTTGGGGAGCTAATAATCGATTTACTTGGATGGGAAGCTAATAATATATTTACTTGTTTGGGAAGCTAATAATCGATTTACTTGGTTGGGAAGCTAATTATCGATTTACTTGGTTGGGAAGCTAATAATCGATTTATTTGGTTGGGAAGCTAAGAATCGATTTACTTGGTTGCGGAGCTAATAATCGATTTACTTGGTTGGGAAGCTAATATGATCGATTTACTTGGTTGGGAAGCTAATAATAGATATACTTGTTTGGGAAGCTAATATGATCGATTTACTTGGTTGGGAAGCTAATAATCGATTTACTTGGTTGGGGAGCTAATAATCGATTTACTTGGTTGGGAAGCTAATAATCGATTTACTTGGTTGGGAAGCTAATAATCGATTTACTTGGTTGGGAAGCTAATAATCGATTTACTTGGTTGGGGAGCTAATAATCGATTTACTTGGTTGGGAAGCTAATAATCGATTTTCTTGGTTGGGAAGCTAATAAGAGGTTTCCTTGGTTGGGAAGCTAATAATCGATTTACTTGGTTGGGAAGCTAATAATCGATTTACTTGGTTGGGAAGCTAATAATCGATTTACTTGGTTGGGAAGCTAATAATAGATTTACTTGATTGGGAAGCTAATAAATGGATTTACTTGGTTGGGAAGCTAATAATCGATTTACTTGGTTGGGAAGCTAATAATCCATTTACTTGGTTGGGAAGCTAATAATCGATTTACTTGGTTGGGAAGCTAATAATCGATTTACTTGGTTGGGAAGCTAATAATCGATTTACTTGGTTGGGAAGCTAATAATCGATTTACTTGTTTGGGAAGCTAATAATCGATTTACTTGGTTGGGAAGCTAATAATAGATTTACTTGATTGGGGAACTAATAATAGATTTACTTGGTTGGGAAGCTAATATGATCGATTTACTTGGTTGGGAAGCTAATAATAGATTTACTTGTTTGGGAAGCTAATAATCGATTTACTTGGTTGGGAAGCTAATAATCGATTTACTTGGTTGGGGAGCTAATAATCGATTTACTTGGTTGGGAAGCTAATAATCGATTTATTTGGTTGGGAAGCTAATAATCGATTTACTTGGTTGGGAAGCTAATATGATAGATTTACTTGGTTGGGAAGCTAATAATAGATTTACTTGTTTGAGAAGCTAATAATCGATTTACTTGGTTGGGAAGCTAATAATCGATTTACTTGTTTGGGAAGCTTATAATCGATTTACTTGGTTGGGGAGCTAATAATCGATTTACTTGGATGGGAAGCTAATAATATATTTACTTGTTTGGGAAGCTAATAATCGATTTACTTGGTTGGGAAGCTAATAATCGATTTACTTGATTGGGAAGCTAATAATCGATTTACTTGGATGGGAAGCTAATAATATATTTATTTGTTTGGGAAGCTAATAATCGATTTACTTGATTGGGAAGCTAATAATCGATTTACTTGGTTGGGAAGCTAATAATCGATTTATTTGGTTGGGAAGCTAATAATCGATTTACTTGGTTGGGAAGCTAATAATCGATTTACTTGGTTGGGGAGCTAATAATAGATTTACTTGGTTGGGAAGCTAATATGATCGATTTACTTGGTTGGGAAGCTAATAATAGATTTACTTGTTTGGGAAGCTAATAATCGATTTACTTGGTTGGGGAGCTAATAATCGATTTACTTGGTTGGGGAGCTAATAATAGATTTACTTGTTTGGGAAGCTAATAATCGATTTACTTGGTTGGGGAGCTAATAATCGATTTACTTGGTTGGGGAGCTAATAATATATTTATTTGTTTGGGAAGCTAATAATCGATTTACTTGATTGGGAAGCTAATAATCGATTTACTTGGTTGGGAAGCTAATAATCGATTTATTTGGTTGGGAAGCTAATAATCGATTTACTTGGTTGGGAAGCTAATAATCGATTTACTTGGTTGGGGAGCTAATAATAGATTTACTTGGTTGGGAAGCTAATATGATCGATTTACTTGGTTGGGAAGCTAATAATCGATTTACTTGTTTGGGAAGCTAATAATCGATTTACTTGGTTGGGGAGCTAATAATCGATTTACTTGGTTGGGGAGCTAATAATAGATTTACTTGTTTGGGAAGCTAATAATCGATTTACTTGGTTGGGAAGCTAATAATAGATTTACTTGATTGGGGAACTAATAATAGATTTACTTGGTTGGGAAGCTAATATGATCGATTTACTTGGTTGGGAAGCTAATAATAGATTTACTTGTTTGGGAAGCTAATAATCGATTTACTTGGTTGGGAAGCTAATCATCGATTTACTTGGTTGGGGAGCTAATAATCGATTTACTTGGTTGGGAAGCTAATAATCGATTTATTTGGTTGGGAAGCTAATAATCGATTTACTTGGTTGGGAAGCTAATATGATAGATTTACTTGGTTGGGAAGCTAATAATAGATTTACTTGTTTGGGAAGCTAATAATCGATTTACTTGGTTGGGAAGCTAATAATCGATTTACTTGTTTGGGAAGCTTATAATCGATTTACTTGGTTGGGGAGCTAATAATCGATTTACTTGGATGGGAAGCTAATAATATATTTACTTGTTTGGGAAGCTAATAATCGATTTACTTGGTTGGGAAGCTAATAATCGATTTACTTGATTGGGAAGCTAATAATCGATTTACTTGGATGGGAAGCTAATAATATATTTATTTGTTTTGGAAGCTAATAATCGATTTACTTGATTGGGAAGCTAATAATCGATTTACTTGGTTGGGAAGCTAATAATCGATTTATTTGGTTGGGAAGCTAATAATCGATTTACTTGGTTGGGAAGCTAATAATCGATTTACTTGGTTGGGGAGCTAATAATAGATTTACTTGGTTGGGAAGCTAATATGATCGATTTACTTGGTTGGGAAGCTAATAATAGATTTACTTGTTTGGGAAGCTAATAATCGATTTACTTGTTTGGGAAGCTAATAATCGATTTACTTGATTGGGGAGCTAATAATCGATTTACTTGGTTGGGGAGCTAATAATAGATTTACTTGGTTGGGAAGCTAATAATCGATTTACTTGGTTGGGAAGCTAATAATCGATTTGCTTGATTGGGAAGCTAATAATCGATTTACTTGGTTGGGAAGCTAATAATCGATTTACTTGGTTGGGAAGCTAATAATCGATTTACTTGGTTGGGAAGCTAATAATCGATTTACTTGGTTGGGAAGCTAATAATCGATTTACTTGGTTGGGAAGCTAATAATCGATTTACTTGTTTGGGAAGCTAATAATCGATTTACTTGGTTGGGGAGCTAATAATAGATTTACTTGGTTGGGAAGCTAATATGATCGATTTACTTGGTTGGGAAGCTATTAATCGATTTACTTGGTTGGGAAGCTAATAATCGATTTACTTGGTTGGGAAGCTAATAATCGATTTCTTTGGTTGGGAAGCTAAGAATCGATTTACTTGGTTGGGGAGCTAATAATAGATTTACTTGGTTGGGAAGCTAATAATCGATTTACTTGGTTGGGAAGCTAATAATCGATTTACTTGGTTGGGAAGCTAATAATCGATTTACTTGGTTGGGAAGCTAATAATCGATTTACTTGGTTGGGAAGCTAAGAATAGATTTACTTGGTTGGGGAGCTAATTAATAGATTTACTTGGTTGGGAAGCTAATATGATCGATTTACTTGGTTGGGAAGCTAATAATAGATTTACTTGTTTGGGAAGCTACTAATCGATTTACTTGGTTGGGAAGCTAATAATCGATTTACTTGGTTGGGGAGCTAATAATCGATTTACTTGGTTGGGGAGCTAATAATCGATTTACTTGGTTGGGAAGCTAATAATCGATTTATTTGGTTGGGAAGCTAACAATCGATTTACTTGGTTCGGAAGCTAATATGATCGATTTACTTGGCTGGGAAGCTAATAATCGATTTACTTGGTTGGGGAGCTAATAATCGATTTACTTGGTTGGGAAGCTAATAATCGATTTACTTGGTTGGGAAGCTAATAATCGATTTACTTGGTTGGGAAGCTAATAATCGATTTACTTGGTTGGGGAGCTAATAATCGATTTACTTGGTTGGGAAGCTAATAATCGATTTTCTTGGTTGGGAAGCTAATAAGAGGTTTCCTTGGTTGGGAAGCTAATAATCGATTTACTTGGTTGGGAAGCTAATAATCGATTTACTTGGTTGGGGAGCTAATAATCGATTTACTTGGTTGGGAAGCTAATAATCGATTTACTTGGTTGGGAAGCTAATAATCGATTTACTTGGTTGGGAAGATAATAATCGATTTACTTGGTTGGGGAGCTAATAATCGATTTACTTGGTTGGGAAGCTAATAATCGATTTTCTTGGTTGGGAAGCTAATAAGAGGTTTCCTTGGTTGGGAAGCTAATAATCGATTTACTTGGTTGGGAAGCTAATAATCGATTTACTTGGTTGGGAAGCTAATAATCGATTTACTTGGTTGGGAAGCTAATAATAGATTTACTTGATTGGGAAGCTAATAAATGGATTTACTTGGTTGGGAAGCTAATAATCGATTTACTTGGTTGGGAAGCTAATAATCCATTTACTTGGTTGGGAAGCTAATAATCGATTTGCTTGGTTGGGAAGCTAATAATCGATTTGCTTGGTTGGGAAGCTAATAATCGATTTACTTGGTTGGGAAGCTAATATGATCGATTTACTTGGTTGGGAAGCTAATAATAGATTTACTTGTTTGGGAAGCTAATAATCGATTTCCTTGGTTGGGAAGCTAATAATCGATTTACTTGGTTGGGAAGCTAATAATCGATTTACTTGGTTGGGAAGCTAATATGATCGATTTACTTGGTTGGGAAGCTAATAATAGATTTACTTGTTTGGGAAGCTAATAATCGATTTATTTGGTTGGGAAGCTAATAATCGATTTACTTGGTTAGGGAGCTAATAATCGATTTACTTGGTTGGGAAGCTAATAATAGATTTACTTGTTTGGGAAGCTAATAATCGATTTACTTGGTTGGGAAGCTAATATGATCGATTTACTTGTTTGGGAAGCTAATAATCGATTTACTTGGTTGGGAAGCTACTAATCGATTTACTTGGTTGGGAAGCTAATAATCGATTTACTTGGTTGGGAAGCTAATAATAGATTTACTTGATTGGGGAGCTAATAATAGATTTACTTGGTTGGGAAGCTAATATGATCGATTTACTTGGTTGGGAAGCTAATAATAGATTTACTTGTTTGGGAAGCTAATAATCGATCTACTTGGTTGGGAAGCTAATAATCGATTTACTTGGTTGGGGAGCTAATAATCGATTTACTTGGTTGGGAAGCTAATATGATCGATTTACTTGGTTGGGAAGCTAATAATCGATTTACTTGGTTGGGAAGCTAATAATAGATTTACTTGATTGGGGAGCTAATAATAGATTTACTTGGTTGGGAAGCTAATATGATCGATTTACTTGGTTGGGAAGCTAATAATAGATTTACTTGTTTGGGAAGCTAATAATCGATTTACTTGGTTGGGAAGCTAATAATCGATTTACTTGGTTGGGGAGCTAATAATCGATTTACTTGGTTGGGGAGCTAATAATCGATTTACTTGGTTGGGAAGCTAATAATCGATTTATTTGGTTGGGAAGCTAACAATCGATTTACTTGGTTGGGAAGCTAATATGATCGATTTACTTGGTTGGGAAGCTAATAATAGATTTACTTGTTTGGGAAGCTAATAATCGATTTACTTGGTTGGGAAGCTAATAATCGATTTACTTGTTTGGGAAGCTTATAATCGATTTACTTGGTTGGGGAGCTAATAATCGATTTACTTGGATGGGAAGCTAATAATATATTTACTTGTTTGGGAAGCTAATGATCTATTTACTTGGTTGGGAAGCTAATAATCGATATACTTGGTTGGGAAGCTAATAATCGATTTCTTTGGTTGGGAAGCTAATAATCGATTTACTTGGTTGGGAAGCTAACAATCGATTTACTTGGTTGGGGAGCTAATAATAGATTTACTTGGTTGGGAAGCTTATATGATCGATTTACTTGGTTGGGAAGCTAATAATAGATTTACTTGTTTGGGAAGCTAATAATCGATTTACTTGTTTGGGAAGCTAATAATCGATTTACTTGGTTGGGGGGCTAATAATAGATTTACTTGGTTGGGAAGCTAATATGATCGATTTACTTGTTTGGGAAGCTAATAATCGATTTACTTGTTTGGGAAGCTAATAATCGATTTACTTGGTTGGGAAGCTAATAATCGATTTACTTGGTTGGGGAGCTAATAATAGATTTACTTGGTTGGGAAGGTAATATGATCGATTTACTTGGTTGGGAAGCTAATAATCGATTTACTTGGTTGGGAAGCTAATAATCGATTTACTTGGTTGGGAAGCTAATAATCGATTTACTTGGTTGGGGAGCTAATAATCGATTTACTTGGTTGGGAAGCTAATAATCGATTTTCTTGGTTGGGAAGCTAATAAGAGGTTTCCTTGGTTGGGAAGCTAATAATCGATTTACATGGTTGGGAAGCTAATAATCGATTTACTTGGTTGGGAAGCTAATAATCGATTTACTTGGTTGGGAAGCTAATAATAGATTTACTTGATTGGGAAGCTAATAAATCGATTTACTTGGTTGGGAAGCTAATAATCGATTTACTTGGTTGGGAAGCTAGTAATCGATTTACTTGGTTGGGAAGCTAATAATCGATTTACTTGGTTGGGAAGCTAATAATCGATTTACTTGGTTGGGAAGCTAATAATCGATTTACTTGGTTGGGAAGCTAATAATCGATTTACTTGGTTGGGAAGCTAATAATCGATTTACTTGGTTGGGAAGCTAATAATATATTTACTTGATTGGGGAGCTAATAATAGATTTACTTGGTTGGGAAGCTAATATGATCGATTTACTTGGTTGGGAAGCTAATAATAGATTTACTTGGTTGGGAAGCTAATAATCGATTTACTTGGTTGGGAAGCTAATAATCGATTTATTTGGTTGGGAAGCTAATAATCGATTTACTTGGTTGGGAAGCTAATATGATCGATTTACTTGGTTGGGAAGCTAATAATAGATTTACTTGTTTGGGAAGCTAATAATCGATTTACTTGGTTGGGAAGCTAATTATCGATTTACTTGGTTGAGAAGCTAATAATCGATTTATTTGGTTGGGAAGCTAATAATCGATTTACTTGGTTGGGAAGCTAATAATCGATTTATTTGGTTGGGAAGCTAATAATCGATTTACTTGTTTGGGAAGCTTATAATAGATTTACTTGGTTGGGGAGCTAATAATCGATTTACTTGGATGGGAAGCTAATAATATATTTACTTGTTTGGGAAGCTAATAATCGATTTACTTGGTTGGGAAGCTAATTATCGATTTACTTGGTTGGGAAGCTAATAATCGATTTGTTTGGTTGGGAAGCTAATAATCGATTTACTTGGTTGGGAAGCTAATAATCGATTTACTTGGTTGCGGAGCTAATAATAGATTTACTTGGTTGTGAAGCTAATATGATCGATTTACTTGGTTGGGAAGCTAATAATAGATTTAATGTTTGGGAAGCTAATAATCGATTTACTTGTTTGGGAAGCTAATAATCGAATTACTTGGTTGGGGAGCTAATAATAGATTTACTTGGTTGGGAAGCTAATATGATCGATTTACTTGGTTGGGAAGCTAATAATCGATTTACTTGGCTGGGAAGCTAATAATCGATTTACTTGGTTGGGGAGCTAATAATCGATTTACTTGGTTGGGAAGCTAATAATCGATTTACTTGGTTGGGAAGCTAATAATCGATTTTCTTGGTTGGGAAGCTAATAAGAGGTTTCCTTGGTTGGGAAGCTAATAATCGATTTACTTGGTTGGGAAGCTAACAATCGATTTACTTGGTTGGGGAGCTAATAATAGATTTACTTGGTTGGGAAGCTAATATGATCGATTTACTTGGTTGGGAAGCTAATAATAGATTTACTTGTTTGGGAAGCTAATAATCGATTTACTTGTTTGGGAAGCTAATAATCGATTTACTTGGTTGGGGGGCTAATTATAGATTTACTTGGTTGGGAAGCTAATATGATCGATTTACTTGTTTGGGAAGCTAATAATCGATTTACTTGTTTGGGAAGCTAATAATCGATTTACTTGGTTGGGAAGCTAATAATCGATTTACTTGGTTGGGGAGCTAATAATAGATTTACTTGGTTGGGAAGCTAATATGATCGATTTACTTGGTTGGGAAGCTAATAATCGATTTACTTGGTTGGGAAGCTAATAATCGATTTACTTGGTTGGGAAGCTAATAATCGATTTACTTGGTTGGGGAGCTAATAATCGATTTACTTGGTTGGGAAGCTAATAATCGATTTTCTTGGTTGGGAAGCTAATAAGAGGTTTCCTTGGTTGGGAAGCTAATAATCGATTTACTTGGTTGGGAAGCTAATAATAGATTTACTTGGTTGGGAAGCTAATAATCGATTTACTTGGTTGGGAAGATAATAATAGATTTACTTGATTGGGAAGCTAATAAAACGATTTACTTGGTTGGGAAGCTAATAATCGATTTACTTGGTTGGGAAGCTAGTAATCGATTTACTTGGTTGGGAAGCTAATAATCGATTTACTTGGTTGGGAAGCTAATAATCGATTTACTTGGTTGGGAAGCTAATAATCGATTTACTTGGTTGGGAAGCTAATAATCGATTTACTTGGTTGGGAAGCTAATAATCGATTTACTTGGTTGGGAAGCTAATAATATATTTACTTGATTGGGGAGCTAATAATAGATTTACTTGGTTGGGAAGCTAATATGATCGATTTACTTGGTTGGGAAGCTAATAATAGATTTACTTGGTTGGGAAGCTAATAATCGATTTACTTGGTTGGGAAGCTAATAATCGATTTATTTGGTTGGGAAGCTAATAATCGATTTACTTGGTTGGGAAGCTAATATGATCGATTTACTTGGTTGGGAAGCTAATAATAGATTTACTTGTTTGGGAAGCTAATAATCGATTTACTTGGTTGGGAAGCTAATTATCGATTTACTTGGTTGAGAAGCTAATAATCGATTTATTTGGTTGGGAAGCTAATAATCGATTTACTTGGTTGGGAAGCTAATAATCGATTTATTTGGTTGGGAAGCTAATAATCGATTTACTTGTTTGGGAAGCTTATAATAGATTTACTTGGTTGGGGAGCTAATAATCGATTTACTTGGATGGGAAGCTAATAATATATTTACTTGTTTGGGAAGCTAATAATCGATTTACTTGGTTGGGAAGCTAATTATCGATTTACTTGGTTGGGAAGCTAATAATCGATTTGTTTGGTTGGGAAGCTAATAATCGATTTACTTGGTTGGGAAGCTAATAATCGATTTACTTGGTTGCGGAGCTAATAATAGATTTACTTGGTTGTGAAGCTAATATGATCGATTTACTTGGTTGGGAAGCTAATAATAGATTTAATGTTTGGGAAGCTAATAATCGATTTACTTGTTTGGGAAGCTAATAATCGAATTACTTGGTTGGGGAGCTAATAATAGATTTACTTGGTTGGGAAGCTAATATGATCGATTTACTTGGTTGGGAAGCTAATAATCGATTTACTTGGCTGGGAAGCTAATAATCGATTTACTTGGTTGGGGAGCTAATAATCGATTTACTTGGTTGGGAAGCTAATAATCGATTTACTTGGTTGGGAAGCTAATAATCGATTTTCTTGGTTGGGAAGCTAATAAGAGGTTTCCTTGGTTGGGAAGCTAATAATCGATTTACTTGGTTGGGAAGCTAATAATCGATTTACTTGGTTGGGAAGCTAATAATCGATTTACTTGGTTGGGAAGCTAATAATAGATTTACTTGATTGGGAAGCTAATAAATGGATTTACTTGGTTGGGAAGCTAATAATCGATTTACTTGGTTGGGAAGCTAATAATCCATTTACTTGGTTGGGAAGCTAATAATCGATTTGCTTGGTTGGGAAGCTAATAATCGATTTACTTGGTTGGGAAGCTAATAATAGATTTACTTGATTGGGAAGCTAATAATAGATTTACTTGGTTGGGAAGCTAATATGATCGATTTACTTGGTTGGGAAGCTAATAATAGATTTACTTGTTTGGGAAGCTAATAATCGATTTACTTGGTTGGGAAGCTAATAATCGATTTACTTGGTTGGGGAGCTAATAATCGATTTACTTGGTTGGGAAGCTAATAATCGATTTATTTGGTTGGGAAGCTAATAATCGATTTACTTGGTTGGGAAGCTAATATGATCGATTTACTTGGTTGGGAAGCTAATAATAGATTTACTTGTTTGGGAAGCTAATAATCGATTTACTTGGTTGGGAAGCTAATAATCGATTTACTTGTTTGGGAAGCTTATAATCGATTTACTTGGTTGGGGAGCTAATAATCGATTTACTTGGATGGGAAGCTAATAATATATTTACTTGTTTGGGAAGCTAATAATCGATTTCCTTGGTTGGGAAGCTAATAATCGATTTACTTGGTTGGGAAGCTAATAATCGATTTACTTGGTTGGGAAGCTAATAATCGATTTACTTGGTTGGGAAGCTAATATGATCGATTTACTTGGTTGGGAAGCTAATCATAGATTTACTTGTTTGGGAAGCTAATAATCGATTTACTTGGTTGGGAAGCTAATAATCGATTTACTTGGTTAGGGAGCTAATAATCGATTTACTTGGTTGGGAAGCTAATAATAGATTTACTTGTTTGGGAAGCTAATAATCGATTTACTTGGTTGGGAAGCTAATATGATCGATTTACTTGTTTGGGAAGCTAATAATCGATTTACTTGGTTGGGAAGCTACTAATCGATTTACTTGGTTGGGAAGCTAATAATCGATTTACTTGGTTGGGAAGCTAATAATAGATTTACTTGATTGGGGAGCTAATAATAGATTTACTTGGTTGGGAAGCTAATATGATCGATTTACTTGGTTGGGAAGCTAATAATAGATTTACTTGTTTGGGAAGCTAATAATCGATTTACTTGGTTGGGGAGCTAATAATCGATTTACTTGGTTGGGAAGCTAATAATCGATTTATTTGGTTGGGAAGCTAATAATCGATTTACTTGGTTGGGAAGCTAATAATCGATTTACTTGGTTGGGAAGCTAATATGATCGATTTACTTGGTTGGGAAGCTAATAATCGATTTACTTGGTTGGGAAGCTAATAATCGATTTACTTGGTTGGGGAGCTAATAATAGATTTACTTGTTTGGGAAGCTAATAATCGATTTACTTGGTTGGGGAGCTAATAATAGATTTACTTGGTTGGGAAGCTCATATGATCGATTTACTTGGTTGGGAAGCTAATAATCGATTTACTTGGTTGGGAAGCTAATAATCGATTTACTTGGTTGGGGAGCTAATAATCGATTTACTTTGTTGGGAAGCTAATAATCGATTTACTTGGTTGGGAAGCTAATAATCGATTTACTTGGTTGGGAAGCTAATAATCGATTTACTTGGTTGGGAAGCTAATAATAGATTTACTTGATTGGGAAGCTAATAAATCGATTTACTTGGTTGGGAAGTTAATAATCAATTTACTTGTTTGGGAAGCTAATAATCGATTTACTTGGTTGGGAAGCTAATAATCGATTTACTTGGTTGGGAAGCTAATAATCGATTTACTTGGTTGGGAAGCTAATAATCGATTTACTTCGTTGGGAAGGTAATAATCGATTTACTTGGTTGGGAAGCTAATAATCGATTTACTTGGTTGGGAAGCTAATAATAGATTTACTTGATTGGGGAGCTAATAATAGATTTACTTGGTTGGGAAGCTAATATGATCGATTTACTTGGTTGGGAAGCTAATAATAGATTTACTTGTTTGGGAAGCTAATAATCGATTTACTTGGTTGGGAAGCTAATAATCGATTTACTTGGTTGGGGAGCTAATAATCGATTTACTTGGTTGGGGAGCTAATAATCGATTTACTTGGTTGGGAAGCTAATAATCGATTTATTTGGTTGGGAAGCTAACAATCGATTTACTTGGTTGGGAAGCTAATATGATCGATTTACTTGGTTGGGAAGCTTATAATAGATTTACTTGCTTGGGAAGCTAATAATCGATTTACTTGGTTGGGAAGCTAATAATCGATTTACTTGTTTGGGAAGCTTATAATCGATTTACTTGGTTGGGGAGCTAATAGTCGATTTACTTGGATGGGAAGCTAATAATATATTTACTTGTTTGGGAAGCTAATAATCGATTTACTTGGTTGGGAAGCTAATAATCGATTTACTTGGTTGGGAAGCTAATAATCGATTTCTTTGGTTGGGAAGCTAATAATCGATTTACTTGGTTGGGAAGCTAATAATCGATTTACTTGGTTGGGGAGCTAATAATAGATTTACTTGGTTGGGAAGCTAATATGATCGATTTACTTGTTTGGGAAGCTAATAATCGATTTACTTGTTTGGGAAGCTAATAATCGATTTACTTGTTTGGGAAGCTAATAATCGATTTACTTGGTTGGGGCGCTAATAATAGATTTACTTGGTTGGGAAGCTAATATGATCGATTTACTTGTTTGGGAAGCTAATAATCGATTTACTTGTTTGGGAAGCTAATAATCGATTTACTTGGTTGGGAAGCTTATAATCGATTTACATGGTTGGGGAGCTAATAATAGATTTACTTGGTTGGGAAGCTAATATGATCGATTTACTTGGTTGGGAAGCTAATAATCGATTTACTTGGTTGGGAAGCTAATAATCGATTTACTTGGATGGGTAGCTAATAATCGATTTACTTGGTTGGGGAGCTAATAATCGATTTACTTGGTTGGGAAGCTAATAATCGATTTTCTTGGTTGTGAAGCTAATAAGAGGTTTCCTTGGTTGGGAAGCTAATAATCGATTTACTTGGTTGGGAAGCTAATAATCGATTTACTTGGTTGGGAAGCTAATAATCGATTTACTTGGTTGGGAAGCTAATAATAGATTTACTTGATTGGGAAGCTAATAAATCGATTTACTTGGTTGGGAAGCTAATAATCGATTTACTTGGCTGGGAAGCTAATAATCGATTTACTTGGTTGGGAAGCTAATAATCGATTTACTTGGTTGGGAAGCTAATAATCGATTTACTTGGTTGGGAAGCTAATAATCGATTTACTTGGTTGGGAAGCTAATAATCGATTTACTTGGTTGGGAAGCTAATAATATATTTACTTGATTGGGGAGCTAATAATAGATTTACTTGGTTGGGAAGCTAATATGATCGATTTACTTGGTTGGGAAGCTAATAATAGATTTACTTGGTTGGGAAGCTAATAATCGATTTACTTGGTTGGGAAGCTAATAATCGATTTATTTGGTTGGGAAGCTAATAATCGATTTACTTGGTTGGGAAGCTAATATGATCGATTTACTTGCTTGGGAAGCTAATAATAGATTTACTTGTTTGGGAAGCTAATAATCGATTTACTTGGTTGGGAAGCTAATTATCGATTTACTTGGTTGGGAAGCTAATAATCGATTTATTTGGTTGGGAAGCTAATAATCGATTTACTTGGTTGGGAAGCTAATAATCGATTTATTTGGTTGGGAAGCTAATAATCGATTTACTTGTTTGGGAAGCTTATAATAGATTTACTTGGTTGGGGAGCTAATAATCGATTTACTTGGATGGGAAGCTAATAATATATTTACTTGTTTGGGAAGCTAATAATCGATTTACTTGGTTGGGAAGCTAATTATCGATTTACTTGGTTGGGAAGCTAATAATCGATTTATTTGGTTGGGAAGCTAAGAATCGATTTACTTGGTTGCGGAGCTAATAATCGATTTACTTGGTTGGGAAGCTAATATGATCGATTTACTTGGTTGGGAAGCTAATAATAGATATACTTGTTTGGGAAGCTAATATGATCGATTTACTTGGTTGGGAAGCTAATAATCGATTTACTTGGTTGGGGAGCTAATAATCGATTTACTTGGTTGGGAAGCTAATAATCGATTTACTTGGTTGGGAAGCTAATAATCGATTTACTTGGTTGGGAAGCTAATAATCGATTTACTTGGTTGGGGAGCTAATAATCGATTTACTTGGTTGGGAAGCTAATAATCGATTTTCTTGGTTGGGAAGCTAATAAGAGGTTTCCTTGGTTGGGAAGCTAATAATCGATTTACTTGGTTGGGAAGCTAATAATCGATTTACTTGGTTGGGAAGCTAATAATCGATTTACTTGGTTGGGAAGCTAATAATAGATTTACTTGATTGGGAAGCTAATAAATGGATTTACTTGGTTGGGAAGCTAATAATCGATTTACTTGGTTGGGAAGCTAATAATCCATTTACTTGGTTGGGAAGCTAATAATCGATTTACTTGGTTGGGAAGCTAATAATCGATTTACTTGGTTGGGAAGCTAATAATCGATTTACTTGGTTGGGAAGCTAATAATCGATTTACTTGTTTGGGAAGCTAATAATCGATTTACTTGGTTGGGAAGCTAATAATAGATTTACTTGATTGGGGAACTAATAATAGATTTACTTGGTTGGGAAGCTAATATGATCGATTTACTTGGTTGGGAAGCTAATAATAGATTTACTTGTTTGGGAAGCTAATAATCGATTTACTTGGTTGGGAAGCTAATAATCGATTTACTTGGTTGGGGAGCTAATAATCGATTTACTTGGTTGGGAAGCTAATAATCGATTTATTTGGTTGGGAAGCTAATAATCGATTTACTTGGTTGGGAAGCTAATATGATAGATTTACTTGGTTGGGAAGCTAATAATAGATTTACTTGTTTGAGAAGCTAATAATCGATTTACTTGGTTGGGAAGCTAATAATCGATTTACTTGTTTGGGAAGCTTATAATCGATTTACTTGGTTGGGGAGCTAATAATCGATTTACTTGGATGGGAAGCTAATAATATATTTACTTGTTTGGGAAGCTAATAATCGATTTACTTGGTTGGGAAGCTAATAATCGATTTACTTGATTGGGAAGCTAATAATCGATTTACTTGGATGGGAAGCTAATAATATATTTATTTGTTTGGGAAGCTAATAATCGATTTACTTGATTGGGAAGCTAATAATCGATTTACTTGGTTGGGAAGCTAATAATCGATTTATTTGGTTGGGAAGCTAATAATCGATTTACTTGGTTGGGAAGCTAATAATCGATTTACTTGGTTGGGGAGCTAATAATAGATTTACTTGGTTGGGAAGCTAATATGATCGATTTACTTGGTTGGGAAGCTAATAATAGATTTACTTGTTTGGGAAGCTAATAATCGATTTACTTGGTTGGGGAGCTAATAATCGATTTACTTGGTTGGGGAGCTAATAATAGATTTACTTGTTTGGGAAGCTAATAATCGATTTACTTGGTTGGGGAGCTAATAATCGATTTACTTGGTTGGGGAGCTAATAATATATTTATTTGTTTGGGAAGCTAATAATCGATTTACTTGATTGGGAAGCTAATAATCGATTTACTTGGTTGGGAAGCTAATAATCGATTTATTTGGTTGGGAAGCTAATAATCGATTTACTTGGTTGGGAAGCTAATAATCGATTTACTTGGTTGGGGAGCTAATAATAGATTTACTTGGTTGGGAAGCTAATATGATCGATTTACTTGGTTGGGAAGCTAATAATCGATTTACTTGTTTGGGAAGCTAATAATCGATTTACTTGGTTGGGGAGCTAATAATCGATTTACTTGGTTGGGGAGCTAATAATAGATTTACTTGTTTGGGAAGCTAATAATCGATTTACTTGGTTGGGAAGCTAATAATAGATTTACTTGATTGGGGAACTAATAATAGATTTACTTGGTTGGGAAGCTAATATGATCGATTTACTTGGTTGGGAAGCTAATAATAGATTTACTTGTTTGGGAAGCTAATAATCGATTTACTTGGTTGGGAAGCTAATCATCGATTTACTTGGTTGGGGAGCTAATAATCGATTTACTTGGTTGGGAAGCTAATAATCGATTTATTTGGTTGGGAAGCTAATAATCGATTTACTTGGTTGGGAAGCTAATATGATAGATTTACTTGGTTGGGAAGCTAATAATAGATTTACTTGTTTGGGAAGCTAATAATCGATTTACTTGGTTGGGAAGCTAATAATCGATTTACTTGTTTGGGAAGCTTATAATCGATTTACTTGGTTGGGGAGCTAATAATCGATTTACTTGGATGGGAAGCTAATAATATATTTACTTGTTTGGGAAGCTAATAATCGATTTACTTGGTTGGGAAGCTAATAATCGATTTACTTGATTGGGAAGCTAATAATCGATTTACTTGGATGGGAAGCTAATAATATATTTATTTGTTTTGGAAGCTAATAATCGATTTACTTGATTGGGAAGCTAATAATCGATTTACTTGGTTGGGAAGCTAATAATCGATTTATTTGGTTGGGAAGCTAATAATCGATTTACTTGGTTGGGAAGCTAATAATCGATTTACTTGGTTGGGGAGCTAATAATAGATTTACTTGGTTGGGAAGCTAATATGATCGATTTACTTGGTTGGGAAGCTAATAATAGATTTACTTGTTTGGGAAGCTAATAATCGATTTACTTGTTTGGGAAGCTAATAATCGATTTACTTGATTGGGGAGCTAATAATCGATTTACTTGGTTGGGGAGCTAATAATAGATTTACTTGGTTGGGAAGCTAATAATCGATTTACTTGGTTGGGAAGCTAATAATCGATTTGCTTGATTGGGAAGCTAATAATCGATTTACTTGGTTGGGAAGCTAATAATCGATTTACTTGGTTGGGAAGCTAATAATCGATTTACTTGGTTGGGAAGCTAATAATCGATTTACTTGGTTGGGAAGCTAATAATCGATTTACTTGGTTGGGAAGCTAATAATCGATTTACTTGTTTGGGAAGCTAATAATCGATTTACTTGGTTGGGGAGCTAATAATAGATTTACTTGGTTGGGAAGCTAATATGATCGATTTACTTGGTTGGGAAGCTATTAATCGATTTACTTGGTTGGGAAGCTAATAATCGATTTACTTGGTTGGGAAGCTAATAATCGATTTCTTTGGTTGGGAAGCTAATAATCGATTTACTTGGTTGGGGAGCTAATAATAGATTTACTTGGTTGGGAAGCTAATAATCGATTTACTTGGTTGGGAAGCTAATAATCGATTTACTTGGTTGGGAAGCTAATAATCGATTTACTTGGTTGGGAAGCTAATAATCGATTTACTTGGTTGGGAAGCTAAGAATAGATTTACTTGGTTGGGGAGCTAATTAATAGATTTACTTGGTTGGGAAGCTAATATGATCGATTTACTTGGTTGGGAAGCTAATAATAGATTTACTTGTTTGGGAAGCTACTAATCGATTTACTTGGTTGGGAAGCTAATAATCGATTTACTTGGTTGGGGAGCTAATAATCGATTTACTTGGTTGGGGAGCTAATAATCGATTTACTTGGTTGGGAAGCTAATAATCGATTTATTTGGTTGGGAAGCTAACAATCGATTTACTTGGTTCGGAAGCTAATATGATCGATTTACTTGGCTGGGAAGCTAATAATCGATTTACTTGGTTGGGGAGCTAATAATCGATTTACTTGGTTGGGAAGCTAATAATCGATTTACTTGGTTGGGAAGCTAATAATCGATTTACTTGGTTGGGAAGCTAATAATCGATTTACTTGGTTGGGGAGCTAATAATCGATTTACTTGGTTGGGAAGCTAATAATCGATTTTCTTGGTTGGGAAGCTAATAAGAGGTTTCCTTGGTTGGGAAGCTAATAATCGATTTACTTGGTTGGGAAGCTAATAATCGATTTACTTGGTTGGGGAGCTAATAATCGATTTACTTGGTTGGGAAGCTAATAATCGATTTACTTGGTTGGGAAGCTAATAATCGATTTACTTGGTTGGGAAGATAATAATCGATTTACTTGGTTGGGGAGCTAATAATCGATTTACTTGGTTGGGAAGCTAATAATCGATTTTCTTGGTTGGGAAGCTAATAAGAGGTTTCCTTGGTTGGGAAGCTAATAATCGATTTACTTGGTTGGGAAGCTAATAATCGATTTACTTGGTTGGGAAGCTAATAATCGATTTACTTGGTTGGGAAGCTAATAATAGATTTACTTGATTGGGAAGCTAATAAATGGATTTACTTGGTTGGGAAGCTAATAATCGATTTACTTGGTTGGGAAGCTAATAATCCATTTACTTGGTTGGGAAGCTAATAATCGATTTGCTTGGTTGGGAAGCTAATAATCGATTTGCTTGGTTGGGAAGCTAATAATCGATTTACTTGGTTGGGAAGCTAATATGATCGATTTACTTGGTTGGGAAGCTAATAATAGATTTACTTGTTTGGGAAGCTAATAATCGATTTCCTTGGTTGGGAAGCTAATAATCGATTTACTTGGTTGGGAAGCTAATAATCGATTTACTTGGTTGGGAAGCTAATATGATCGATTTACTTGGTTGGGAAGCTAATAATAGATTTACTTGTTTGGGAAGCTAATAATCGATTTATTTGGTTGGGAAGCTAATAATCGATTTACTTGGTTAGGGAGCTAATAATCGATTTACTTGGTTGGGAAGCTAATAATAGATTTACTTGTTTGGGAAGCTAATAATCGATTTACTTGGTTGGGAAGCTAATATGATCGATTTACTTGTTTGGGAAGCTAATAATCGATTTACTTGGTTGGGAAGCTACTAATCGATTTACTTGGTTGGGAAGCTAATAATCGATTTACTTGGTTGGGAAGCTAATAATAGATTTACTTGATTGGGGAGCTAATAATAGATTTACTTGGTTGGGAAGCTAATATGATCGATTTACTTGGTTGGGAAGCTAATAATAGATTTACTTGTTTGGGAAGCTAATAATCGATCTACTTGGTTGGGAAGCTAATAATCGATTTACTTGGTTGGGGAGCTAATAATCGATTTACTTGGTTGGGAAGCTAATAATCGATTTATTTGGTTGGGAAGCTAATAATCGATTTACTTGGTTGGGAAGCTAATAATCGATTTACTTGGTTGGGGAGCTAATAATAGATTTACTTGGTTGGGAAGCTAATATGATCGATTTACTTGGTTGGGAAGCTAATAATAGATTTACTTGTTTGGGAAGCTAATAATCGATTTACTTGGTTGGGGAGCTAATAATAGATTTACTTGGTTGGGAAGCTAATATGATCGATTTACTTGGTTGGGAAGCTAATAATCGATTTACTTGGTTGGGAAGCTAATAATCGATTTACTTGGTTGGGGAGCTAATAATCGATTTACTTTGTTGGGAAGCTAATAATCGATTTACTTGGTTGGGAAGCTAATAATCGATTTACTTGGTTGGGAAGCTAATAATCGATTTACTTGGTTGGGAAGCTAATAATAGATTTACTTGATTGGGAAGCTTATAAATCGATTTACTTGGTTGGGAAGTTAATAATCAATTTACTTGTTTGGGAAGCTAATAATCGATTTACTTGGTTGGGAAGCTAATAATCGATTTACTTGGTTGGGAAGCTAATAATCGATTTACTTGGTTGGGAAGCTAATAATCGATTTACTTCGTTGGGAAGATAATAATCGATTTACTTGGTTGGGAAGCTAATAATCGATTTACTTGGTTGGGAAGCTAATAATAGATTTACTTGATTGGGGAGCTAATAATAGATTTACTTGGTTGGGAAGCTAATATGATCGATTTACTTGGTTGGGAAGCTAATAATAGATTTACTTGTTTGGGAAGCTAATAATCGATTTACTTGGTTGGGAAGCTAATAATCGATTTACTTGGTTGGGGAGCTAATAATCGATTTACTTGGTTGGGGAGCTAATAATCGATTTACTTGGTTGGGAAGCTAATAATCGATTTATTTGGTTGGGAAGCTAACAATCGATTTACTTGGTTGGGAAGCTAATATGATCGATTTTCTTGGTTGGGAAGCTAATAATAGATTTACTTGTTTGGGAAGCTAATAATCGATTTACTTGGTTGGGAAGCTAATAATCGATTTACTTGTTTGGGAAGCTTATAATCGATTTACTTGGTTGGGGAGCTAATAATCGATTTACTTGGATGGGAAGCTAATAATATATTTACTTGTTTGGGAAGCTAATAATCGATTTACTTGGTTGGGAAGCTAATAATCGATTTACTTGGTTGGGAAGCTAATAATCGATTTCTTTGGTTGGGAAGCTAATAATCGATTTACTTGGTTGGGAAGCTAATAATCGATTTACATGGTTGGGGAGCTAATAATAGATTTACTTGGTTGGGAAGCTAATATGATCGATTTACTTGTTTGGGAAGCTAATAATCGATTTACTTGTTTGGGAAGCTAATAATCGATTTACTTGTTTGGGAAGCTAATAATCGATTTACTTGGTTGGGGAGCTAATAATAGATTTACTTGGTTGGGAAGCTAATATGATCGATTTACTTGTTTGGGAAGCTAATAATCGATTTACTTGTTTGGGAAGCTAATAATCGATTTACTTGGTTGGGAAGCTTATAATCGATTTACGTGGTTGGGGAGCTAATAATAGATTTACTTGGTTGGGAAGCTAATATGATCGATTTACTTGGTTGGGAAGCTAATAATCGATTTACTTGGTTGGGAAGCTAATAATCGATTTACTTGGTTGGGAAGCTAATAATCGATTTACTTGGTTGGGGAGCTAATAATCGATTTACTTGGTTGGGAAGCTAATAATCGATTTTCTTGGTTGTGAAGCTAATAAGAGGTTTCCTTGGTTGGGAAGCTAATAATCGATTTACTTGGTTGGGAAGCTAATAATCGATTTACTTGGTTGGGAAGCTAAAAATCGATTTACTTGGTTGGGAAGCTAATAATAGATTTACTTGATTGGGTAGCTAATAAATCGATTTACTTGGTTGGGAAGCTAATAATCGATTTACTTGGCTGGGAATCTAATAATCGATTTACTTGGTTGGGAAGCTAATAATCGATTTACTTGGTTGGGAAGCTAATAATCGATTTACTTGGTTGGGAAGCTAATAATCGATTTACTTGGTTGGGAAGCTAATAATCGATTTACTTGGTTGGGAAGCTAATAATCGATTTACTTGGTTGGGAAGCTAATAATATATTTACTTGATTGGGGAGCTAATAATAGATTTACTTGGTTGGGAAGCTAATATGATCGATTTACTTGGTTGGGAAGCTAATAATAGATTTACTTGGTTGGGAAGCTAATAATCGATTTACTTGGTTGGGAAGCTAATAATCGATTTATTTGGTTGGGAAGCTAATAATCGTTTTACTTGGTTGGGAAGCTAATATGATCGATTTACTTGCTTGGGAAGCTAATAATAGATTTACTTGTTTGGGAAGCTAATAATCGATTTACTTGGTTGGGAAGCTAATTATCGATTTACTTGGTTGGGAACCTAATAATCGATTTATTTGGTTGGGAAGCTAATAATCGATTTACTTGGTTGGGAAGCTAATAATCGATTTATTTGGTTGGGAAGCTAATAATCGATTTACTTGTTTGGGAAGCTTATAATAGATTTACTTGGTTGGGGAGCTAATAATCGATTTACTTGGATGGGAAGCTAATAATATATTTACTTGTTTGGGAAGCTAATAATCGATTTACTTGGTTGGGAAGCTAATTATCGATTTACTTGGTTGGGAAGCTAATAATCGATTTATTTGGTTGGGAAGCTAAGAATCGATTTACTTGGTTGCGGAGCTAATAATCGATTTACTTGGTTGGGAAGCTAATATGATCGATTTACTTGGTTGGGAAGCTAATAATAGATATACTTGTTTGGGAAGCTAATATGATCGATATACTTGGTTGGGAAGCTAATAATCGATTTACTTGGTTGGGGAGCTAATAATCGATTTACTTGGTTGGGAAGCTAATAATCGATTTACTTGGTTGGGAAGCTAATAATCGATTTACTTGGTTGGGAAGCTAATAATCGATTTACTTGGTTGGGGAGCTAATAATCGATTTACTTGGTTGGGAAGCTAATAATCGATTTTCTTGGTTGGGAAGCTAATAAGAGGTTTCCTTGGTTGGGAAGCTAATAATCGATTTACTTGGTTGGGAAGCTAATAATCGATTTACTTGGTTGGGAAACTAATAATCGATTTACTTGGTTGGGAAGCTAATAATAGATTTACTTGATTGGGAAGCTAATAAATGGATTTGCTTGGTTGGGAAGCTAATAATCGATTTACTTGGTTAGGAAGCTAATAATCCATTTACTTGGTTGGGAAGCTAATAATCGATTTACTTGGTTGGGAAGCTAATAATCGATTTACTTGTTTGGGAAGCTAATAATCGATTTACTTGGTTGGGAAGCTAATAATAGATTTTCTTGATTGGGGAACTAATAATAGATTTACTTGGTTGGGAAGCTAATATGATCGATTTACTTGGTTGGGAAGCTAATAATAGATTTACTTGTTTGGGAAGCTAATAATCGATTTACTTGGTTGGGAAGCTAATAATCGATTTACTTGGTTGGGGAGCTAATAATCGATTTACTTGGTTGGGAAGCTAATAATCGATTTATTTGGTTGGGAAGCTAATAATCGATTTACTTGGTTGGGAAGCTAATATGATAGATTTACTTGGTTGGGAAGCTAATAATAGATTTACTTGTTTGGGAAGCTAATAATCGATTTACTTGGTTGGGAAGCTAATAATCGATTTACTTGTTTGGGAAGCTTATAATCGATTTACTTGGTTGGGGAGCTAATAATCGATTTACTTGGATGGGAAGCTAATAATATATTTACTTGTTTGGGAAGCTAATAATCGATTTACTTGGTTGGGAAGCTAATAATCGATTTACTTGATTGGGAAGCTAATAATCGATTTACTTGGATGGGAAGCTAATAATATATTTATTTGTTTGGGAAGCTAATAATCGATTTACTTGATTGGGAAGCTAATAATCGATTTACTTGGTTGGGAAGCTAATAATCGATTTATTTGGTTGGGAAGCTAATAATCGATTTACTTGGTTGGGAAGCTAATAATCGATTTACTTGGTTGGGGAGCTAATAATAGATTTACTTGGTTGGGAAGCTAATATGATCGATTTACTTGGTTGGGAAGCTAATAATAGATTTACTTGTTTGGGAAGCTAATAATCGATTTACTTGTTTGGGAAGCTAATAATCGATTTACTTGGTTGGGGAGCTAATAATCGATTTACTTGGTTGGGGAGCTAATAATAGATTTACTTGGTTGGGAAGCTAATAATCGATTTACTTGGTTGGGAAGCTAATAATCGATTTGCTTGATTGGGAAGCTAATAATCGATTTACTTGGTTGGGAAGCTAATAATCGATTTACTTGGTTGGGAAGCTAATAATCGATTTCCTTGGTTGGGAAGCTAATAATCGATTTCCTTGGTTGGGAAGCTAATAATCGATTTACTTGGTTGGGAAGCTAATAATCGATTTACTTGGTTGGGAAGCTAATAATCGATTTACTTGTTTGGGAAGCTAATAATCGATTTACTTGGTTGGGGAGCTAATAATAGATTTACTTGGTTGGGAAGCTAATATGATCGATTTACTTGGTTGGGAAGCTAATAATCGATTTACTTGGTTGGGAAGCTAATAATCGATTTACTTGGTTGGGAAGCTAATAATCGATTTCTTTGGTTGGGAAGCTAATAATCGATTTACTTGGTTGGGGAGCTAATAATAGATTTACTTGGTTGGGAAGCTAATAATCGATTTACTTGGTTGGGAAGCTAATAATCGATTTACTTGGTTGGGGAGCTAATAATCGATTTACTTGGTTGGGAAGCTAATAATCGATTTTCTTGGTTGTGAAGCTAATAAGAGGTTTCCTTGGTTGGGAAGCTAATAATCGATTTACTTGGTTGGGAAGCTAATAATCGATTTACTTGGTTGGGAAGCTAATAATCGATTTACTTGGTTGGGAAGCTAATAATAGATTTACTTGATTGGGAAGCTAATAAATCGATTTACTTGGTTGGGAAGCTAATAATCGATTTACTTGGCTGGGAAGCTAATAATCGATTTACTTGGTTGGGAAGCTAATAATCGATTTACTTGGTTGGGAAGCTAATAATCGATTTACTTGGTTGGGAAGCTAATAATCGATTTACTTGGTTGGGAAGCTAATAATCGATTTACTTGGTTGGGAAGCTAATAATCGATTTACTTGGTTGGGAAGCTAATAATATATTTACTTGATTGGGGAGCTAATAATAGATTTACTTGGTTGGGAAGCTAATATGATCGATTTACTTGGTTGGGAAGCTAATAATAGATTTACTTGGTTGGGAAGCTAATAATCGATTTACTTGGTTGGGAAGCTAATAATCGATTTATTTGGTTGGGAAGCTAATAATCGATTTACTTGGTTGGGAAGCTAATATGATCGATTTACTTGCTTGGGAAGCTAATAATAGATTTACTTGTTTGGGAAGCTAATAATCGATTTACTTGGTTGGGAAGCTAATTATCGATTTACTTTGTTGGGAAGCTAATAATCGATTTACTTGGTTGGGAAGCTAATAATCGATTTACTTGGTTGGGAAGCTAATAATCGATTTACTTGGTTGGGAAGCTAATAATAGATTTACTTGATTGGGAAGCTAATAAATCGATTTACTTGGTTGGGAAGTTAATAATCAATTTACTTGTTTGGGAAGCTAATAATCGATTTACTTGGTTGGGAAGCTAATAATCGATTTACTTGGTTGGGAAGCTAATAATCGATTTACTTGGTTGGGAAGCTAATAATCGATTTACTTCGTTGGGAAGGTAATAATCGATTTACTTGGTTGGGAAGCTAATAATCGATTTACTTGGTTGGGAAGCTAATAATAGATTTACTTGATTGGGGAGCTAATAATAGATTTACTTGGTTGGGAAGCTAATATGATCGATTTACTTGGTTGGGAAGCTAATAATAGATTTACTTGTTTGGGAAGCTAATAATCGATTTACTTGGTTGGGAAGCTAATAATCGATTTACTTGGTTGGGGAGCTAATAATCGATTTACTTGGTTGGGGAGCTAATAATCGATTTACTTGGTTGGGAAGCTAATAATCGATTTATTTGGTTGGGAAGCTAACAATCGATTTACTTGGTTGGGAAGCTAATATGATCGATTTACTTGGTTGGGAAGCTAATAATAGATTTACTTGTTTGGGAAGCTAATAATCGATTTACTTGGTTGGGAAGCTAATAATCGATTTACTTGTTTGGGAAGCTTATAATCGATTTACTTGGTTGGGGAGCTAATAATCGATTTACTTGGATGGGAAGCTAATAATATATTTACTTGTTTGGGAAGCTAATAATCGATTTACTTGGTTGGGAAGCTAATAATCGATTTACTTGGTTGGGAAGCTAATAATCGATTTCTTTGGTTGGGAAGCTAATAATCGATTTACTTGGTTGGGAAGCTAATAATCGATTTACTTGGTTGGGGAGCTAATAATAGATTTACTTGGTTGGGAAGCTAATATGATCGATTTACTTGTTTGGGAAGCTAATAATCGATTTACTTGTTTGGGAAGCTAATAATCGATTTACTTGTTTGGGAAGCTAATAATCGATTTACTTGGTTGGGGAGCTAATAATAGATTTACTTGGTTGGGAAGCTAATATGATCGATTTACTTGTTTGGGAAGCTAATAATCGATTTACTTGTTTGGGAAGCTAATAATCGATTTACTTGGTTGGGAAGCTTATAATCGATTTACGTGGTTGGGGAGCTAATAATAGATTTACTTGGTTGGGAAGCTAATATGATCGATTTACTTGGTTGGGAAGCTAATAATCGATTTACTTGGTTGGGAAGCTAATAATCGATTTACTTGGTTGGGAAGCTAATAATCGATTTACTTGGTTGGGGAGCTAATAATCGATTTACTTGGTTGGGAAGCTAATAATCGATTTTCTTGGTTGTGAAGCTAATAAGAGGTTTCCTTGGTTGGGAAGCTAATAATCGATTTACTTGGTTGGGAAGCTAATAATCGATTTACTTGGTTGGGAAGCTAATAATCGATTTACTTGGTTGGGAAGCTAATAATCGATTTACTTGGTTGGGAAGCTAATAATCGATTTACTTGGTTGGGAAGCTAATAATCGATTTACTTGGTTGGGAAGCTAATAATATATTTACTTGATTGGGGAGCTAATAATAGATTTACTTGGTTGGGAAGCTAATATGATCGATTTACTTGGTTGGGAAGCTAATAATAGATTTACTTGGTTGGGAAGCTAATAATCGATTTACTTGGTTGGGAAGCTAATAATCGATTTATTTGGTTGGGAAGCTAATAATCGATTTACTTGGTTGGGAAGCTAATATGATCGATTTACTTGCTTGGGAAGCTAATAATAGATTTACTTGTTTGGGAAGCTAATAATCGATTTACTTGGTTGGGAAGCTAATTATCGATTTACTTGGTTGGGAAGCTAATAATCGATTTATTTGGTTGGGAAGCTAATAATCGATTTACTTGGTTGGGAAGCTAATAATCGATTTATTTGGTTGGGAAGCTAATAATCGATTTACTTGTTTGGGAAGCTTATAATAGATTTACTTGGTTGGGGAGCTAATAATCGATTTACTTGGATGGGAAGCTAATAATATATTTACTTGTTTGGGAAGCTAATAATCGATTTACTTGGTTGGGAAGCTAATTATCGATTTACTTGGTTGGGAAGCTAATAATCGATTTATTTGGTTGGGAAGCTAAGAATCGATTTACTTGGTTGCGGAGCTAATAATCGATTTACTTGGTTGGGAAGCTAATATGATCGATTTACTTGGTTGGGAAGCTAATAATAGATATACTTGTTTGGGAAGCTAATATGATCGATTTACTTGGTTGGGAAGCTAATAATCGATTTACTTGGTTGGGGAGCTAATAATCGATTTACTTGGTTGGGAAGCTAATAATCGATTTACTTGGTTGGGAAGCTAATAATCGATTTACTTGGTTGGGAAGCTAATAATCGATTTACTTGGTTGGGGAGCTAATAATCGATTTACTTGGTTGGGAAGCTAATAATCGATTTTCTTGGTTGGGAAGCTAATAAGAGGTTTCCTTGGTTGGGAAGCTAATAATCGATTTGCTTGGTTGGGAAGCTAATAATCGATTTACTTGGTTGGGAAGCTAATAATCGATTTACTTGGTTGGGAAGCTAATAATAGATTTACTTGATTGGGAAGCTAATAAATGGATTTGCTTGGTTGGGAAGCTAATAATCGATTTACTTGGTTGGGAAGCTAATAATCCATTTACTTGGTTGGGAAGCTAATAATCGATTTACTTGGTTGGGAAGCTAATAATCGATTTACTTGGTTGGGAAGCTAATAATCGATTTACTTGGTTGGGAAGCTAATAATCGATTTACTTGTTTGGGAAGCTAATAATCGATTTACTTGGTTGGGAAGCTAATAATAGATTTACTTGATTGGGGAACTAATAATAGATTTACTTGGTTGGGAAGCTAATATGATCGATTTACTTGGTTGGGAAGCTAATAATAGATTTACTTGTTTGGGAAGCTAATAATCGATTTACTTGGTTGGGAAGCTAATAATCGATTTACTTGGTTGGGGAGCTAATAATCGATTTACTTGGTTGGGAAGCTAATAATCGATTTATTTGGTTGGGAAGCTAATAATCGATTTACTTGGTGGGGAAGCTAATATGATAGATTTACTTGGTTGGGAAGCTAATAATAGATTTACTTGTTTGGGAAGCTAATAATCGATTTACTTGGTTGGGAAGCTAATAATCGATTTACTTGTTTGGGAAGCTTATAATCGATTTACTTGGTTGGGGAGCTAATAATCGATTTACTTGGATGGGAAGCTAATAATATATTTACTTGTTTGGGAAGCTAATAATCGATTTACTTGGTTGGGAAGCTAATAATCGATTTACTTGATTGGGAAGCTAATAATCGATTTACTTGGATGGGAAGCTAATAATATATTTATTTGTTTGGGAAGCTAATAATCGATTTACTTGATTGGGAAGCTAATAATCGATTTACTTGGTTGGGAAGCTAATAATCGATTTATTTGGTTGGGAAGCTAATAATCGATTTACTTGGTTGGGAAGCTAATAATCGATTTACTTGGTTGGGGAGCTAATAATAGATTTACTTGGTTGGGAAGCTAATATGATCGATTTACTTGGTTGGGAAGCTAATAATAGATTTACTTGTTTGGGAAGCTAATAATCGATTTACTTGTTTGGGAAGCTAATAATCGATTTACTTGGTTGGGGAGCTAATAATCGATTTACTTGGTTGGGGAGCTAATAATAGATTTACTTGGTTGGGAAGCTAATAATCGATTTACTTGGTTGGGAAGCTAATAATCGATTTGCTTGATTGGGAAGCTAATAATCGATTTACTTGGTTGGGAAGCTAATAATCGATTTACTTGGTTGGGAAGCTAATAATCGATTTCCTTGGTTGGGAAGCTAATAATCGATTTACTTGGTTGGGAAGCTAATAATCGATTTACTTGGTTGGGAAGCTAATAATCGATTTACTTGTTTGGGAAGCTAATAATCGATTTACTTGGTTGGGGAGCTAATAATAGATTTACTTGGTTGGGAAGCTAATATGATCGATTTACTTGGTTGGGAAGCTAATAATCGATTTACTTGGTTGGGAAGCTAATAAACGATTTACTTGGTTGGGAAGCTAATAATCGATTTCTTTGGTTGGGAAGCTAATAATCGATTTACTTGGTTGGGGAGCTAATAATAGATTTACTTGGTTGGGAAGCTAATAATCGATTTACTTGGTTGGGAAGCTAATAATCGATTTACTTGGTTGGGGAGCTAATAATCGATTTACTTGGTTGGGAAGCTAATAATCGATTTTCTTGGTTGTGAAGCTAATAAGAGGTTTCCTTGGTTGGGAAGCTAATAATCGATTTACTTGGTTGGGAAGCTAATAATCGATTTACTTGGTTGGGAAGCTAATAATCGATTTACTTGGTTGGGAAGCTAATAATCGATTTACTTGGTTGGGAAGCTAATAATCGATTTGCTTGATTGGGAAGCTAATAATCGATTTACTTGGTTGGGAAGCTAATAATCGATTTACTTGGTTGGGAAGCTAATAATCGATTTACTTGGTTGGGAAGCTAATAATCGATTTACTTGGTTGGGAAGCTAATAATCGATTTACTTGGTTGGGAAGCTAATAATCGATTTACTTGTTTGGGAAGCTAATAATCGATTTACTTGGTTGGGGAGCTAATAATAGATTTACTTGGTTGGGAAGCTAATATGATCGATTTACTTGGTTGGGAAGCTATTAATCGATTTACTTGGTTGGGAAGCTAATAATCGATTTACTTGGTTGGGAAGCTAATAATCGATTTCTTTGGTTGGGAAGCTAATAATCGATTTACTTGGTTGGGGAGCTAATAATAGATTTACTTGGTTGGGAAGCTAATAATCGATTTACTTGGTTGGGAAGCTAATAATCGATTTACTTGGTTGGGAAGCTAATAATCGATTTACTTGGTTGGGAAGCTAATAATCGATTTACTTGGTTGGGAAGCTAAGAATAGATTTACTTGGTTGGGGAGCTAATTAATAGATTTACTTGGTTGGGAAGCTAATATGATCGATTTACTTGGTTGGGAAGCTAATAATAGATTTACTTGTTTGGGAAGCTACTAATCGATTTACTTGGTTGGGAAGCTAATAATCGATTTACTTGGTTGGGGAGCTAATAATCGATTTACTTGGTTGGGGAGCTAATAATCGATTTACTTGGTTGGGAAGCTAATAATCGATTTATTTGGTTGGGAAGCTAACAATCGATTTACTTGGTTCGGAAGCTAATATGATCGATTTACTTGGCTGGGAAGCTAATAATCGATTTACTTGGTTGGGGAGCTAATAATCGATTTACTTGGTTGGGAAGCTAATAATCGATTTACTTGGTTGGGAAGCTAATAATCGATTTACTTGGTTGGGAAGCTAATAATCGATTTACTTGGTTGGGGAGCTAATAATCGATTTACTTGGTTGGGAAGCTAATAATCGATTTTCTTGGTTGGGAAGCTAATAAGAGGTTTCCTTGGTTGGGAAGCTAATAATCGATTTACTTGGTTGGGAAGCTAATAATCGATTTACTTGGTTGGGGAGCTAATAATCGATTTACTTGGTTGGGAAGCTAATAATCGATTTACTTGGTTGGGAAGCTAATAATCGATTTACTTGGTTGGGAAGATAATAATCGATTTACTTGGTTGGGGAGCTAATAATCGATTTACTTGGTTGGGAAGCTAATAATCGATTTTCTTGGTTGGGAAGCTAATAAGAGGTTTCCTTGGTTGGGAAGCTAATAATCGATTTACTTGGTTGGGAAGCTAATAATCGATTTACTTGGTTGGGAAGCTAATAATCGATTTACTTGGTTGGGAAGCTAATAATAGATTTACTTGATTGGGAAGCTAATAAATGGATTTACTTGGTTGGGAAGCTAATAATCGATTTACTTGGTTGGGAAGCTAATAATCCATTTACTTGGTTGGGAAGCTAATAATCGATTTGCTTGGTTGGGAAGCTAATAATCGATTTGCTTGGTTGGGAAGCTAATAATCGATTTACTTGGTTGGGAAGCTAATATGATCGATTTACTTGGTTGGGAAGCTAATAATAGATTTACTTGTTTGGGAAGCTAATAATCGATTTCCTTGGTTGGGAAGCTAATAATCGATTTACTTGGTTGGGAAGCTAATAATCGATTTACTTGGTTGGGAAGCTAATATGATCGATTTACTTGGTTGGGAAGCTAATAATAGATTTACTTGTTTGGGAAGCTAATAATCGATTTATTTGGTTGGGAAGCTAATAATCGATTTACTTGGTTAGGGAGCTAATAATCGATTTACTTGGTTGGGAAGCTAATAATAGATTTACTTGTTTGGGAAGCTAATAATCGATTTACTTGGTTGGGAAGCTAATATGATCGATTTACTTGTTTGGGAAGCTAATAATCGATTTACTTGGTTGGGAAGCTACTAATCGATTTACTTGGTTGGGAAGCTAATAATCGATTTACTTGGTTGGGAAGCTAATAATAGATTTACTTGATTGGGGAGCTAATAATAGATTTACTTGGTTGGGAAGCTAATATGATCGATTTACTTGGTTGGGAAGCTAATAATAGATTTACTTGTTTGGGAAGCTAATAATCGATCTACTTGGTTGGGAAGCTAATAATCGATTTACTTGGTTGGGGAGCTAATAATCGATTTACTTGGTTGGGAAGCTAATAATCGATTTATTTGGTTGGGAAGCTAATAATCGATTTACTTGGTTGGGAAGCTAATAATCGATTTACTTGGTTGGGGAGCTAATAATAGATTTACTTGGTTGGGAAGCTAATATGATCGATTTACTTGGTTGGGAAGCTAATAATAGATTTACTTGTTTGGGAAGCTAATAATCGATTTACTTGGTTGGGGAGCTAATAATAGATATACTTGGTTGGGAAGCTAATATGATCGATTTACTTGGTTGGGAAGCTAATAATCGATTTACTTGGTTGGGAAGCTAATAATCGATTTACTTGGTTGGGGAGCTAATAATCGATTTACTTTGTTGGGAAGCTAATAATCGATTTACTTGGTTGGGAAGCTAATAATCGATTTACTTGGTTGGGAAGCTAATAATCGATTTACTTGGTTGGGAAGCTAATAATAGATTTACTTGATTGGGAAGCTTATAAATCGATTTACTTGGTTGGGAAGTTAATAATCAATTTACTTGTTTGGGAAGCTAATAATCGATTTACTTGGTTGGGAAGCTAATAATCGATTTACTTGGTTGGGAAGCTAATAATCGATTTACTTGGTTGGGAAGCTAATAATCGATTTACTTCGTTGGGAAGGTAATAATCGATTTACTTGGTTGGGAAGCTAATAATCGATTTACTTGGTTGGGAAGCTAATAATAGATTTACTTGATTGGGGAGCTAATAATAGATTTACTTGGTTGGGAAGCTAATATGATCGATTTACTTGGTTGGGAAGCTAATAATAGATTTACTTGTTTGGGAAGCTAATAATCGATTTACTTGGTTGGGAAGCTAATAATCGATTTACTTGGTTGGGGAGCTAATAATCGATTTACTTGGTTGGGGAGCTAATAATCGATTTACTTGGTTGGGAAGCTAATAATCGATTTATTTGGTTGGGAAGCTAACAATCGATTTACTTGGTTGGGAAGCTAATATGATCGATTTACTTGGTTGGGAAGCTAATAATAGATTTACTTGTTTGGGAAGCTAATAATCGATTTACTTGGTTGGGAAGCTAATAATCGATTTACTTGTTTGGGAAGCTTATAATCGATTTACTTGGTTGGGGAGCTAATAATCGATTTACTTGGATGGGAAGCTAATAATATATTTACTTGTTTGGGAAGCTAATAATCGATTTACTTGGTTGGGAAGCTAATAATCGATTTACTTGGTTGGGAAGCTAATAATCGATTTCTTTGGTTGGGAAGCTAATAATCGATTTACTTGGTTGGGAAGCTAATAATCGATTTACTTGGTTGGGGAGCTAATAATAGATTTACTTGGTTGGGAAGCTAATATGATCGATTTACTTGTTTGGGAAGCTAATAATCGATTTACTTGTTTGGGAAGCTAATAATCGATTTACTTGTTTGGGAAGCTAATAATCGATTTACTTGGTTGGGGAGCTAATAATAGATTTACTTGGTTGGGAAGCTAATATGATCGATTTACTTGTTTGGGAAGCTAATAATCGATTTACTTGTTTGGGAAGCTAATAATCGATTTACTTGGTTGGGAAGCTTATAATCGATTTACGTGGTTGGGGAGCTAATAATAGATTTACTTGGTTGGGAAGCTAATATGATCGATTTACTTGGTTGGGAAGCTAATAATCGATTTACTTGGTTGGGAAGCTAATAATCGATTTACTTGGTTGGGAAGCTAATAATCGATTTACTTGGTTGGGGAGCTAATAATCGATTTACTTGGTTGGGAAGCTAATAATCGATTTACTTGGTTGGGAAGCTAATAATAGATTTACTTGATTGGGGAGCTAATAATAGATTTACTTGGTTGGGAAGCTAATATGATCGATTTACTTGGTTGGGAAGCTAATAATAGATTTACTTGTTTGGGAAGCTAATAATCGATCTACTTGGTTGGGAAGCTAATAATCGATTTACTTGGTTGGGGAGCTAATAATCGATTTACTTGGTTGGGAAGCTAATAATCGATTTATTTGGTTGGGAAGCTAATAATCGATTTACTTGGTTGGGAAGCTAATAATCGATTTACTTGGTTGGGGAGCTAATAATAGATTTACTTGGTTGGGAAGCTAATATGATCGATTTACTTGGTTGGGAAGCTAATAATAGATTTACTTGTTTGGGAAGCTAATAATCGATTTACTTGGTTGGGGAGCTAATAATAGATATACTTGGTTGGGAAGCTAATATGATCGATTTACTTGGTTGGGAAGCTAATAATCGATTTACTTGGTTGGGAAGCTAATAATCGATTTACTTGGTTGGGGAGCTAATAATCGATTTACTTTGTTGGGAAGCTAATAATCGATTTACTTGGTTGGGAAGCTAATAATCGATTTACTTGGTTGGGAAGCTAATAATCGATTTACTTGGTTGGGAAGCTAATAATAGATTTACTTGATTGGGAAGCTTATAAATCGATTTACTTGGTTGGGAAGTTAATAATCAATTTACTTGTTTGGGAAGCTAATAATCGATTTACTTGGTTGGGAAGCTAATAATCGATTTACTTGGTTGGGAAGCTAATAATCGATTTACTTGGTTGGGAAGCTAATAATCGATTTACTTCGTTGGGAAGGTAATAATCGATTTACTTGGTTGGGAAGCTAATAATCGATTTACTTGGTTGGGAAGCTAATAATAGATTTACTTGATTGGGGAGCTAATAATAGATTTACTTGGTTGGGAAGCTAATATGATCGATTTACTTGGTTGGGAAGCTAATAATAGATTTACTTGTTTGGGAAGCTAATAATCGATTTACTTGGTTGGGAAGCTAATAATCGATTTACTTGGTTGGGGAGCTAATAATCGATTTACTTGGTTGGGGAGCTAATAATCGATTTACTTGGTTGGGAAGCTAATAATCGATTTATTTGGTTGGGAAGCTAACAATCGATTTACTTGGTTGGGAAGCTAATATGATCGATTTACTTGGTTGGGAAGCTAATAATAGATTTACTTGTTTGGGAAGCTAATAATCGATTTACTTGGTTGGGAAGCTAATAATCGATTTACTTGTTTGGGAAGCTTATAATCGATTTACTTGGTTGGGGAGCTAATAATCGATTTACTTGGATGGGAAGCTAATAATATATTTACTTGTTTGGGAAGCTAATAATCGATTTACTTGGTTGGGAAGCTAATAATCGATTTACTTGGTTGGGAAGCTAATAATCGATTTCTTTGGTTGGGAAGCTAATAATCGATTTACTTGGTTGGGAAGCTAATAATCGATTTACTTGGTTGGGGAGCTAATAATAGATTTACTTGGTTGGGAAGCTAATATGACCGATTTACTTGTTTGGGAAGCTAATAATCGATTTACTTGTTTGGGAAGCTAATAATCGATTTACTTGTTTGGGAAGCTAATAATCGATTTACTTGGTTGGGGAGCTAATAATAGATTTACTTGGTTGGGAAGCTAATATGATCGATTTACTTGTTTGGGAAGCTAATAATCGATTTACTTGTTTGGGAAGCTAATAATCGATTTACTTGGTTGGGAAGCTTATAATCGATTTACGTGGTTGGGGAGCTAATAATAGATTTACTTGGTTGGGAAGCTAATATGATCGATTTACTTGGTTGGGAAGCTAATAATCGATTTACTTGGTTGGGAAGCTAATAATCGATTTACTTGGTTGGGAAGCTAATAATCGATTTACTTGGTTGGGGAGCTAATAATCGATTTACTTGGTTGGGAAGCTAATAATCGATTTTCTTGGTTGTGAAGCTAATAAGAGGTTTCCTTGGTTGGGAAGCTAATAATCGATTTACTTGGTTGGGAAGCTAATAATCGATTTACTTGGTTGGGAAGCTAATAATCGATTTACTTGGTTGGGAAGCTAATAATCGATTTACTTGGTTGGGAAGCTAATAATCGATTTACTTGGTTGGGAAGCTAATAATCGATTTACTTGGTTGGGAAGCTAATAATATATTTACTTGATTGGGGAGCTAATAATAGATTTACTTGGTTGGGAAGCTAATATGATCGATTTACTTGGTTGGGAAGCTAATAATAGATTTACTTGGTTGGGAAGCTAATAATCGATTTACTTGGTTGGGAAGCTAATAATCGATTTATTTGGTTGGGAAGCTAATAATCGATTTACTTGGTTGGGAAGCTAATATGATCGATTTACTTGCTTGGGAAGCTAATAATAGATTTACTTGTTTGGGAAGCTAATAATCGATTTACTTGGTTGGGAAGCTAATTATCGATTTACTTGGTTGGGAAGCTAATAATCGATTTATTTGGTTGGGAAGCTAATAATCGATTTACTTGGTTGGGAAGCTAATAATCGATTTATTTGGTTGGGAAGCTAATAATCGATTTACTTGTTTGGGAAGCTTATAATAGATTTACTTGGTTGGGGAGCTAATAATCGATTTACTTGGATGGGAAGCTAATAATATATTTACTTGTTTGGGAAGCTAATAATCGATTTACTTGGTTGGGAAGCTAATTATCGATTTACTTGGTTGGGAAGCTAATAATCGATTTATTTGGTTGGGAAGCTAAGAATCGATTTACTTGGTTGCGGAGCTAATAATCGATTTACTTGGTTGGGAAGCTAATATGATCGATTTACTTGGTTGGGAAGCTAATAATAGATATACTTGTTTGGGAAGCTAATATGATCGATTTACTTGGTTGGGAAGCTAATAATCGATTTACTTGGTTGGGGAGCTAATAATCGATTTACTTGGTTGGGAAGCTAATAATCGATTTACTTGGTTGGGAAGCTAATAATCGATTTACTTGGTTGGGAAGCTAATAATCGATTTACTTGGTTGGGGAGCTAATAATCGATTTACTTGGTTGGGAAGCTAATAATCGATTTTCTTGGTTGGGAAGCTAATAAGAGGTTTCCTTGGTTGGGAAGCTAATAATCGATTTGCTTGGTTGGGAAGCTAATAATCGATTTACTTGGTTGGGAAGCTAATAATCGATTTACTTGGTTGGGAAGCTAATAATAGATTTACTTGATTGGGAAGCTAATAAATGGATTTGCTTGGTTGGGAAGCTAATAATCGATTTACTTGGTTGGGAAGCTAATAATCCATTTAATTGGTTGGGAAGCTAATAATCGATTTACTTGGTTGGGAAGCTAATAATCGATTTACTTGGTTGGGAAGCTAATAATCGATTTACTTGGTTGGGAAGCTAATAATCGATTTACTTGTTTGGGAAGCTAATAATCGATTTACTTGGTTGGGAAGCTAATAATAGATTTACTTGATTGGGGAACTAATAATAGATTTACTTGGTTGGGAAGCTAATATGATCGATTTACTTGGTTGGGAAGCTAATAATAGATTTACTTGTTTGGGAAGCTAATAATCGATTTACTTGGTTGGGAAGCTAATAATCGATTTACTTGGTTGGGGAGCTAATAATCGATTTACTTGGTTGGGAAGCTAATAATCGATTTATTTGGTTGGGAAGCTAATAATCGATTTACTTGGTGGGGAAGCTAATATGATAGATTTACTTGGTTGGGAAGCTAATAATAGATTTACTTGTTTGGGAAGCTAATAATCGATTTACTTGGTTGGGAAGCTAATAATCGATTTACTTGTTTGGGAAGCTTATAATCGATTTACTTGGTTGGGGAGTTAATAATCGATTTACTTGGATGGGAAGCTAATAATATATTTACTTGTTTGGGAAGCTAATAATCGATTTACTTGGTTGGGAAGCTAATAATCGATTTACTTGATTGGGAAGCTAATAATCGATTTACTTGGATGGGAAGCTAATAATATATTTATTTGTTTGGGAAGCTAATAATCGATTTACTTGATTGGGAAGCTAATAATCGATTTACTTGGTTGGGAAGCTAATAATCGATTTATTTGGTTGGGAAGCTAATAATCGATTTACTTGGTTGGGAAGCTAATAATCGATTTACTTGGTTGGGGAGCTAATAATAGATTTACTTGGTTGGGAAGCTAATATGATCGATTTACTTGGTTGGGAAGCTAATAATAGATTTACTTGTTTGGGAAGCTAATAATCGATTTACTTGTTTGGGAAGCTAATAATCGATTTACTTGGTTGGGGAGCTAATAATCGATTTACTTGGTTGGGGAGCTAATAATAGATTTACTTGGTTGGGAAGCTAATAATCGATTTACTTGGTTGGGAAGCTAATAATCGATTTGCTTGATTGGGAAGCTAATAATCGATTTACTTGGTTGGGAAGCTAATAATCGATTTACTTGGTTGGGAAGCTAATAATCGATTTACTTGGTTGGGAAGCTAATAATCGATTTCCTTGGTTGGGAAGCTAATAATCGATTTACTTGGTTGGGGAGCTAATAATAGATTTACTTGGTTGGGAAGCTAATAATCGATTTACTTGGTTGGGAAGCTAATAATCGATTTACTTGGTTGGGGAGCTAATAATCGATTTACTTGGTTGGGAAGCTAATAATCGATTTTCTTGGTTGTGAAGCTAATAAGAGGTTTCCTTGGTTGGGAAGCTAATAATCGATTTACTTGGTTGGGAAGCTAATAATCGATTTACTTGGTTGGGAAGCTAATAATCGATTTACTTGGTTGGGAAGCTAATAATCGATTTACTTGGTTGGGAAGCTAATAATCGATTTGCTTGATTGGGAAGCTAATAATCGATTTACTTGGTTGGGAAGCTAATAATCGATTTACTTGGTTGGGAAGCTAATAATCGATTTACTTGGTTGGGAAGCTAATAATCGATTTACTTGGTTGGGAAGCTAATAATCGATTTACTTGGTTGGGAAGCTAATAATCGATTTACTTGTTTGGGAAGCTAATAATCGATTTACTTGGTTGGGGAGCTAATAATAGATTTACTTGGTTGGGAAGCTAATATGATCGATTTACTTGGTTGGGAAGCTATTAATCGATTTACTTGGTTGGGAAGCTAATAATCGATTTACTTGGTTGGGAAGCTAATAATCGATTTCTTTGGTTGGGAAGCTAATAATCGATTTACTTGGTTGGGGAGCTAATAATAGATTTACTTGGTTGGGAAGCTAATAATCGATTTACTTGGTTGGGAAGCTAATAATCGATTTACTTGGTTGGGAAGCTAATAATCGATTTACTTGGTTGGGAAGCTAATAATCGATTTACTTGGTTGGGAAGCTAAGAATAGATTTACTTGGTTGGGGAGCTAATTAATAGATTTACTTGGTTGGGAAGCTAATATGATCGATTTACTTGGTTGGGAAGCTAATAATAGATTTACTTGTTTGGGAAGCTACTAATCGATTTACTTGGTTGGGAAGCTAATAATCGATTTACTTGGTTGGGGAGCTAATAATCGATTTACTTGGTTGGGGAGCTAATAATCGATTTACTTGGTTGGGAAGCTAATAATCGATTTATTTGGTTGGGAAGCTAACAATCGATTTACTTGGTTCGGAAGCTAATATGATCGATTTACTTGGCTGGGAAGCTAATAATCGATTTACTTGGTTGGGGAGCTAATAATCGATTTACTTGGTTGGGAAGCTAATAATCGATTTACTTGGTTGGGAAGCTAATAATCGATTTACTTGGTTGGGAAGCTAATAATCGATTTACTTGGTTGGGGAGCTAATAATCGATTTACTTGGTTAGGAAGCTAATAATCGATTTTCTTGGTTGGGAAGCTAATAAGAGGTTTCCTTGGTTGGGAAGCTAATAATCGATTTACTTGGTTGGGAAGCTAATAATCGATTTACTTGCTTGGGGAGCTAATAATCGATTTACTTGGTTGGGAAGCTAATAATCGATTTACTTGGTTGGGAAGCTAATTATCGATTTACTTGGTTGGGAAGCTAATAATCGATTTATTTGGTTGGGAAGCTAATAATCGATTTACTTGGTTGGGAAGCTAATAATCGATTTATTTGGTTGGGAAGCTAATAATCGATTTACTTGTTTGGGAAGCTTATAATAGATTTACTTGGTTGGGGAGCTAATAATCGATTTACTTGGATGGGAAGCTAATAATATATTTACTTGTTTGGGAAGCTAATAATCGATTTACTTGGTTGGGAAGCTAATTATCGATTTACTTGGTTGGGAAGCTAATAATCGATTTATTTGGTTGGGAAGCTAAGAATCGATTTACTTGGTTGCGGAGCTAATAATCGATTTACTTGGTTGGGAAGCTAATATGATCGATTTACTTGGTTGGGAAGCTAATAATAGATATACTTGTTTGGGAAGCTAATATGATCGATTTACTTGGTTGGGAAGCTAATAATCGATTTACTTGGTTGGGGAGCTAATAATCGATTTACTTGGTTGGGAAGCTAATAATCGATTTACTTGGTTGGGAAGCTAATAATCGATTTACTTGGTTGGGAAGCTAATAATCGATTTACTTGGTTGGGGAGCTAATAATCGATTTACTTGGTTGGGAAGCTAATAATCGATTTTCTTGGTTGGGAAGCTAATAAGAGGTTTCCTTGGTTGGGAAGCTAATAATCGATTTGCTTGGTTGGGAAGCTAATAATCGATTTACTTGGTTGGGAAGCTAATAATCGATTTACTTGGTTGGGAAGCTAATAATAGATTTACTTGATTGGGAAGCTAATAAATGGATTTGCTTGGTTGGGAAGCTAATAATCGATTTACTTGGTTGGGAAGCTAATAATCCATTTACTTGGTTGGGAAGCTAATAATCGATTTACTTGGTTGGGAAGCTAATAATCGATTTACTTGGTTGGGAAGCTAATAATCGATTTACTTGGTTGGGAAGCTAATAATCGATTTACTTGTTTGGGAAGCTAATAATCGATTTACTTGGTTGGGAAGCTAATAATAGATTTACTTGATTGGGGAACTAATAATAGATTTACTTGGTTGGGAAGCTAATATGATCGATTTACTTGGTTGGGAAGCTAATAATAGATTTACTTGTTTGGGAAGCTAATAATCGATTTACTTGGTTGGGAAGCTAATAATCGATTTACTTGGTTGGGGAGCTAATAATCGATTTACTTGGTTGGGAAGCTAATAATCGATTTATTTGGTTGGGAAGCTAATAATCGATTTACTTGGTGGGGAAGCTAATATGATAGATTTACTTGGTTGGGAAGCTAATAATAGATTTACTTGTTTGGGAAGCTAATAATCGATTTACTTGGTTGGGAAGCTAATAATCGATTTACTTGTTTGGGAAGCTTATAATCGATTTACTTGGTTGGGGAGCTAATAATCGATTTACTTGGATGGGAAGCTAATAATATATTTACTTGTTTGGGAAGCTAATAATCGATTTACTTGGTTGGGAAGCTAATAATCGATTTACTTGATTGGGAAGCTAATAATCGATTTACTTGGATGGGAAGCTAATAATATATTTATTTGTTTGGGAAGCTAATAATCGATTTACTTGATTGGGAAGCTAATAATCGATTTACTTGGTTGGGAAGCTAATAATCGATTTATTTGGTTGGGAAGCTAATAATCGATTTACTTGGTTGGGAAGCTAATAATCGATTTACTTGGTTGGGGAGCTAATAATAGATTTACTTGGTTGGGAAGCTAATATGATCGATTTACTTGGTTGGGAAGCTAATAATAGATTTACTTGTTTGGGAAGCTAATAATCGATTTACTTGTTTGGGAAGCTAATAATCGATTTACTTGGTTGGGGAGCTAATAATCGATTTACTTGGTTGGGGAGCTAATAATAGATTTACTTGGTTGGGAAGCTAATAATCGATTTACTTGGTTGGGAAGCTAATAATCGATTTGCTTGATTGGGAAGCTAATAATCGATTTACTTGGTTGGGAAGCTAATAATCGATTTACTTGGTTGGGAAGCTAATAATCGATTTCCTTGGTTGGGAAGCTAATAATCGATTTACTTGGTTGGGAAGCTAATAATCGATTTACTTGGTTGGGAAGCTAATAATCGATTTACTTGTTTGGGAAGCTAATAATCGATTTACTTGGTTGGGGAGCTAATAATAGATTTACTTGGTTGGGAAGCTAATATGATCGATTTACTTGGTTGGGAAGCTAATAATCGATTTACTTGGTTGGGAAGCTAATAAACGATTTACTTGGTTGGGAAGCTAATAATCGATTTCTTTGGTTGGGAAGCTAATAATCGATTTACTTGGTTGGGGAGCTAATAATAGATTTACTTGGTTGGGAAGCTAATAATCGATTTACTTGGTTGGGAAGCTAATAATCGATTTACTTGGTTGGGGAGCTAATAATCGATTTACTTGGTTGGGAAGCTAATAATCGATTTTCTTGGTTGTGAAGCTAATAAGAGGTTTCCTTGGTTGGGAAGCTAATAATCGATTTACTTGGTTGGGAAGCTAATAATCGATTTACTTGGTTGGGAAGCTAATAATCGATTTACTTGGTTGGGAAGCTAATAATCGATTTACTTGGTTGGGAAGCTAATAATCGATTTGCTTGATTGGGAAGCTAATAATCGATTTACTTGGTTGGGAAGCTAATAATCGATTTACTTGGTTGGGAAGCTAATAATCGATTTACTTGGTTGGGAAGCTAATAATCGATTTACTTGGTTGGGAAGCTAATAATCGATTTACTTGGTTGGGAAGCTAATAATCGATTTACTTGTTTGGGAAGCTAATAATCGATTTACTTGGTTGGGGAGCTAATAATAGATTTACTTGGTTGGGAAGCTAATATGATCGATTTACTTGGTTGGGAAGCTATTAATCGATTTACTTGGTTGGGAAGCTAATAATCGATTTACTTGGTTGGGAAGCTAATAATCGATTTCTTTGGTTGGGAAGCTAATAATCGATTTACTTGGTTGGGGAGCTAATAATAGATTTACTTGGTTGGGAAGCTAATAATCGATTTACTTGGTTGGGAAGCTAATAATCGATTTACTTGGTTGGGAAGCTAATAATCGATTTACTTGGTTGGGAAGCTAATAATCGATTTACTTGGTTGGGAAGCTAAGAATAGATTTACTTGGTTGGGGAGCTAATTAATAGATTTACTTGGTTGGGAAGCTAATATGATCGATTTACTTGGTTGGGAAGCTAATAATAGATTTACTTGTTTGGGAAGCTACTAATCGATTTACTTGGTTGGGAAGCTAATAATCGATTTACTTGGTTGGGGAGCTAATAATCGATTTACTTGGTTGGGGAGCTAATAATCGATTTACTTGGTTGGGAAGCTAATAATCGATTTATTTGGTTGGGAAGCTAACAATCGATTTACTTGGTTCGGAAGCTAATATGATCGATTTACTTGGCTGGGAAGCTAATAATCGATTTACTTGGTTGGGGAGCTAATAATCGATTTACTTGGTTGGGAAGCTAATAATCGATTTACTTGGTTGGGAAGCTAATAATCGATTTACTTGGTTGGGAAGCTAATAATCGATTTACTTGGTTGGGGAGCTAATAATCGATTTACTTGGTTGGGAAGCTAATAATCGATTTTCTTGGTTGGGAAGCTAATAAGAGGTTTCCTTGGTTGGGAAGCTAATAATCGATTTACTTGGTTGGGAAGCTAATAATCGATTTACTTGGTTGGGGAGCTAATAATCGATTTACTTGGTTGGGAAGCTAATAATCGATTTACTTGGTTGGGAAGCTAATAATCGATTTACTTGGTTGGGAAGATAATAATCGATTTACTTGGTTGGGGAGCTAATAATCGATTTACTTGGTTGGGAAGCTAATAATCGATTTTCTTGGTTGGGAAGCTAATAAGAGGTTTCCTTGGTTGGGAAGCTAATAATCGATTTACTTGGTTGGGAAGCTAATAATCGATTTACTTGGTTGGGAAGCTAATAATCGATTTACTTGGTTGGGAAGCTAATAATAGATTTACTTGATTGGGAAGCTAATAAATGGATTTACTTGGTTGGGAAGCTAATAATCGATTTACTTGGTTGGGAAGCTAATAATCCATTTACTTGGTTGGGAAGCTAATAATCGATTTGCTTGGTTGGGAAGCTAATAATCGATTTGCTTGGTTGGGAAGCTAATAATCGATTTACTTGGTTGGGAAGCTAATATGATCGATTTACTTGGTTGGGAAGCTAATAATAGATTTACTTGTTTGGGAAGCTAATAATCGATTTCCTTGGTTGGGAAGCTAATAATCGATTTACTTGGTTGGGAAGCTAATAATCGATTTACTTGGTTGGGAAGCTAATATGATCGATTTACTTGGTTGGGAAGCTAATAATAGATTTACTTGTTTGGGAAGCTAATAATCGATTTATTTGGTTGGGAAGCTAATAATCGATTTACTTGGTTAGGGAGCTAATAATCGATTTACTTGGTTGGGAAGCTAATAATAGATTTACTTGTTTGGGAAGCTAATAATCGATTTACTTGGTTGGGAAGCTAATATGATCGATTTACTTGTTTGGGAAGCTAATAATCGATTTACTTGGTTGGGAAGCTACTAATCGATTTACTTGGTTGGGAAGCTAATAATCGATTTACTTGGTTGGGAAGCTAATAATAGATTTACTTGATTGGGGAGCTAATAATAGATTTACTTGGTTGGGAAGCTAATATGATCGATTTACTTGGTTGGGAAGCTAATAATAGATTTACTTGTTTGGGAAGCTAATAATCGATCTACTTGGTTGGGAAGCTAATAATCGATTTACTTGGTTGGGGAGCTAATAATCGATTTACTTGGTTGGGAAGCTAATAATCGATTTACTTGGTTGGGAAGCTAATAATCGATTTACTTGGTTGGGAAGCTAATAATCGATTTCTTTGGTTGGGAAGCTAATAATCGATTTACTTGGTTGGGGAGCTAATAATAGATTTACTTGGTTGGGAAGCTAATAATCGATTTACTTGGTTGGGAAGCTAATAATCGATTTACTTGGTTGGGGAGCTAATAATCGATTTACTTGGTTGGGAAGCTAATAATCGATTTTCTTGGTTGTGAAGCTAATAAGAGGTTTCCTTGGTTGGGAAGCTAATAATCGATTTACTTGGTTGGGAAGCTAATAATAGATTTACTTGATTGGGGAGCTAATAATAGATTTACTTGGTTGGGAAGCTAATATGATCGATTTACTTGGTTGGGAAGCTAATAATAGATTTACTTGTTTGGGAAGCTAATAATCGATCTACTTGGTTGGGAAGCTAATAATCGATTTACTTGGTTGGGGAGCTAATAATCGATTTACTTGGTTGGGAAGCTAATAATCGATTTATTTGGTTGGGAAGCTAATAATCGATTTACTTGGTTGGGAAGCTAATAATCGATTTACTTGGTTGGGGAGCTAATAATAGATTTACTTGGTTGGGAAGCTAATATGATCGATTTACTTGGTTGGGAAGCTAATAATAGATTTACTTGTTTGGGAAGCTAATAATCGATTTACTTGGTTGGGGAGCTAATAATAGATATACTTGGTTGGGAAGCTAATATGATCGATTTACTTGGTTGGGAAGCTAATAATCGATTTACTTGGTTGGGAAGCTAATAATCGATTTACTTGGTTGGGGAGCTAATAATCGATTTACTTTGTTGGGAAGCTAATAATCGATTTACTTGGTTGGGAAGCTAATAATCGATTTACTTGGTTGGGAAGCTAATAATCGATTTACTTGGTTGGGAAGCTAATAATAGATTTACTTGATTGGGAAGCTTATAAATCGATTTACTTGGTTGGGAAGTTAATAATCAATTTACTTGTTTGGGAAGCTAATAATCGATTTACTTGGTTGGGAAGCTAATAATCGATTTACTTGGTTGGGAAGCTAATAATCGATTTACTTGGTTGGGAAGCTAATAATCGATTTACTTCGTTGGGAAGGTAATAATCGATTTACTTGGTTGGGAAGCTAATAATCGATTTACTTGGTTGGGAAGCTAATAATAGATTTACTTGATTGGGGAGCTAATAATAGATTTACTTGGTTGGGAAGCTAATATGATCGATTTACTTGGTTGGGAAGCTAATAATAGATTTACTTGTTTGGGAAGCTAATAATCGATTTACTTGGTTGGGAAGCTAATAATCGATTTACTTGGTTGGGGAGCTAATAATCGATTTACTTGGTTGGGGAGCTAATAATCGATTTACTTGGTTGGGAAGCTAATAATCGATTTATTTGGTTGGGAAGCTAACAATCGATTTACTTGGTTGGGAAGCTAATATGATCGATTTACTTGGTTGGGAAGCTAATAATAGATTTACTTGTTTGGGAAGCTAATAATCGATTTACTTGGTTGGGAAGCTAATAATCGATTTACTTGTTTGGGAAGCTTATAATCGATTTACTTGGTTGGGGAGCTAATAATCGATTTACTTGGATGGGAAGCTAATAATATATTTACTTGTTTGGGAAGCTAATAATCGATTTACTTGGTTGGGAAGCTAATAATCGATTTACTTGGTTGGGAAGCTAATAATCGATTTCTTTGGTTGGGAAGCTAATAATCGATTTACTTGGTTGGGAAGCTAATAATCGATTTACTTGGTTGGGGAGCTAATAATAGATTTACTTGGTTGGGAAGCTAATATGATCGATTTACTTGTTTGGGAAGCTAATAATCGATTTACTTGTTTGGGAAGCTAATAATCGATTTACTTGTTTGGGAAGCTAATAATCGATTTACTTGGTTGGGGAGCTAATAATAGATTTACTTGGTTGGGAAGCTAATATGATCGATTTACTTGTTTGGGAAGCTAATAATCGATTTACTTGTTTGGGAAGCTAATAATCGATTTACTTGGTTGGGAAGCTTATAATCGATTTACGTGGTTGGGGAGCTAATAATAGATTTACTTGGTTGGGAAGCTAATATGATCGATTTACTTGGTTGGGAAGCTAATAATCGATTTACTTGGTTGGGAAGCTAATAATCGATTTACTTGGTTGGGAAGCTAATAATCGATTTACTTGGTTGGGGAGCTAATAATCGATTTACTTGGTTGGGAAGCTAATAATCGATTTTCTTGGTTGTGAAGCTAATAAGAGGTTTCCTTGGTTGGGAAGCTAATAATCGATTTACTTGGTTGGGAAGCTAATAATCGATTTACTTGGTTGGGAAGCTAATAATCGATTTACTTGGTTGGGAAGCTAATAATAGATTTACTTGATTGGGTAGCTAATAAATCGATTTACTTGGTTGGGAAGCTAATAATCGATTTACTTGGCTGGGAATCTAATAATCGATTTACTTGGTTGGGAAGCTAATAATCGATTTACTTGGTTGGGAAGCTAATAATCGATTTACTTGGTTGGGAAGCTAATAATCGATTTACTTGGTTGGGAAGCTAATAATCGATTTACTTGGTTGGGAAGCTAATAATCGATTTACTTGGTTGGGAAGCTAATAATATATTTACTTGATTGGGGAGCTAATAATAGATTTACTTGGTTGGGAAGCTAATATGATCGATTTACTTGGTTGGGAAGCTAATAATAGATTTACTTGGTTGGGAAGCTAATAATCGATTTACTTGGTTGGGAAGCTAATAATCGATTTATTTGGTTGGGAAGCTAATAATCGTTTTACTTGGTTGGGAAGCTAATATGATCGATTTACTTGCTTGGGAAGCTAATAATAGATTTACTTGTTTGGGAAGCTAATAATCGATTTACTTGGTTGGGAAGCTAATTATCGATTTACTTGGTTGGGAACCTAATAATCGATTTATTTGGTTGGGAAGCTAATAATCGATTTACTTGGTTGGGAAGCTAATAATCGATTTATTTGGTTGGGAAGCTAATAATCGATTTACTTGTTTGGGAAGCTTATAATAGATTTACTTGGTTGGGGAGCTAATAATCGATTTACTTGGATGGGAAGCTAATAATATATTTACTTGTTTGGGAAGCTAATAATCGATTTACTTGGTTGGGAAGCTAATTATCGATTTACTTGGTTGGGAAGCTAATAATCGATTTATTTGGTTGGGAAGCTAAGAATCGATTTACTTGGTTGCGGAGCTAATAATCGATTTACTTGGTTGGGAAGCTAATATGATCGATTTACTTGGTTGGGAAGCTAATAATAGATATACTTGTTTGGGAAGCTAATATGATCGATATACTTGGTTGGGAAGCTAATAATCGATTTACTTGGTTGGGGAGCTAATAATCGATTTACTTGGTTGGGAAGCTAATAATCGATTTACTTGGTTGGGAAGCTAATAATCGATTTACTTGGTTGGGAAGCTAATAATCGATTTACTTGGTTGGGGAGCTAATAATCGATTTACTTGGTTGGGAAGCTAATAATCGATTTTCTTGGTTGGGAAGCTAATAAGAGGTTTCCTTGGTTGGGAAGCTAATAATCGATTTACTTGGTTGGGAAGCTAATAATCGATTTACTTGGTTGGGAAACTAATAATCGATTTACTTGGTTGGGAAGCTAATAATAGATTTACTTGATTGGGAAGCTAATAAATGGATTTGCTTGGTTGGGAAGCTAATAATCGATTTACTTGGTTAGGAAGCTAATAATCCATTTACTTGGTTGGGAAGCTAATAATCGATTTACTTGGTTGGGAAGCTAATAATCGATTTACTTGTTTGGGAAGCTAATAATCGATTTACTTGGTTGGGAAGCTAATAATAGATTTTCTTGATTGGGGAACTAATAATAGATTTACTTGGTTGGGAAGCTAATATGATCGATTTACTTGGTTGGGAAGCTAATAATAGATTTACTTGTTTGGGAAGCTAATAATCGATTTACTTGGTTGGGAAGCTAATAATCGATTTACTTGGTTGGGGAGCTAATAATCGATTTACTTGGTTGGGAAGCTAATAATCGATTTATTTGGTTGGGAAGCTAATAATCGATTTACTTGGTTGGGAAGCTAATATGATAGATTTACTTGGTTGGGAAGCTAATAATAGATTTACTTGTTTGGGAAGCTAATAATCGATTTACTTGGTTGGGAAGCTAATAATCGATTTACTTGTTTGGGAAGCTTATAATCGATTTACTTGGTTGGGGAGCTAATAATCGATTTACTTGGATGGGAAGCTAATAATATATTTACTTGTTTGGGAAGCTAATAATCGATTTACTTGGTTGGGAAGCTAATAATCGATTTACTTGATTGGGAAGCTAATAATCGATTTACTTGGATGGGAAGCTAATAATATATTTATTTGTTTGGGAAGCTAATAATCGATTTACTTGATTGGGAAGCTAATAATCGATTTACTTGGTTGGGAAGCTAATAATCGATTTATTTGGTTGGGAAGCTAATAATCGATTTACTTGGTTGGGAAGCTAATAATCGATTTACTTGGTTGGGGAGCTAATAATAGATTTACTTGGTTGGGAAGCTAATATGATCGATTTACTTGGTTGGGAAGCTAATAATAGATTTACTTGTTTGGGAAGCTAATAATCGATTTACTTGTTTGGGAAGCTAATAATCGATTTACTTGGTTGGGGAGCTAATAATCGATTTACTTGGTTGGGGAGCTAATAATAGATTTACTTGGTTGGGAAGCTAATAATCGATTTACTTGGTTGGGAAGCTAATAATCGATTTGCTTGATTGGGAAGCTAATAATCGATTTACTTGGTTGGGAAGCTAATAATCGATTTACTTGGTTGGGAAGCTAATAATCGATTTCCTTGGTTGGGAAGCTAATAATCGATTTCCTTGGTTGGGAAGCTAATAATCGATTTACTTGGTTGGGAAGCTAATAATCGATTTACTTGGTTGGGAAGCTAATAATCGATTTACTTGTTTGGGAAGCTAATAATCGATTTACTTGGTTGGGGAGCTAATAATAGATTTACTTGGTTGGGAAGCTAATATGATCGATTTACTTGGTTGGGAAGCTAATAATCGATTTACTTGGTTGGGAAGCTAATAATCGATTTACTTGGTTGGGAAGCTAATAATCGATTTCTTTGGTTGGGAAGCTAATAATCGATTTACTTGGTTGGGGAGCTAATAATAGATTTACTTGGTTGGGAAGCTAATAATCGATTTACTTGGTTGGGAAGCTAATAATCGATTTACTTGGTTGGGGAGCTAATAATCGATTTACTTGGTTGGGAAGCTAATAATCGATTTTCTTGGTTGTGAAGCTAATAAGAGGTTTCCTTGGTTGGGAAGCTAATAATCGATTTACTTGGTTGGGAAGCTAATAATCGATTTACTTGGTTGGGAAGCTAATAATCGATTTACTTGGTTGGGAAGCTAATAATAGATTTACTTGATTGGGAAGCTAATAAATCGATTTACTTGGTTGGGAAGCTAATAATCGATTTACTTGGCTGGGAAGCTAATAATCGATTTACTTGGTTGGGAAGCTAATAATCGATTTACTTGGTTGGGAAGCTAATAATCGATTTACTTGGTTGGGAAGCTAATAATCGATTTACTTGGTTGGGAAGCTAATAATCGATTTACTTGGTTGGGAAGCTAATAATCGATTTACTTGGTTGGGAAGCTAATAATATATTTACTTGATTGGGGAGCTAATAATAGATTTACTTGGTTGGGAAGCTAATATGATCGATTTACTTGGTTGGGAAGCTAATAATAGATTTACTTGGTTGGGAAGCTAATAATCGATTTACTTGGTTGGGAAGCTAATAATCGATTTATTTGGTTGGGAAGCTAATAATCGATTTACTTGGTTGGGAAGCTAATATGATCGATTTACTTGCTTGGGAAGCTAATAATAGATTTACTTGTTTGGGAAGCTAATAATCGATTTACTTGGTTGGGAAGCTAATTATCGATTTACTTTGTTGGGAAGCTAATAATCGATTTACTTGGTTGGGAAGCTAATAATCGATTTACTTGGTTGGGAAGCTAATAATCGATTTACTTGGTTGGGAAGCTAATAATAGATTTACTTGATTGGGAAGCTAATAAATCGATTTACTTGGTTGGGAAGTTAATAATCAATTTACTTGTTTGGGAAGCTAATAATCGATTTACTTGGTTGGGAAGCTAATAATCGATTTACTTGGTTGGGAAGCTAATAATCGATTTATTTGGTTGGGAAGCTAATAATCGATTTACTTCGTTGGGAAGGTAATAATCGATTTACTTGGTTGGGAAGCTAATAATCGATTTACTTGGTTGGGAAGCTAATAATAGATTTACTTGATTGGGGAGCTAATAATAGATTTACTTGGTTGGGAAGCTAATATGATCGATTTACTTGGTTGGGAAGCTAATAATAGATTTACTTGTTTGGGAAGCTAATAATCGATTTACTTGGTTGGGAAGCTAATAATCGATTTACTTGGTTGGGGAGCTAATAATCGATTTACTTGGTTGGGGAGCTAATAATCGATTTACTTGGTTGGGAAGCTAATAATCGATTTATTTGGTTGGGAAGCTAACAATCGATTTACTTGGTTGGGAAGCTAATATGATCGATTTACTTGGTTGGGAAGCTAATAATAGATTTACTTGTTTGGGAAGCTAATAATCGATTTACTTGGTTGGGAAGCTAATAATCGATTTACTTGTTTGGGAAGCTTATAATCGATTTACTTGGTTGGGGAGCTAATAATCGATTTACTTGGATGGGAAGCTAATAATATATTTACTTGTTTGGGAAGCTAATAATCGATTTACTTGGTTGGGAAGCTAATAATCGATTTACTTGGTTGGGAAGCTAATAATCGATTTCTTTGGTTGGGAAGCTAATAATCGATTTACTTGGTTGGGAAGCTAATAATCGATTTACTTGGTTGGGGAGCTAATAATAGATTTACTTGGTTGGGAAGCTAATATGATCGATTTACTTGTTTGGGAAGCTAATAATCGATTTACTTGTTTGGGAAGCTAATAATCGATTTACTTGTTTGGGAAGCTAATAATCGATTTACTTGGTTGGGGAGCTAATAATAGATTTACTTGGTTGGGAAGCTAATATGATCGATTTACTTGTTTGGGAAGCTAATAATCGATTTACTTGTTTGGGAAGCTAATAATCGATTTACTTGGTTGGGAAGCTTATAATCGATTTACGTGGTTGGGGAGCTAATAATAGATTTACTTGGTTGGGAAGCTAATATGATCGATTTACTTGGTTGGGAAGCTAATAATCGATTTACTTGGTTGGGAAGCTAATAATCGATTTACTTGGTTGGGAAGCTAATAATCGATTTACTTGGTTGGGGAGCTAATAATCGATTTACTTGGTTGGGAAGCTAATAATCGATTTTCTTGGTTGTGAAGCTAATAAGAGGTTTCCTTGGTTGGGAAGCTAATAATCGATTTACTTGGTTGGGAAGCTAATAATCGATTTACTTGGTTGGGAAGCTAATAATCGATTTACTTGGTTGGGAAGCTAATAATCGATTTACTTGGTTGGGAAGCTAATAATCGATTTACTTGGTTGGGAAGCTAATAATCGATTTACTTGGTTGGGAAGCTAATAATATATTTACTTGATTGGGGAGCTAATAATAGATTTACTTGGTTGGGAAGCTAATATGATCGATTTACTTGGTTGGGAAGCTAATAATAGATTTACTTGGTTGGGAAGCTAATAATCGATTTATTTGGTTGGGAAGCTAATAATCGATTTACTTGGTTGGGAAGCTAATATGATCGATTTACTTGCTTGGGAAGCTAATAATAGATTTACTTGTTTGGGAAGCTAATAATCGATTTACTTGGTTGGGAAGCTAATTATCGATTTACTTGGTTGGGAAGCTAATAATCGATTTATTTGGTTGGGAAGCTAATAATCGATTTACTTGGTTGGGAAGCTAATAATCGATTTATTTGGTTGGGAAGCTAATAATCGATTTACTTGTTTGGGAAGCTTATAATAGATTTACTTGGTTGGGGAGCTAATAATCGATTTACTTGGATGGGAAGCTAATAATATATTTACTTGTTTGGGAAGCTAATAATCGATTTACTTGGTTGGGAAGCTAATTATCGATTTACTTGGTTGGGAAGCTAATAATCGATTTATTTGGTTGGGAAGCTAAGAATCGATTTACTTGGTTGCGGAGCTAATAATCGATTTACTTGGTTGGGAAGCTAATATGATCGATTTACTTGGTTGGGAAGCTAATAATAGATATACTTGTTTGGGAAGCTAATATGATCGATTTACTTGGTTGGGAAGCTAATAATCGATTTACTTGGTTGGGGAGCTAATAATCGATTTACTTGGTTGGGAAGCTAATAATCGATTTACTTGGTTGGGAAGCTAATAATCGATTTACTTGGTTGGGAAGCTAATAATCGATTTACTTGGTTGGGGAGCTAATAATCGATTTACTTGGTTGGGAAGCTAATAATCGATTTTCTTGGTTGGGAAGCTAATAAGAGGTTTCCTTGGTTGGGAAGCTAATAATCGATTTGCTTGGTTGGGAAGCTAATAATCGATTTACTTGGTTGGGAAGCTAATAATCGATTTACTTGGTTGGGAAGCTAATAATAGATTTACTTGATTGGGAAGCTAATAAATGGATTTGCTTGGTTGGGAAGCTAATAATCGATTTACTTGGTTGGGAAGCTAATAATCCATTTACTTGGTTGGGAAGCTAATAATCGATTTACTTGGTTGGGAAGCTAATAATCGATTTACTTGGTTGGGAAGCTAATAATCGATTTACTTGGTTGGGAAGCTAATAATCGATTTACTTGTTTGGGAAGCTAATAATCGATTTACTTGGTTGGGAAGCTAATAATAGATTTACTTGATTGGGGAACTAATAATAGATTTACTTGGTTGGGAAGCTAATATGATCGATTTACTTGGTTGGGAAGCTAATAATAGATTTACTTGTTTGGGAAGCTAATAATCGATTTACTTGGTTGGGAAGCTAATAATCGATTTACTTGGTTGGGGAGCTAATAATCGATTTACTTGGTTGGGAAGCTAATAATCGATTTATTTGGTTGGGAAGCTAATAATCGATTTACTTGGTGGGGAAGCTAATATGATAGATTTACTTGGTTGGGAAGCTAATAATAGATTTACTTGTTTGGGAAGCTAATAATCGATTTACTTGGTTGGGAAGCTAATAATCGATTTACTTGTTTGGGAAGCTTATAATCGATTTACTTGGTTGGGGAGCTAATAATCGATTTACTTGGATGGGAAGCTAATAATATATTTACTTGTTTGGGAAGCTAATAATCGATTTACTTGGTTGGGAAGCTAATAATCGATTTACTTGATTGGGAAGCTAATAATCGATTTACTTGGATGGGAAGCTAATAATATATTTATTTGTTTGGGAAGCTAATAATCGATTTACTTGATTGGGAAGCTAATAATCGATTTACTTGGTTGGGAAGCTAATAATCGATTTATTTGGTTGGGAAGCTAATAATCGATTTACTTGGTTGGGAAGCTAATAATCGATTTACTTGGTTGGGGAGCTAATAATAGATTTACTTGGTTGGGAAGCTAATATGATCGATTTACTTGGTTGGGAAGCTATTAATAGATTTACTTGTTTGGGAAGCTAATAATCGATTTACTTGTTTGGGAAGCTAATAATCGATTTACTTGGTTGGGGAGCTAATAATCGATTTACTTGGTTGGGGAGCTAATAATAGATTTACTTGGTTGGGAAGCTAATAATCGATTTACTTGGTTGGGAAGCTAATAATCGATTTGCTTGATTGGGAAGCTAATAATCGATTTACTTGGTTGGGAAGCTAATAATCGATTTACTTGGTTGGGAAGCTAATAATCGATTTCCTTGGTTGGGAAGCTAATAATCGATTTACTTGGTTGGGAAGCTAATAATCGATTTACTTGGTTGGGAAGCTAATAATCGATTTACTTGTTTGGGAAGCTAATAATCGATTTACTTGGTTGGGGAGCTAATAATAGATTTACTTGGTTGGGAAGCTAATATGATCGATTTACTTGGTTGGGAAGCTAATAATCGATTTACTTGGTTGGGAAGCTAATAAACGATTTACTTGGTTGGGAAGCTAATAATCGATTTCTTTGGTTGGGAAGCTAATAATCGATTTACTTGGTTGGGGAGCTAATAATAGATTTACTTGGTTGGGAAGCTAATAATCGATTTACTTGGTTGGGAAGCTAATAATCGATTTACTTGGTTGGGGAGCTAATAATCGATTTACTTGGTTGGGAAGCTAATAATCGATTTTCTTGGTTGTGAAGCTAATAAGAGGTTTCCTTGGTTGGGAAGCTAATAATCGATTTACTTGGTTGGGAAGCTAATAATCGATTTACTTGGTTGGGAAGCTAATAATCGATTTACTTGGTTGGGAAGCTAATAATAGATTTACTTGATTGGGAAGCTAATAAATCGATTTACTTGGTTGGGAAGCTAATAATCGATTTACTTGGCTGGGAAGCTAATAATCGATTTACTTGGTTGGGAAGCTAATAATCGATTTACTTGGTTGGGAAGCTAATAATCGATTTACTTGGTTGGGAAGCTAATAATCGATTTACTTGGTTGGGAAGCTAATAATCGATTTACTTGGTTGGGAAGCTAATAATCGATTTACTTGGTTGGGAAGCTAATAATATATTTACTTGATTGGGGAGCTAATAATAGATTTACTTGGTTGGGAAGCTAATATGATCGATTTACTTGGTTGGGAAGCTAATAATAGATTTACTTGTTTGGGAAGCTAATAATCGATTTACTTGGTTGGGAAGCTAATAATCGATTTACTTGGTTGGGGAGCTAATAATCGATTTACTTGGTTGGGGAGCTAATAATCGATTTACTTGGTTGGGAAGCTAATAATCGATTTATTTGGTTGGGAAGCTAACAATCGATTTACTTGGTTGGGAAGCTAATATGATCGATTTACTTGGTTGGGAAGCTAATAATAGATTTACTTGTTTGGGAAGCTAATAATCGATTTACTTGGTTGGGAAGCTAATAATCGATTTACTTGTTTGGGAAGCTTATAATCGATTTACTTGGTTGGGGAGCTAATAATCGATTTACTTGGATGGGAAGCTAATAATATATTTACTTGTTTGGGAAGCTAATAATCGATTTACTTGGTTGGGAAGCTAATAATCGATTTACTTGGTTGGGAAGCTAATAATCGATTTCTTTGGTTGGGAAGCTAATAATCGATTTACTTGGTTGGGAAGCTAATAATCGATTTACTTGGTTGGGGAGCTAATAATAGATTTACTTGGTTGGGAAGCTAAAATGATCGATTTACTTGTTTGGGAAGCTAATAATCGATTTACTTGTTTGGGAAGCTAATAATCGATTTACTTGTTTGGGAAGCTAATAATCGATTTACTTGGTTGGGGAGCTAATAATAGATTTACTTGGTTGGGAAGCTAATATGATCGATTTACTTGTTTGGGAAGCTAATAATCGATTTACTTGTTTGGGAAGCTAATAATCGATTTACTTGGTTGGGAAGCTTATAATCGATTTACGTGGTTGGGGAGCTAATAATAGATTTACTTGGTTGGGAAGCTAATATGATCGATTTACTTGGTTGGGAAGCTAATAATCGATTTACTTGGTTGGGAAGCTAATAATCGATTTACTTGGTTGGGAAGCTAATAATCGATTTACTTGGTTGGGGAGCTAATAATCGATTTACTTGGTTGGGAAGCTAATAATCGATTTTCTTGGTTGTGAAGCTAATAAGAGGTTTCCTTGGTTGGGAAGCTAATAATCGATTTACTTGGTTGGGAAGCTAATAATCGATTTACTTGGTTGGGAAGCTAATAATCGATTTACTTGGTTGGGAAGCTAATAATCGATTTACTTGGTTGGGAAGCTAATATGATCGATTTACTTGCTTGGGAAGCTAATAATAGATTTACTTGTTTGGGAAGCTAATAATCGATTTACTTGGTTGGGAAGCTAATTATCGATTTACTTGGTTGGGAAGCTAATAATCGATTTATTTGGTTGGGAAGCTAATAATCGATTTACTTGGTTGGGAAGCTAATAATCGATTTATTTGGTTGGGAAGCTAATAATCGATTTACTTGTTTGGGAAGCTTATAATAGATTTACTTGGTTGGGGAGCTAATAATCGATTTACTTGGATGGGAAGCTAATAATATATTTACTTGTTTGGGAAGCTAATAATCGATTTACTTGGTTGGGAAGCTAATTATCGATTTACTTGGTTGGGAAGCTAATAATCGATTTATTTGGTTGGGAAGCTAAGAATCGATTTACTTGGTTGCGGAGCTAATAATCGATTTACTTGGTTGGGAAGCTAATATGATCGATTTACTTGGTTGGGAAGCTAATAACAGATATACTTGTTTGGGAAGCTAATATGATCGATTTACTTGGTTGGGAAGCTAATAATCGATTTACTTGGTTGGGGAGCTAATAATCGATTTACTTGGTTGGGAAGCTAATAATCGATTTACTTGGTTGGGAAGCTAATAATCGATTTACTTGGTTGGGAAGCTAATAATCGATTTACTTGGTTGGGGAGCTAATAATCGATTTACTTGGTTGGGAAGCTAATAATCGATTTTCTTGGTTGGGAAGCTAATAAGAGGTTTCCTTGGTTGGGAAGCTAATAATCGATTTACTTGGTTGGGAAGCTAATAATCGATTTACTTGGTTGGGAAGCTAATAATCGATTTACTTGGTTGGGAAGCTAATAATAGATTTACTTGATTGGGAAGCTAATAAATGGATTTGCTTGGTTGGGAAGCTAATAATCGATTTACTTGGTTGGGAAGGTAATAATCCATTTACTTGGTTGGGAAGCTAATAATCGATTTACTTGGTTGGGAAGCTAATAATCGATTTACTTGGTTGGGAAGCTAATAATCGATTTACTTGGTTGGGAAGCTAATAATCGATTTACTTGTTTGGGAAGCTAATAATCGATTTACTTGGTTGGGAAGCTAATAATAGATTTACTTGATTGGGGAACTAATAATAGATTTACTTGGTTGGGAAGCTAATATGATCGATTTACTTGGTTGGGAAGCTAATAATAGATTTACTTGTTTGGGAAGCTAATAATCGATTTACTTGGTTGGGAAGCTAATAATCGATTTACTTGGTTGGGGAGCTAATAATCGATTTACTTGGTTGGGAAGCTAATAATCGATTTATTTGGTTGGGAAGCTAATAATCGATTTACTTGGTTGGGAAGCTAATATGATAGATTTACTTGGTTGGGAAGCTAATAATAGATTTACTTGTTTGGGAAGCTAATAATCGATTTACTTGGTTGGGAAGCTAATAATCGATTTACTTGTTTGGGAAGCTTATAATCGATTTACTTGGTTGGGGAGCTAATAATCGATTTACTTGGATGGGAAGCTAATAATATATTTACTTGTTTGGGAAGCTAATAATCGATTTACTTGGTTGGGAAGCTAATAATCGATTTACTTGATTGGGAAGCTAATAATCGATTTACTTGGATGGGAAGCTAATAATATATTTATTTGTTTGGGAAGCTAATAATCGATTTACTTGATTGGGAAGCTAATAATCGATTTACTTGGTTGGGAAGCTAATAATCGATTTATTTGGTTGGGAAGCTAATAATCGATTTACTTGGTTGGGAAGCTAATATAATCGATTTACTTGGTTGGGGAGCTAATAATAGATTTACTTGGTTGGGAAGCTAATATGATCGATTTACTTGGTTGGGAAGCTAATAATAGATTTACTTGTTTGGGAAGCTAATAATCGATTTACTTGTTTGGGAAGCTAATAATCGATTTACTTGGTTGGGGAGCTAATATTCGATTTACTTGGTTGGGGAGCTAATAATAGATTTACTTGGTTGGGAAGCTAATAATCGATTTACTTGGTTGGGAAGCTAATAATCGATTTGCTTGATTGGGAAGCTAATAATCGATTTACTTGGTTGGGAAGCTAATAATCGATTTACTTGGTTGGGAAGCTAATAATCGATTTACTTGGTTGGGAAGCTAATAATCGATTTACTTGATTGGGAAGCTAATAATCGATTTACTTGGATGGGAAGCTAATAATATATTTATTTGTTTGGGAAGCTAATAATCGATTTACTTGATTGGGAAGCTAATAATCGATTTACTTGGTTAGGAAGCTAATAATCGATTTATTTGGTTGGGAAGCTAATAATCGATTTACTTGGTTGGGAAGCTAATAATCGATTTACTTGGTTGGGGAGCTAATAATAGATTTACTTGGTTGGGAAGCTAATATGATCGATTTACTTGGTTGGGAAGCTAATAATAGATTTACTTGTTTGGGAAGCTAATAATCGATTTACTTGTTTGGGAAGCTAATAATCGATTTACTTGGTTGGGGAGCTAATAATCGATTTACTTGGTTGGGGAGCTAATAATAGATTTACTTGGTTGGGAAGCTAATAATCGATTTACTTGGTTGGGAAGCTAATAATCGATTTGCTTGATTGGGAAGCTAATAATCGATTTACTTGGTTGGGAAGCTAATAATCGATTTACTTGGTTGGGAAGCTAATAATCGATTTCCTTGGTTGGGAAGCTAATAATCGATTTACTTGGTTGGGAAGCTAATAATCGATTTACTTGGTTGGGAAGCTAATAATCGATTTACTTGTTTGGGAAGCTAATAATCGATTTACTTGGTTGGGGAGCTAATAATAGATTTACTTGGTTGGGAAGCTAATATGATCGATTTACTTGGTTGGGAAGCTAATAATCGATTTACTTGGTTGGGAAGCTAATAATCGATTTACTTGGTTGGGAAGCTAATAATCGATTTCTTTGGTTGGGAAGCTAATAATCGATTTACTTGGTTGGGGAGCTAATAATAGATTTACTTGGTTGGGAAGCTAATAATCGATTTACTTGGTTGGGAAGCTAATAATCGATTTACTTGGTTGGGGAGCTAATAATCGATTTACTTGGTTGGGAAGCTAATAATCGATTTTCTTGGTTGTGAAGCTAATAAGAGGTTTCCTTGGTTGGGAAGCTAATAATCGATTTACTTGGTTGGGAAGCTAATAATCGATTTACTTGGTTGGGAAGCTAATAATCGATTTACTTGGTTGGGAAGCTAATAATAGATTTACTTGATTGGGAAGCTAATAAATCGATTTACTTGGTTGGGAAGCTAATAATCGATTTACTTGGCTGGGAAGCTAATAATCGATTTACTTGGTTGGGAAGCTAATAATCGATTTACTTGGTTGGGAAGCTAATAATCGATTTACTTGGTTGGGAAGCTAATAATCGATTTACTTGGTTGGGAAGCTAATAATCGATTTACTTGGTTGGGAAGCTAATAATCGATTTACTTGGTTGGGAAGCTAATAATATATTTACTTGATTGGGGAGCTAATAATAGATTTACTTGGTTGGGAAGCTAATATGATCGATTTACTTGGTTGGGAAGCTAATAATAGATTTACTTGTTTGGGAAGCTAATAATCGATTTACTTGGTTGGGAAGCTAATAATCGATTTACTTGGTTGGGGAGCTAATAATCGATTTACTTGGTTGGGGAGCTAATAATCGATTTACTTGGTTGGGAAGCTAATAATCGATTTATTTGGTTGGGAAGCTAACAATCGATTTACTTGGTTGGGAAGCTAATATGATCGATTTACTTGGTTGGGAAGCTAATAATAGATTTACTTGTTTGGGAAGCTAATAATCGATTTACTTGGTTGGGAAGCTAATAATCGATTTACTTGTTTGGGAAGCTTATAATCGATTTACTTGGTTGGGGAGCTAATAATCGATTTACTTGGATGGGAAGCTAATAATATATTTACTTGTTTGGGAAGCTAATAATCGATTTACTTGGTTGGGAAGCTAATAATCGATTTACTTGGTTGGGAAGCTAATAATCGATTTCTTTGGTTGGGAAGCTGATAATCGATTTACTTGGTTGGGAAGCTAATAATCGATTTACTTGGTTGGGGAGCTAATAATAGATTTACTTGGTTGGGAAGCTAATATGATCGATTTACTTGTTTGGGAAGCTAATAATCGATTTACTTGTTTGGGAAGCTAATAATCGATTTACTTGTTTGGGAAGCTAATAATCGATTTACTTGGTTGGGGAGCTAATAATAGATTTACTTGGTTGGGAAGCTAATATGATCGATTTACTTGTTTGGGAAGCTAATAATCGATTTACTTGTTTGGGAAGCTAATAATCGATTTACTTGGTTGGGAAGCTTATAATCGATTTACGTGGTTGGGGAGCTAATAATAGATTTACTTGGTTGGGAAGCTAATATGATCGATTTACTTGGTTGGGAAGCTAATAATCGATTTACTTGGTTGGGAAGCTAATAATCGATTTACTTGGTTGGGAAGCTAATAATCGATTTACTTGGTTGGGGAGCTAATAATCGATTTACTTGGTTGGGAAGCTAATAATCGATTTTCTTGGTTGTGAAGCTAATAAGAGGTTTCCTTGGTTGGGAAGCTAATAATCGATTTACTTGGTTGGGAAGCTAATAATCGATTTACTTGGTTGGGAAGCTAATAATCGATTTACTTGGTTGGGAAGCTAATAATCGATTTACTTGGTTGGGAAGCTAATAATCGATTTACTTGGTTGGGAAGCTAATAATCGATTTACTTGGTTGGGAAGCTAATAATATATTTACTTGATTGGGGAGCTAATAATAGATTTACTTGGTTGGGAAGCTAATATGATCGATTTACTTGGTTGGGAAGCTAATAATAGATTTACTTGGTTGGGAAGCTAATAATCGATTTACTTGGTTGGGAAGCTAATAATCGATTTATTTGGTTGGGAAGCTAATAATCGATTTACTTGGTTGGGAAGCTAATATGATCGATTTACTTGCTTGGGAAGCTAATAATAGATTTACTTGTTTGGGAAGCTAATAATCGATTTACTTGGTTGGGAAGCTAATTATCGATTTACTTGGTTGGGAAGCTAATAATCGATTTATTTGGTTGGGAAGCTAATAATCGATTTACTTGGTTGGGAAGCTAATAATCGATTTATTTGGTTGGGAAGCTAATAATCGATTTACTTGTTTGGGAAGCTTATAATAGATTTACTTGGTTGGGGAGCTAATAATCGATTTACTTGGATGGGAAGCTAATAATATATTTACTTGTTTGGGAAGCTAATAATCGATTTACTTGGTTGGGAAGCTAATTATCGATTTACTTGGTTGGGAAGCTAATAATCGATTTATTTGGTTGGGAAGCTAAGAATCGATTTACTTGGTTGCGGAGCTAATAATCGATTTACTTGGTTGGGAAGCTAATATGATCGATTTACTTGGTTGGGAAGCTAATAATAGATATACTTGTTTGGGAAGCTAATATGATCGATTTACTTGGTTGGGAAGCTAATAATCGATTTACTTGGTTGGGGAGCTAATAATCGATTTACTTGGTTGGGAAGCTAATAATCGATTTACTTGGTTGGGAAGCTAATAATCGATTTACTTGGTTGGGAAGCTAATAATCGATTTACTTGGTTGGGGAGCTAATAATCGATTTACTTGGTTGGGAAGCTAATAATCGATTTTCTTGGTTGGGAAGCTAATAAGAGGTTTCCTTGGTTGGGAAGCTAATAATCGATTTACTTGGTTGGGAAGCTAATAATCGATTTACTTGGTTGGGAAGCTAATAATCGATTTACTTGGTTGGGAAGCTAATAATAGATTTACTTGATTGGGAAGCTAATAAATGGATTTGCTTGGTTGGGAAGCTAATAATCGATTTACTTGGTTGGGAAGGTAATAATCCATTTACTTGGTTGGGAAGCTAATAATCGATTTACTTGGTTGGGAAGCTAATAATCGGTTTACTTGGTTGGGAAGCTAATAATCGATTTACTTGGTTGGGAAGCTAATAATCGATTTACTTGTTTGGGAAGCTAATAATCGATTTACTTGGTTGGGAAGCTAATAATAGATTTACTTGATTGGGGAACTAATAATAGATTTACTTGGTTGGGAAGCTAATATGATCGATTTACTTGGTTGGGAAGCTAATAATAGATTTACTTGTTTGGGAAGCTAATAATCGATTTACTTGGTTGGGAAGCTAATAATCGATTTACTTGGTTGGGGAGCTAATAATCGATTTACTTGGTTGGGAAGCTAATAATCGATTTATTTGGTTGGGAAGCTAATAATCGATTTACTTGGTTGGGAAGCTAATATGATAGATTTACTTGGTTGGGAAGCTAATAATAGATTTACTTGTTTGGGAAGCTAATAATCGATTTACTTGGTTGGGAAGCTAATAATCGATTTACTTGTTTGGGAAGCTTATAATCGATTTACTTGGTTGGGGAGCTAATAATCGATTTACTTGGATGGGAAGCTAATAATATATTTACTTGTTTGGGAAGCTAATAATCGATTTACTTGGTTGGGAAGCTAATAATCGATTTACTTGATTGGGAAGCTAATAATCGATTTACTTGGATGGGAAGCTAATAATATATTTATTTGTTTGGGAAGCTAATAATCGATTTACTTGATTGGGAAGCTAATAATCGATTTACTTGGTTGGGAAGCTAATAATCGATTTATTTGGTTGGGAAGCTAATAATCGATTTACTTGGTTGGGAAGCTAATAATCGATTTACTTGGTTGGGGAGCTAATAATAGATTTACTTGGTTGGGAAGCTAATATGATCGATTTACTTGGTTGGGAAGCTAATAATAGATTTACTTGTTTGGGAAGCTAATAATCGATTTACTTGTTTGGGAAGCTAATAATCGATTTACTTGGTTGGGGAGCTAATAATCGATTTACTTGGTTGGGGAGCTAATAATAGATTTACTTGGTTGGGAAGCTAATAATCGATTTACTTGGTTGGGAAGCTAATAATCGATTTGCTTGATTGGGAAGCTAATAATCGATTTACTTGGTTGGGAAGCTAATAATCGATTTACTTGGTTGGGAAGCTAATAATCGATTTCCTTGGTTGGGAAGCTAATAATCGATTTACTTGGTTGGGAAGCTAATAATCGATTTACTTGGTTGGGAAGCTAATAATCGATTTACTTGTTTGGGAAGCTAATAATCGATTTACTTGGTTGGGGAGCTAATAATAGATTTACTTGGTTGGGAAGCTAATATGATCGATTTACTTGGTTGGGAAGCTAATAATCGATTTACTTGGTTGGGAAGCTAATAATCGATTTACTTGGTTGGGAAGCTAATAATCGATTTCTTTGGTTGGGAAGCTAATAATCGATTTACTTGGTTGGGGAGCTAATAATAGATTTACTTGGTTGGGAAGCTAATAATCGATTTACTTGGTTGGGAAGCTAATAATCGATTTACTTGGTTGGGGAGCTAATAATCGATTTACTTGGTTGGGAAGCTAATAATCGATTTTCTTGGTTGTGAAGCTAATAAGAGGTTTCCTTGGTTGGGAAGCTAATAATCGATTTACTTGGTTGGGAAGCTAATAATCGATTTACTTGGTTGGGAAGCTAATAATCGATTTACTTGGTTGGGAAGCTAATAATAGATTTACTTGATTGGGAAGCTAATAAATCGATTTACTTGGTTGGGAAGCTAATAATCGATTTACTTGGCTGGGAAGCTAATAATCGATTTACTTGGTTGGGAAGCTAATAATCGATTTACTTGGTTGGGAAGCTAATAATCGATTTACTTGGTTGGGAAGCTAATAATCGATTTACTTGGTTGGGAAGCTAATAATCGATTTACTTGGTTGGGAAGCTAATAATCGATTTACTTGGTTGGGAAGCTAATAATCGATTTGCTTGATTGGGAAGCTAATAATCGATTTACTTGGTTGGGAAGCTAATAATCGATTTACTTGGTTGGGAAGCTAATAATCGATTTCCTTGGTTGGGAAGCTAATAATCGATTTACTTGGTTGGGAAGCTAATAATCGATTTACTTGGTTGGGAAGCTAATAATCGATTTACTTGTTTGGGAAGCTAATAATCGATTTACTTGGTTGGGGAGCTAATAATAGATTTACTTGGTTGGGAAGCTAATATGATCGATTTACTTGGTTGGGAAGCTAATAATCGATTTACTTGGTTGGGAAGCTAATAATCGATTTACTTGGTTGGGAAGCTAATAATCGATTTCTTTGGTTGGGAAGCTAATAATCGATTTACTTGGTTGGGGAGCTAATAATAGATTTACTTGGTTGGGAAGCTAATAATCGATTTACTTGGTTGGGAAGCTAATAATCGATTTACTTGGTTGGGGAGCTAATAATCGATTTACTTGGTTGGGAAGCTAATAATCGATTTTCTTGGTTGTGAAGCTAATAAGAGGTTTCCTTGGTTGGGAAGCTAATAATCGATTTACTTGGTTGGGAAGCTAATAATCGATTTACTTGGTTGGGAAGCTAATAATCGATTTACTTGGTTGGGAAGCTAATAATAGATTTACTTGATTGGGAAGCTAATAAATCGATTTACTTGGTTGGGAAGCTAATAATCGATTTACTTGGCTGGGAAGCTAATAATCGATTTACTTGGTTGGGAAGCTAATAATCGATTTACTTGGTTGGGAAGCTAATAATCGATTTACTTGGTTGGGAAGCTAATAATCGATTTACTTGGTTGGGAAGCTAATAATCGATTTACTTGGTTGGGAAGCTAATAATCGATTTACTTGGTTGGGAAGCTAATAATATATTTACTTGATTGGGGAGCTAATAATAGATTTACTTGGTTGGGAAGCTAATATGATCGATTTACTTGGTTGGGAAGCTAATAATAGATTTACTTGTTTGGGAAGCTAATAATCGATTTACTTGGTTGGGAAGCTAATAATCGATTTACTTGGTTGGGGAGCTAATAATCGATTTACTTGGTTGGGGAGCTAATAATCGATTTACTTGGTTGGGAAGCTAATAATCGATTTATTTGGTTGGGAAGCTAACAATCGATTTACTTGGTTGGGAAGCTAATATGATCGATTTACTTGGTTGGGAAGCTAATAATAGATTTACTTGTTTGGGAAGCTAATAATCGATTTACTTGGTTGGGAAGCTAATAATCGATTTCTTTGGTTGGGAAGCTGATAATCGATTTACTTGGTTGGGAAGCTAATAATCGATTTACTTGGTTGGGGAGCTAATAATAGATTTACTTGGTTGGGAAGCTAATATGATCGATTTACTTGTTTGGGAAGCTAATAATCGATTTACTTGTTTGGGAAGCTAATAATCGATTTACTTGTTTGGGAAGCTAATAATCGATTTACTTGGTTGGGGAGCTAATAATAGATTTACTTGGTTGGGAAGCTAATATGATCGATTTACTTGTTTGGGAAGCTAATAATCGATTTACTTGTTTGGGAAGCTAATAATCGATTTACTTGGTTGGGAAGCTTATAATCGATTTACGTGGTTGGGGAGCTAATAATAGATTTACTTGGTTGGGAAGCTAATATGATCGATTTACTTGGTTGGGAAGCTAATAATCGATTTACTTGGTTGGGAAGCTAATAATCGATTTACTTGGTTGGGAAGCTAATAATCGATTTACTTGGTTGGGGAGCTAATAATCGATTTACTTGGTTGGGAAGCTAATAATCGATTTTCTTGGTTGTGAAGCTAATAAGAGGTTTCCTTGGTTGGGAAGCTAATAATCGATTTACTTGGTTGGGAAGCTAATAATCGATTTACTTGGTTGGGAAGCTAATAATCGATTTACTTGGTTGGGAAGCTAATAATCGATTTACTTGGTTGGGAAGCTAATAATCGATTTACTTGGTTGGGAAGCTAATAATCGATTTACTTGGTTGGGAAGCTAATAATATATTTACTTGATTGGGGAGCTAATAATAGATTTACTTGGTTGGGAAGCTAATATGATCGATTTACTTGGTTGGGAAGCTAATAATAGATTTACTTGGTTGGGAAGCTAATAATCGATTTACTTGGTTGGGAAGCTAATAATCGATTTATTTGGTTGGGAAGCTAATAATCGATTTACTTGGTTGGGAAGCTAATATGATCGATTTACTTGCTTGGGAAGCTAATAATAGATTTACTTGTTTGGGAAGCTAATAATCGATTTACTTGGTTGGGAAGCTAATTATCGATTTACTTGGTTGGGAAGCTAATAATCGATTTATTTGGTTGGGAAGCTAATAATCGATTTACTTGGTTGGGAAGCTAATAATCGATTTATTTGGTTGGGAAGCTAATAATCGATTTACTTGTTTGGGAAGCTTATAATAGATTTACTTGGTTGGGGAGCTAATAATCGATTTACTTGGATGGGAAGCTAATAATATATTTACTTGTTTGGGAAGCTAATAATCGATTTACTTGGTTGGGAAGCTAATTATCGATTTACTTGGTTGGGAAGCTAATAATCGATTTATTTGGTTGGGAAGCTAAGAATCGATTTACTTGGTTGCGGAGCTAATAATCGATTTACTTGGTTGGGAAGCTAATATGATCGATTTACTTGGTTGGGAAGCTAATAATAGATATACTTGTTTGGGAAGCTAATATGATCGATTTACTTGGTTGGGAAGCTAATAATCGATTTACTTGGTTGGGGAGCTAATAATCGATTTACTTGGTTGGGAAGCTAATAATCGATTTACTTGGTTGGGAAGCTAATAATCGATTTACTTGGTTGGGAAGCTAATAATCGATTTACTTGGTTGGGGAGCTAATAATCGATTTACTTGGTTGGGAAGCTAATAATCGATTTTCTTGGTTGGGAAGCTAATAAGAGGTTTCCTTGGTTGGGAAGCTAATAATCGATTTACTTGGTTGGGAAGCTAATAATCGATTTACTTGGTTGGGAAGCTAATAATCGATTTACTTGGTTGGGAAGCTAATAATAGATTTACTTGATTGGGAAGCTAATAAATGGATTTGCTTGGTTGGGAAGCTAATAATCGATTTACTTGGTTGGGAAGGTAATAATCCATTTACTTGGTTGGGAAGCTAATAATCGATTTACTTGGTTGGGAAGCTAATAATCGGTTTACTTGGTTGGGAAGCTAATAATCGATTTACTTGGTTGGGAAGCTAATAATCGATTTACTTGTTTGGGAAGCTAATAATCGATTTACTTGGTTGGGAAGCTAATAATAGATTTACTTGATTGGGGAACTAATAATAGATTTACTTGGTTGGGAAGCTAATATGATCGATTTACTTGGTTGGGAAGCTAATAATAGATTTACTTGTTTGGGAAGCTAATAATCGATTTACTTGGTTGGGAAGCTAATAATCGATTTACTTGGTTGGGGAGCTAATAATCGATTTACTTGGTTGGGAAGCTAATAATCGATTTATTTGGTTGGGAAGCTAATAATCGATTTACTTGGTTGGGAAGCTAATATGATAGATTTACTTGGTTGGGAAGCTAATAATAGATTTACTTGTTTGGGAAGCTAATAATCGATTTACTTGGTTGGGAAGCTAATAATCGATTTACTTGTTTGGGAAGCTTATAATCGATTTACTTGGTTGGGGAGCTAATAATCGATTTACTTGGATGGGAAGCTAATAATATATTTACTTGTTTGGGAAGCTAATAATCGATTTACTTGGTTGGGAAGCTAATAATCGATTTACTTGATTGGGAAGCTAATAATCGATTTACTTGGATGGGAAGCTAATAATATATTTATTTGTTTGGGAAGCTAATAATCGATTTACTTGATTGGGAAGCTAATAATCGATTTACTTGGTTGGGAAGCTAATAATCGATTTATTTGGTTGGGAAGCTAATAATCGATTTACTTGGTTGGGAAGCTAATAATCGATTTACTTGGTTGGGGAGCTAATAATAGATTTACTTGGTTGGGAAGCTAATATGATCGATTTACTTGGTTGGGAAGCTAATAATAGATTTACTTGTTTGGGAAGCTAATAATCGATTTACTTGTTTGGGAAGCTAATAATCGATTTACTTGGTTGGGGAGCTAATAATCGATTTACTTGGTTGGGGAGCTAATAATAGATTTACTTGGTTGGGAAGCTAATAATCGATTTACTTGGTTGGGAAGCTAATAATCGATTTGCTTGATTGGGAAGCTAATAATCGATTTACTTGGTTGGGAAGCTAATAATCGATTTACTTGGTTGGGAAGCTAATAATCGATTTCCTTGGTTGGGAAGCTAATAATCGATTTACTTGGTTGGGAAGCTAATAATCGATTTACTTGGTTGGGAAGCTAATAATCGATTTACTTGTTTGGGAAGCTAATAATCGATTTACTTGGTTGGGGAGCTAATAATAGATTTACTTGGTTGGGAAGCTAATATGATCGATTTACTTGGTTGGGAAGCTAATAATCGATTTACTTGGTTGGGAAGCTAATAATCGATTTACTTGGTTGGGAAGCTAATAATCGATTTCTTTGGTTGGGAAGCTAATAATCGATTTACTTGGTTGGGGAGCTAATAATAGATTTACTTGGTTGGGAAGCTAATAATCGATTTACTTGGTTGGGAAGCTAATAATCGATTTACTTGGTTGGGGAGCTAATAATCGATTTACTTGGTTGGGAAGCTAATAATCGATTTTCTTGGTTGTGAAGCTAATAAGAGGTTTCCTTGGTTGGGAAGCTAATAATCGATTTACTTGGTTGGGAAGCTAATAATCGATTTACTTGGTTGGGAAGCTAATAATCGATTTACTTGGTTGGGAAGCTAATAATAGATTTACTTGATTGGGAAGCTAATAAATCGATTTACTTGGTTGGGAAGCTAATAATCGATTTACTTGGCTGGGAAGCTAATAATCGATTTACTTGGTTGGGAAGCTAATAATCGATTTACTTGGTTGGGAAGCTAATAATCGATTTACTTGGTTGGGAAGCTAATAATCGATTTACTTGGTTGGGAAGCTAATAATCGATTTACTTGGTTGGGAAGCTAATAATCGATTTACTTGGTTGGGAAGCTAATAATATATTTACTTGATTGGGGAGCTAATAATAGATTTACTTGGTTGGGAAGCTAATATGATCGATTTACTTGGTTGGGAAGCTAATAATAGATTTACTTGGTTGGGAAGCTAATAATCGATTTACTTGGTTGGGAAGCTAATAATCGATTTATTTGGTTGGGAAGCTAATAATCGATTTACTTGGTTGGGAAGCTAATATGATCGATTTACTTGCTTGGGAAGCTAATAATAGATTTACTTGTTTGGGAAGCTAATAATCGATTTACTTGGTTGGGAAGCTAATTATCGATTTACTTGGTTGGGAAGCTAATAATCGATTTATTTGGTTGGGAAGCTAATAATCGATTTACTTGGTTGGGAAGCTAATAATCGATTTATTTGGTTGGGAAGCTAATAATGGATTTACTTGTTTGGGAAGCTTATCATAGATTTACTTGGTTGGGGAGCTAATAATCGATTTACTTGGATGGGAAGCTAATAATATATTTACTTGTTTGGGAAGCTAATAATCGATTTACTTGGTTGGGAAGCTAATTATCGATTTACTTGGTTGGGAAGCTAATAATCGATTTATTTGGTTGGGAAGCTAAGAATCGATTTACTTGGTTGCGGAGCTAATAATCGATTTACTTGGTTGGGAAGCTAATATGATCGATTTACTTGGTTGGGAAGCTAATAATAGATATACTTGTTTGGGAAGCTAATATGATCGATTTACTTGGTTGGGAAGCTAATAATCGATTTACTTGGTTGGGGAGCTAATAATCGATTTACTTGGTTGGGAAGCTAATAATCGATTTACTTGGTTGGGAAGCTAATAATCGATTTACTTGGTTGGGAAGCTAATAATCGATTTACTTGGTTGGGGAGCTAATAATCGATTTACTTGGTTGGGAAGCTAATAATCGATTTTCTTGGTTGGGAAGCTAATAAGAGGTTTCCTTGGTTGGGAAGCTAATAATCGATTTACTTGGTTGGGAAGCTAATAATCGATTTACTTGGTTGGGAAGCTAATAATCGATTTACTTGGTTGGGAAGCTAATAATAGATTTACTTGATTGGGAAGCTAATAAATGGATTTACTTGGTTGGGAAGCTAATAATCGATTTACTTGGTTGGGAAGCTAATAATCCATTTACTTGGTTGGGAAGCTAATAATCGATTTACTTGGTTGGGAAGCTAATAATCGATTTACTTGGTTGGGAAGCTAATAATCGATTTACTTGGTTGGGAAGCTAATAATCGATTTACTTGTTTGGGAAGCTAATAATCGATTTACTTGGTTGGGAAGCTAATAATAGATTTACTTGATTGGGGAACTAATAATAGATTTACTTGGTTGGGAAGCTAATATGATCGATTTACTTGGTTGGGAAGCTAATAATAGATTTACTTGTTTGGGAAGCTAATAATCGATTTACTTGGTTGGGAAGCTAATAATCGATTTACTTGGTTGGGGAGCTAATAATCGATTTACTTGGTTGGGAAGCTAATAATCGATTTATTTGGTTGGGAAGCTAATAATCGATTTACTTGGTTGGGAAGCTAATATGATAGATTTACTTGGTTGGGAAGCTAATAATAGATTTACTTGTTTGGGAAGCTAATAATCGATTTACTTGGTTGGGAAGCTAATAATCGATTTACTTGTTTGGGAAGCTTATAATCGATTTACTTGGTTGGGGAGCTAATAATCGATTTACTTGGATGGGAAGCTAATAATATATTTACTTGTTTGGGAAGCTAATAATCGATTTACTTGGTTGGGAAGCTAATAATCGATTTACTTGATTGGGAAGCTAATAATCGATTTTCTTGGATGGGAAGCTAATAATATATTTATTTGTTTGGGAAGCTAATAATCGATTTACTTGATTGGGAAGCTAATAATCGATTTACTTGGTTGGGAAGCTAATAATCGATTTATTTGGTTGGGAAGCTAATAATCGATTTACTTGGTTGGGAAGCTAATAATCGATTTACTTGGTTGGGGAGCTAATAATAGATTTACTTGGTTGGGAAGCTAATATGATCGATTTACTTGGTTGGGAAGCTAATAATAGATTTACTTGTTTGGGAAGCTAATAATCGATTTACTTGTTTGGGAAGCTAATAATCGATTTACTTGGTTGGGGAGCTAATAATCGATTTACTTGGTTGGGGAGCTAATAATAGATTTACTTGGTTGGGAAGCTAATAATCGATTTACTTGGTTGGGAAGCTAATAATCGATTTGCTTGATTGGGAAGCTAATAATCGATTTACTTGGTTGGGAAGCTAATAATCGATTTACTTGGTTGGGAAGCTAATAATCGATTTACTTGGTTGGGAAGCTAATAATCGATTTACTTGGTTGGGAAGCTAATAATCGATTTACTTGGTTGGGAAGCTAATAATCGATTTACTTGTTTGGGAAGCTAATAATCGATTTACTTGGTTGAGGAGCTAATAATAGATTTACTTGGTTGGGAAGCTAATATGATCGATTTACTTGGTTGGGAAGCTAATAATCGATTTACTTGGTTGGGAAGCTAATAATCGATTTACTTGGTTGGGAAGCTAATAATCGATTTCTTTGGTTGGGAAGCTAATAATCGATTTACTTGGTTGGGGAGCTAATAATAGATTTACTTGGTTGGGAAGCTAATAATCGATTTACTTGGTTGGGAAGCTAATAATCGATTTACTTGGTTGGGAAGCTAATAATCGATTTACTTGGTTGGGAAGCTAATAATCGATTTACTTGGTTGGGAAGCTAAGAATAGATTTACTTGGTTGGGGAGCTAATAATAGATTTACTTGGTTGGGAAGCTAATATGATCGATTTACTTGGTTGGGAAGCTAATAATAGATTTACTTGTTTGGGAAGCTAATAATCGATTTACTTGGTTGGGAAGCTAATAATCGATTTACTTGGTTGGGGAGCTAATAATCGATTTACTTGGTTGGGGAGCTAATAATCGATTTACTTGGTTGGGAAGCTAATAATCGATTTATTTGGTTGGGAAGCTAACAATCGATTTACTTGGTTGGGAAGCTAATATGATCGATTTACTTGGTTGGGAAGCTAATAATAGATTTACTTGTTTGGGAAGCTAATAATCGATTTACTTGGTTGGGAAGCTAATAATCGATTTACTTGTTTGGGAAGCTTATAATCGATTTACTTGGTTGGGGAGCTAATAATCGATTTACTTGGATGGGAAGCTAATAATAGATTTACTTGGTTGGGAAGCTAATATGATCGATTTACTTGGTTGGGAAGCTAATAATCGATTTACTTGTTTGGGAAGCTAATAATCGATTTACTTGGTTGGGGAGCTAATAATCGATTTACTTGGTTGGGGAGCTAATAATAGATTTACTTGGTTGGGAAGCTAATAATCGATTTACTTGGTTGGGAAGCTAATAATCGATTTGCTTGATTGGGAAGCTAATAATCGATTTACTTGGTTGGGAAGCTAATAATCGATTTACTTGGTTGGGAAGCTAATAATCGATTTACTTGGTTGGGAAGCTAATAATCGATTTACTTGGTTGGGAAGCTAATAATCGATTTACTTGGTTGGGAAGCTAATAATCGATTTACTTGTTTGGGAAGCTAATAATCGATTTACTTGGTTGGGGAGCTAATAATAGATTTACTTGGTTGGGAAGCTAATATGATCGTTTTACTTGGTTGGGAAGCTAATAATCGATTTACTTGGTTGGGAAGCTAATAATCGATTTACTTGGTTGGGAAGCTAATAATCGATTTCTTTGGTTGGGAAGCTAATAATCGATTTACTTGGTTGGGGAGCTAATAATAGATTTACTTGGTTGGGAAGCTAATAATCGATTTACTTGGTTGGGAAGCTAATAATCGATTTACTTGGTTGGGAAGCTAATAATCGATTTACTTGGTTGGGAAGCTAATAATCGATTTACTTGGTTGGGAAGCTAAGAATAGATTTACTTGGTTGGGGAGCTAATAATAGATTTACTTGGTTGGGAAGCTAATATGATCGATTTACTTGGTTGGGAAGCTAATAATAGATTTACTTGTTTGGGAAGCTAATAATCGATTTACTTGGTTGGGAAGCTAATAATCGATTTACTTGGTTGGGGAGCTAATAATCGATTTACTTGGTTGGGGAGCTAATAATCGATTTACTTGGTTGGGAAGCTAATAATCGATTTATTTGGTTGGGAAGCTAACAATCGATTTACTTGGTTGGGAAGCTAATATGATCGATTTACTTGGTTGGGAAGCTAATAATAGATTTACATGTTTGGGAAGCTAATAATCGATTTACTTGGTTGGGAAGCTAATAATCGATTTACTTGTTTGGGAAGCTTATAATCGATTTACTTGGTTGGGGAGCTAATAATCGATTTACTTGGATGGGAATCTAATAATATATTTACTTGTTTGGGAAGCTAATTAATCGATTTACTTGGTTGGGAAGCTAATAATCGATTTACTTGAATGGGAAGCTAATAATCGATTTCTTTGGTTGGGAAGCTAATAATCGATTTACTTGGTTGGGAAGCTTATAATCGATTTACTTGGTTGGGGAGCTAATAATAGATTTACTTGGTTGGGAAGCTAATATGATCGATTTACTTGGTTGGGAAGCTAATAATAGATTTACTTGTTTGGGAAGCTAATAACCGATTTACTTGTTTGGGAAGCTAATAATCGATTTACTTGGTTGGGGAGCTAATAATAGATTTACTTGGTTGGGAAGCTAATATGATCGATTTACTTGTTTGGGAAGCTAATAATCGATTTACTTGGTTGGGAAGCTAATAATCGATTTACTTGGTTGGGGAGCTAATAATAGATTTACTTGGTTGGGAAGCTAATATGATCGATTTACTTGGTTGGGAAGCTAATAATCGATTTACTTGGTTGGGAAGCTAATAATCAATTTACTTGGTTGGGAAGCTAATAATCGATTTGCTTGATTGGGAAGCTAATAATCGATTTACTTGGTTGGGAAGCTAATAATCGATTTACTTGGTTGGGAAGCTAATAATCGATTTACTTGGTTGGGAAGCTAATAATCGATTTACTTGGTTGGGAAGCTAATAATCGATTTACTTGGTTGGGAAGCTAATAATCGATTTACTTGGTTGGGGAGCTAATAATAGATTTACTTGGTTGGGAAGCTAATATGATCGATTTACTTGGTTGGGAAGCTAATAATCGATTTACTTGGTTGGGAAGCTAATAATCGATTTACTTGGTTGGGGAGCTAATAATAGATTTACTTGGTTGGGAAGCTAATATGATCGATTTACTTGTTTGGGAAGCTAATAATCGATTTACTTGGTTGGGAAGCTAATAATCGATTTACTTGGTTGGGGAGCTAATAATAGATTTACTTGGTTGGGAAGCTAATATGATCGATTTACTTGGTTGGGAAGCTAATAATCGATTTACTTGGTTGGGAAGCTAATAATCGATTTACTTGGTTGGGAAGCTAATAATCGATTTGCTTGATTGGGAAGCTAATAATCGATTTACTTGGTTGGGAAGCTAATAATCGATTTACTTGGTTGGGAAGCTAATAATCGATTTACTTGGTTGGGAAGCTAATAATCGATTTACTTGGTTGGGAAGCTAATAATCGATTTACTTGGTTGGGAAGCTAATAATCGATTTACTTGGTTGGGGAGCTAATAATAGATTTACTTGGTTGGGAAGCTAATATGATCGATTTACTTGGTTGGGAAGCTAATAATCGATTTACTTGGTTGGGAAGCTAATAATCGATTTAGTTGGTTGGGAAGCTAATAATCGATTTCTTTGGTTGGGAAGCTAATAATCGATTTACTTGGTTGGGGAGCTAATAATAGATTTACTTGGTTGGGAAGCTAATAATCGATTTACTTGATTGGGAAGCTAATAATCGATTTACTTGGTTGGGAAGCTAATAATCGATTTACTTGGTTGGGAAGCTAATAATCGATTTCCTTGGTTGGGAAGCTAAGAATAGATTTACTTGGTTGGGGAGCTAATAATAGATTTACTTGGTTGGGAAGCTAATATGATCGATTTACTTGGTTGGGAAGCTAATAATAGATTTACTTGTTTGGGAAGCTAATAATCGATTTACTTGGTTGGGAAGCTAATAATCGATTTACTTGGTTGGGGAGCTAATAATCGATTTACTTGGTTGGGGAGCTAATAATCGATTTACTTGGTTGGGAAGCTAATAATCGATTTATTTGGTTGGGAAGCTAACAATCGATTTACTTGGTTGGGAAGCTAATATGATCGATTTACTTGGTTGGGAAGCTAATAATAGATTTACTTGTTTGGGAAGCTAATAATCGATTTACTTGGTTGGGAAGCTAATAATCGATTTACTTGTTTGGGAAGCTTATAATCGATTTACTTGGTTGGGGAGCTAATAATCGATTTACTTGGATGGGAAGCTAATAATATATTTACTTGTTTGGGAAGCTAATAATCGATTTACTTGGTTGGGAAGCTAATAATCGATTTACTTGGATGGGAAGCTAATAATCGATTTCTTTGGTTGGGAAGCTAATAATCGATTTACTTGGTTGGGAAGCTTATAATCGATTTACTTGGTTGGGGAGCTAATAATAGATTTACTTGGTTGGGAAGCTAATATGATCGATTTACTTGGTTGGGAAGCTAATAATAGATTTACTTGTTTGGGAAGCTAATAACCGATTTACTTGTTTGGGAAGCTAATAATCGATTTACTTGGTTGGGGAGCTAATAATAGATTTACTTGGTTGGGAAGCTAATATGATCGATTTACTTGTTTGGGAAGCTAATAATCGATTTACTTGTTTGGGAAGCTAATAATCGATTTACTTGGTTGGGAAGCTAATAATCGATTTACTTGGTTGGGGAGCTAATAATAGATTTACTTGGTTGGGAAGCTAATATGATCGATTTACTTGGTTGGGAAGCTAATAATCGATTTACTTGGTTGGGAAGCTAATAATCGATTTACTTGGTTGGGAAGCTAATAATCGATTTACTTGGTTGGGGAGCTAATAATAGATTTACTTGGTTGGGAAGCTAATATGATCGATTTACTTGGTTGGGAAGCTAATAATAGATTTACTTGTTTGGGAAGCTAATAATCGATTTACTTGTTTGGGAAGCTAATAATCGAATTACTTGGTTGGGGAGCTAATAATAGATTTACTTGGTTGGGAAGCTAATATGATCGATTTACTTGGTTGGGAACCTAATAATCGATTTACTTGGTTGGGAAGCTAATAATCGATTTACTTGGTTGGGGAGCTAATAATCGATTTACTTGGTTGGGAAGCTAATAATCGATTTACTTGGTTGGGAAGCTAATAATCGATTTACTTGGTTGGGAAGCTAATAATCGATTTTCTTGGTTGGGGAGCTAATAATCGATTTACTTGGTTGGGAAGCTAATAATCGATTTTCTTGGTTGGGAAGCTAATAAGAGGTTTCCTTGGTTGGGAAGCTAATAATCGATTAACTTGGTTGGGAAGCTAATAATCGATTTTCTTGGTTGGGAAGCTAATAATCGATTTACTTGGTTGGGAAGCTAATAATAGATTTACTTGATTGGGAAGCTAATAAATCGATTTACTTGGTTGGGAAGCTAATAATCGATTTACTTGGTTGGGAAGCTAATAATCCATTTACTTGGTTGGGAAGCTAATAATCGATTTACTTGGTTGGGAAGCTAATAATCGATTTACTTGGTTGGGAAGCTAATAATCGATTTACTTGGTTGGGGAAGCTAATAATAGATTTACTTGATTGGGGAGCTAATAATAGATTTACTTGGTTGGGAAGCTAATATGATCGATTTACTTGGTTGGGAAGCTAATAATAGATTTACTTGTTTGGGAAGCTAATAATCGATTTACTTGGTTGGGAAGCTAATAATCGATTTACTTGGTTGGGGAGCTAATAATCGATTTACTTGGTTGGGAAGCTAATAATCGATTTATTTGGTTGGGAAGCTAATAATCGATTTACTTGGATGGGAAGCTAATATGATCGATTTACTTGGTTGGGAAGCTAATAATAGATTTACTTGTTTGGGAAGCTAATAATCGATTTACTTGGTTGGGAAGCTAATAATCGATTTCTTTGGTTGGGAAGCTGATAATCGATTTACTTGGTTGGGAAGCTAATAATCGATTTACTTGGTTGGGGAGCTAATAATAGATTTACTTGGTTGGGAAGCTAATATGATCGATTTACTTGTTTGGGAAGCTAATAATCGATTTACTTGTTTGGGAAGCTAATAATCGATTTACTTGTTTGGGAAGCTAATAATCGATTTACTTGGTTGGGGAGCTAATAATAGATTTACTTGGTTGGGAAGCTAATATGATCGATTTACTTGTTTGGGAAGCTAATAATCGATTTACTTGTTTGGGAAGCTAATAATCGATTTACTTGGTTGGGAAGCTTATAATCGATTTACGTGGTTGGGGAGCTAATAATAGATTTACTTGGTTGGGAAGCTAATATGATCGATTTACTTGGTTGGGAAGCTAATAATCGATTTACTTGGTTGGGAAGCTAATAATCGATTTACTTGGTTGGGAAGCTAATAATCGATTTACTTGGTTGGGGAGCTAATAATCGATTTACTTGGTTGGGAAGCTAATAATCGATTTTCTTGGTTGTGAAGCTAATAAGAGGTTTCCTTGGTTGGGAAGCTAATAATCGATTTACTTGGTTGGGAAGCTAATAATCGATTTACTTGGTTGGGAAGCTAATAATCGATTTACTTGGTTGGGAAGCTAATAATCGATTTACTTGGTTGGGAAGCTAATAATCGATTTACTTGGTTGGGAAGCTAATAATCGATTTACTTGGTTGGGAAGCTAATAATATATTTACTTGATTGGGGAGCTAATAATAGATTTACTTGGTTGGGAAGCTAATATGATCGATTTACTTGGTTGGGAAGCTAATAATAGATTTACTTGGTTGGGAAGCTAATAATCGATTTACTTGGTTGGGAAGCTAATAATCGATTTATTTGGTTGGGAAGCTAATAATCGATTTACTTGGTTGGGAAGCTAATATGATCGATTTACTTGCTTGGGAAGCTAATAATAGATTTACTTGTTTGGGAAGCTAATAATCGATTTACTTGGTTGGGAAGCTAATTATCGATTTACTTGGTTGGGAAGCTAATAATCGATTTATTTGGTTGGGAAGCTAATAATCGATTTACTTGGTTGGGAAGCTAATAATCGATTTATTTGGTTGGGAAGCTAATAATCGATTTACTTGTTTGGGAAGCTTATAATAGATTTACTTGGTTGGGGAGCTAATAATCGATTTACTTGGATGGGAAGCAAATAATATATTTACTTGTTTGGGAAGCTAATAATCGATTTACTTGGTTGGGAAGCTAATTATCGATTTACTTGGTTGGGAAGCTAATAATCGATTTATTTGGTTGGGAAGCTAAGAATCGATTTACTTGGTTGCGGAGCTAATAATCGATTTACTTGGTTGGGAAGCTAATATGATCGATTTACTTGGTTGGGAAGCTAATAATAGATATACTTGTTTGGGAAGCTAATATGATCGATTTACTTGGTTGGGAAGCTAATAATCGATTTACTTGGTTGGGGAGCTAATAATCGATTTACTTGGTTGGGAAGCTAATAATCGATTTACTTGGTTGGGAAGCTAATAATCGATTTACTTGGTTGGGAAGCTAATAATCGATTTACTTGGTTGGGGAGCTAATAATCGATTTACTTGGTTGGGAAGCTAATAATCGATTTTCTTGGTTGGGAAGCTAATAAGAGGTTTCCTTGGTTGGGAAGCTAATAATCGATTTACTTGGTTGGGAAGCTAATAATCGATTTACTTGGTTGGGAAGCTAATAATCGATTTACTTGGTTGGGAAGCTAATAATAGATTTACTTGATTGGGAAGCTAATAAATGGATTTGCTTGGTTGGGAAGCTAATAATCGATTTACTTGTTGGGAAGGTAATAATCCATTTACTTGGTTGGGAAGCTAATAATCGATTTACTTGGTTGGGAAGCTAATAATCGGTTTACTTGGTTGGGAAGCTAATAATCGATTTACTTGGTTGGGAAGCTAATAATCGATTTACTTGTTTGGGAAGCTAATAATCGATTTACTTGGTTGGGAAGCTAATAATAGATTTACTTGATTGGGGAACTAATAATAGATTTACTTGGTTGGGAAGCTAATATGATCGATTTACTTGGTTGGGAAGCTAATAATAGATTTACTTGTTTGGGAAGCTAATAATCGATTTACTTGGTTGGGAAGCTAATAATCGATTTACTTGGTTGGGGAGCTAATAATCGATTTACTTGGTTGGGAAGCTAATAATCGATTTATTTGGTTGGGAAGCTAATAATCGATTTACTTGGTTGGGAAGCTAATATGATAGATTTACTTGGTTGGGAAGCTAATAATAGATTTACTTGTTTGGGAAGCTAATAATCGATTTACTTGGTTGGGAAGCTAATAATCGATTTACTTGTTTGGGAAGCTTATAATCGATTTACTTGGTTGGGGAGCTAATAATCGATTTACTTGGATGGGAAGCTAATAATATATTTACTTGTTTGGGAAGCTAATAATCGATTTACTTGGTTGGGAAGCTAATAATCGATTTACTTGATTGGGAAGCTAATAATCGATTTACTTGGATGGGAAGCTAATAATATATTTATTTGTTTGGGAAGCTAATAATCGATTTACTTGATTGGGAAGCTAATAATCGATTTACTTGGTTGGGAAGCTAATAATCGATTTATTTGGTTGGGAAGCTAATAATCGATTTACTTGGTTGGGAAGCTAATAATCGATTTACTTGGTTGGGGAGCTAATAATAGATTTACTTGGTTGGGAAGCTAATATGATCGATTTACTTGGTTGGGAAGCTAATAATAGATTTACTTGTTTGGGAAGCTAATAATCGATTTACTTGTTTGGGAAGCTAATAATCGATTTACTTGGTTGGGGAGCTAATAATCGATTTACTTGGTTGGGGAGCTAATAATAGATTTACTTGGTTGGGAAGCTAATAATCGATTTACTTGGTTGGGAAGCTAATAATCGATTTGCTTGATTGGGAAGCTAATAATCGATTTACTTGGTTGGGAAGCTAATAATCGATTTACTTGGTTGGGAAGCTAATAATCGATTTCCTTGGTTGGGAAGCTAATAATCGATTTACTTGGTTGGGAAGCTAATAATCGATTTACTTGGTTGGGAAGCTAATAATCGATTTACTTGTTTGGGAAGCTAATAATCGATTTACTTGGTTGGGGAGCTAATAATAGATTTACTTGGTTGGGAAGCTAATATGATCGATTTACTTGGTTGGGAAGCTAATAATCGATTTACTTGGTTGGGAAGCTAATAATCGATTTACTTGGTTGGGAAGCTAATAATCGATTTCTTTGGTTGGGAAGCTAATAATCGATTTACTTGGTTGGGGAGCTAATAATAGATTTACTTGGTTGGGAAGCTAATAATCGATTTACTTGGTTGGGAAGCTAATAATCGATTTACTTGGTTGGGGAGCTAATAATCGATTTACTTGGTTGGGAAGCTAATAATCGATTTTCTTGGTTGTGAAGCTAATAAGAGGTTTCCTTGGTTGGGAAGCTAATAATCGATTTACTTGGTTGGGAAGCTAATAATCGATTTACTTGGTTGGGAAGCTAATAATCGATTTACTTGGTTGGGAAGCTAATAATAGATTTACTTGATTGGGAAGCTAATAAATCGATTTACTTGGTTGGGAAGCTAATAATCGATTTACTTGGCTGGGAAGCTAATAATCGATTTACTTGGTTGGGAAGCTAATAATCGATTTACTTGGTTGGGAAGCTAATAATCGATTTACTTGGTTGGGAAGCTAATAATCGATTTACTTGGTTGGGAAGCTAATAATCGATTTACTTGGTTGGGAAGCTAATAATCGATTTACTTGGTTGGGAAGCTAATAATATATTTACTTGATTGGGGAGCTAATAATAGATTTACTTGGTTGGGAAGCTAATATGATCGATTTACTTGGTTGGGAAGCTAATAATAGATTTACTTGGTTGGGAAGCTAATAATCGATTTACTTGGTTGGGAAGCTAATAATCGATTTATTTGGTTGGGAAGCTAATAATCGATTTACTTGGTTGGGAAGCTAATATGATCGATTTACTTGCTTGGGAAGCTAATAATAGATTTACTTGTTTGGGAAGCTAATAATCGATTTACTTGGTTGGGAAGCTAATTATCGATTTACTTGGTTGGGAAGCTAATAATCGATTTATTTGGTTGGGAAGCTAATAATCGATTTACTTGGTTGGGAAGCTAATAATCGATTTATTTGGTTGGGAAGCTAATAATGGATTTACTTGTTTGGGAAGCTTATCATAGATTTACTTGGTTGGGGAGCTAATAATCGATTTACTTGGATGGGAAGCTAATAATATATTTACTTGTTTGGGAAGCTAATAATCGATTTACTTGGTTGGGAAGCTAATTATCGATTTACTTGGTTGGGAAGCTAATAATCGATTTATTTGGTTGGGAAGCTAAGAATCGATTTACTTGGTTGCGGAGCTAATAATCGATTTACTTGGTTGGGAAGCTAATATGATCGATTTACTTGGTTGGGAAGCTAATAATAGATATACTTGTTTGGGAAGCTAATATGATCGATTTACTTGGTTGGGAAGCTAATAATCGATTTACTTGGTTGGGGAGCTAATAATCGATTTACTTGGTTGGGAAGCTAATAATCGATTTACTTGGTTGGGAAGCTAATAATCGATTTACTTGGTTGGGAAGCTAATAATCGATTTACTTGGTTGGGGAGCTAATAATCGATTTACTTGGTTGGGAAGCTAATAATCGATTTTCTTGGTTGGGAAGCTAATAAGAGGTTTCCTTGGTTGGGAAGCTAATAATCGATTTACTTGGTTGGGAAGCTAATAATCGATTTACTTGGTTGGGAAGCTAATAATCGATTTACTTGGTTGGGAAGCTAATAATAGATTTACTTGATTGGGAAGCTAATAAATGGATTTACTTGGTTGGGAAGCTAATAATCGATTTACTTGGTTGGGAAGCTAATAATCCATTTACTTGGTTGGGAAGCTAATAATCGATTTACTTGGTTGGGAAGCTAATAATCGATTTACTTGGTTGGGAAGCTAATAATCGATTTACTTGGTTGGGAAGCTAATAATCGATTTACTTGTTTGGGAAGCTAATAATCGATTTACTTGGTTGGGAAGCTAATAATAGATTTACTTGATTGGGGAACTAATAATAGATTTACTTGGTTGGGAAGCTAATATGATCGATTTACTTGGTTGGGAAGCTAATAATAGATTTACTTGTTTGGGAAGCTAATAATCGATTTACTTGGTTGGGAAGCTAATAATCGATTTACTTGGTTGGGGAGCTAATAATCGATTTACTTGGTTGGGAAGCTAATAATCGATTTATTTGGTTGGGAAGCTAATAATCGATTTACTTGGTTGGGAAGCTAATATGATAGATTTACTTGGTTGGGAAGCTAATAATAGATTTACTTGTTTGGGAAGCTAATAATCGATTTACTTGGTTGGGAAGCTAATAATCGATTTACTTGTTTGGGAAGCTTATAATCGATTTACTTGGTTGGGGAGCTAATAATCGATTTACTTGGATGGGAAGCTAATAATATATTTACTTGTTTGGGAAGCTAATAATCGATTTACTTGGTTGGGAAGCTAATAATCGATTTACTTGATTGGGAAGCTAATAATCGATTTTCTTGGATGGGAAGCTAATAATATATTTATTTGTTTGGGAAGCTAATAATCGATTTACTTGATTGGGAAGCTAATAATCGATTTACTTGGTTGGGAAGCTAATAATCGATTTATTTGGTTGGGAAGCTAATAATCGATTTACTTGGTTGGGAAGCTAATAATCGATTTACTTGGTTGGGGAGCTAATAATAGATTTACTTGGTTGGGAAGCTAATATGATCGATTTACTTGGTTGGGAAGCTAATAATAGATTTACTTGTTTGGGAAGCTAATAATCGATTTACTTGTTTGGGAAGCTAATAATCGATTTACTTGGTTGGGGAGCTAATAATCGATTTACTTGGTTGGGGAGCTAATAATAGATTTACTTGGTTGGGAAGCTAATAATCGATTTACTTGGTTGGGAAGCTAATAATCGATTTGCTTGATTGGGAAGCTAATAATCGATTTACTTGGTTGGGAAGCTAATAATCGATTTACTTGGTTGGGAAGCTAATAATCGATTTACTTGGTTGGGAAGCTAATAATCGATTTACTTGGTTGGGAAGCTAATAATCGATTTACTTGGTTGGGAAGCTAATAATCGATTTACTTGTTTGGGAAGCTAATAATCGATTTACTTGGTTGAGGAGCTAATAATAGATTTACTTGGTTGGGAAGCTAATATGATCGATTTACTTGGTTGGGAAGCTAATAATCGATTTACTTGGTTGGGAAGCTAATAATCGATTTACTTGGTTGGGAAGCTAATAATCGATTTCTTTGGTTGGGAAGCTAATAATCGATTTACTTGGTTGGGGAGCTAATAATAGATTTACTTGGTTGGGAAGCTAATAGTCGATTTACTTGGTTGGGAAGCTAATAATCGATTTACTTGGTTGGGAAGCTAATAATCGATTTACTTGGTTGGGAAGCTAATAATCGATTTACTTGGTTGGGAAGCTAAGAATAGATTTACTTGGTTGGGGAGCTAATAATAGATTTACTTGGTTGGGAAGCTAATATGATCGATTTACTTGGTTGGGAAGCTAATAATAGATTTACTTGTTTGGGAAGCTAATAATCGATTTACTTGGTTGGGAAGCTAATAATCGATTTACTTGGTTGGGGAGCTAATAATCGATTTACTTGGTTGGGGAGCTAATAATCGATTTACTTGGTTGGGAAGCTAATAATCGATTTATTTGGTTGGGAAGCTAACAATCGATTTACTTGGTTGGGAAGCTAATATGATCGATTTACTTGGTTGGGAAGCTAATAATAGATTTACTTGTTTGGGAAGCTAATAATCGATTTACTTGGTTGGGAAGCTAATAATCGATTTACTTGTTTGGGAAGCTTATAATCGATTTACTTGGTTGGGGAGCTAATAATCGATTTACTTGGATGGGAAGCTAATAATAGATTTACTTGGTTGGGAAGCTAATATGATCGATTTACTTGGTTGGGAAGCTAATAATCGATTTACTTGTTTGGGAAGCTAATAATCGATTTACTTGGTTGGGGAGCTAATAATCGATTTACTTGGTTGGGGAGCTAATAATAGATTTACTTGGTTGGGAAGCTAATAATCGATTTACTTGGTTGGGAAGCTAATAATCGATTTGCTTGATTGGGAAGCTAATAATCGATTTACTTGGTTGGGAAGCTAATAATCGATTTACTTGGTTGGGAAGCTAATAATCGATTTACTTGGTTGGGAAGCTAATAATCGATTTACTTGGTTGGGAAGCTAATAATCGATTTACTTGGTTGGGAAGCTAATAATCGATTTACTTGTTTGGGAAGCTAATAATCGATTTACTTGGTTGGGGAGCTAATAATAGATTTACTTGGTTGGGAAGCTAATATGATCGATTTACTTGGTTGGGAAGCTAATAATCGATTTACTTGGTTGGGAAGCTAATAATCGATTTACTTGGTTGGGAAGCTAATAATCGATTTCTTTGGTTGGGAAGCTAATAATCGATTTACTTGGTTGGGGAGCTAATAATAGATTTACTTGGTTGGGAAGCTAATAATCGATTTACTTGGTTGGGAAGCTAATAATCGATTTACTTGGTTGGGAAGCTAATAATCGATTTACTTGGTTGGGAAGCTAATAATCGATTTACTTGGTTGGGAAGCTAAGAATAGATTTACTTGGTTGGGGAGCTAATAATAGATTTACTTGGTTGGGAAGCTAATATGATCGATTTACTTGGTTGGGAAGCTAATAATAGATTTACTTGTTTGGGAAGCTAATAATCGATTTACTTGGTTGGGAAGCTAATAATCGATTTACTTGGTTGGGGAGCTAATAATCGATTTACTTGGTTGGGGAGCTAATAATCGATTTACTTGGTTGGGAAGCTAATAATCGATTTATTTGGTTGGGAAGCTAACAATCGATTTACTTGGTTGGGAAGCTAATATGATCGATTTACTTGGCTGGGAAGCTAATAATAGATTTACATGTTTGGGAAGCTAATAATCGATTTACTTGGTTGGGAAGCTAATAATCGATTTACTTGTTTGGGAAGCTTATAATCGATTTACTTGGTTGGGGAGCTAATAATCGATTTACTTGGATGGGAATCTAATAATATATTTACTTGTTTGGGAAGCTAATTAATCGATTTACTTGGTTGGGAAGCTAATAATCGATTTACTTGAATGGGAAGCTAATAATCGATTTCTTTGGTTGGGAAGCTAATAATCGATTTACTTGGTTGGGAAGCTTATAATCGATTTACTTGGTTGGGGAGCTAATAATAGATTTACTTGGTTGGGAAGCTAATATGATCGATTTACTTGGTTGGGAAGCTAATAATAGATTTACTTGTTTGGGAAGCTAATAACCGATTTACTTGTTTGGGAAGCTAATAATCGATTTACTTGGTTGGGGAGCTAATAATAGATTTACTTGGTTGGGAAGCTAATATGATCGATTTACTTGTTTGGGAAGCTAATAATCGATTTACTTGGTTGGGAAGCTAATAATCGATTTACTTGGTTGGGGAGCTAATAATAGATTTACTTGGTTGGGAAGCTAATATGATCGATTTACTTGGTTGGGAAGCTAATAATCGATTTACTTGGTTGGGAAGCTAATAATCAATTTACTTGGTTGGGAAGCTAATAATCGATTTGCTTGATTGGGAAGCTAATAATCGATTTACTTGGTTGGGAAGCTAATAATCGATTTACTTGGTTGGGAAGCTAATAATCGATTTACTTGGTTGGGAAGCTAATAATCGATTTACTTGGTTGGGAAGCTAATAATCGATTTACTTGGTTGGGAAGCTAATAATCGATTTACTTGGTTGGGGAGCTAATAATAGATTTACTTGGTTGGGAAGCTAATATGATCGATTTACTTGGTTGGGAAGCTAATAATCGATTTACTTGGTTGGGAAGCTAATAATCGATTTACTTGGTTGGGGAGCTAATAATAGATTTACTTGGTTGGGAAGCTAATATGATCGATTTACTTGTTTGGGAAGCTAATAATCGATTTACTTGGTTGGGAAGCTAATAATCGATTTACTTGGTTGGGGAGCTAATAATAGATTTACTTGGTTGGGAAGCTAATATGATCGATTTACTTGGTTGGGAAGCTAATAATCGATTTACTTGGTTGGGAAGCTAATAATCGATTTACTTGGTTGGGAAGCTAATAATCGATTTGCTTGATTGGGAAGCTAATAATCGATTTACTTGGTTGGGAAGCTAATAATCGATTTACTTGGTTGGGAAGCTAATAATCGATTTACTTGGTTGGGAAGCTAATAATCGATTTACTTGGTTGGGAAGCTAATAATCGATTTACTTGGTTGGGAAGCTAATAATCGATTTACTTGGTTGGGGAGCTAATAATAGATTTACTTGGTTGGGAAGCTAATATGATCGATTTACTTGGTTGGGAAGCTAATAATCGATTTACTTGGTTGGGAAGCTAATAATCGATTTAGTTGGTTGGGAAGCTAATAATCGATTTCTTTGGTTGGGAAGCTAATAATCGATTTACTTGGTTGGGGAGCTAATAATAGATTTACTTGGTTGGGAAGCTAATAATCGATTTACTTGGTTGGGAAGCTAATAATCGATTTACTTGGTTGGGAAGCTAATAATCGATTTACTTGGTTGGGAAGCTAATAATCGATTTCCTTGGTTGGGAAGCTAAGAATAGATTTACTTGGTTGGGGAGCTAATAATAGATTTACTTGGTTGGGAAGCTAATATGATCGATTTACTTGGTTGGGAAGCTAATAATAGATTTACTTGTTTGGGAAGCTAATAATCGATTTACTTGGTTGGGAAGCTAATAATCGATTTACTTGGTTGGGGAGCTAATAATCGATTTACTTGGTTGGGGAGCTAATAATCGATTTACTTGGTTGGGAAGCTAATAATCGATTTATTTGGTTGGGAAGCTAACAATCGATTTACTTGGTTGGGAAGCTAATATGATCGATTTACTTGGTTGGGAAGCTAATAATAGATTTACTTGTTTGGGAAGCTAATAATCGATTTACTTGGTTGGGAAGCTAATAATCGATTTACTTGTTTGGGAAGCTTATAATCGATTTACTTGGTTGGGGAGCTAATAATCGATTTACTTGGATGGGAAGCTAATAATATATTTACTTGTTTGGGAAGCTAATAATCGATTTACTTGGTTGGGAAGCTAATAATCGATTTACTTGGATGGGAAGCTAATAATCGATTTCTTTGGTTGGGAAGCTAATAATCGATTTACTTGGTTGGGAAGCTTATAATCGATTTACTTGGTTGGGGAGCTAATAATAGATTTACTTGGTTGGGAAGCTAATATGATCGATTTACTTGGTTGGGAAGCTAATAATAGATTTACTTGTTTGGGAAGCTAATAACCGATTTACTTGTTTGGGAAGCTAATAATCGATTTACTTGGTTGGGGAGCTAATAATAGATTTACTTGGTTGGGAAGCTAATATGATCGATTTACTTGTTTGGGAAGCTAATAATCGATTTACTTGTTTGGGAAGCTAATAATCGATTTACTTGGTTGGGAAGCTAATAATCGATTTACTTGGTTGGGGAGCTAATAATAGATTTACTTGGTTGGGAAGCTAATATGATCGATTTACTTGGTTGGGAAGCTAATAATCGATTTACTTGGTTGGGAAGCTAATAATCGATTTACTTGGTTGGGAAGCTAATAATCGATTTACTTGGTTGGGGAGCTAATAATAGATTTACTTGGTTGGGAAGCTAATATGATCGATTTACTTGGTTGGGAAGCTAATAATAGATTTACTTGTTTGGGAAGCTAATAATCGATTTACTTGTTTGGGAAGCTAATAATCGAATTACTTGGTTGGGGAGCTAATAATAGATTTACTTGGTTGGGAAGCTAATATGATCGATTTACTTGGTTGGGAACCTAATAATCGATTTACTTGGTTGGGAAGCTAATAATCGATTTACTTGGTTGGGGAGCTAATAATCGATTTACTTGGTTGGGAAGCTAATAATCGATTTACTTGGTTGGGAAGCTAATAATCGATTTACTTGGTTGGGAAGCTAATAATCGATTTTCTTGGTTGGGGAGCTAATAATCGATTTACTTGGTTGGGAAGCTAATAATCGATTTTCTTGGTTGGGAAGCTAATAAGAGGTTTCCTTGGTTGGGAAGCTAATAATCGATTAACTTGGTTGGGAAGCTAATAATCGATTTTCTTGGTTGGGAAGCTAATAATCGATTTACTTGGTTGGGAAGCTAATAATAGATTTACTTGATTGGGAAGCTAATAAATCGATTTACTTGGTTGGGAAGCTAATAATCGATTTACTTGGTTGGGAAGCTAATAATCCATTTACTTGGTTGGGAAGCTAATAATCGATTTACTTGGTTGGGAAGCTAATAATCGATTTACTTGGTTGGGAAGCTAATAATCGATTTACTTGGTTGGGGAAGCTAATAATAGATTTACTTGATTGGGGAGCTAATAATAGATTTACTTGGTTGGGAAGCTAATATGATCGATTTACTTGGTTGGGAAGCTAATAATAGATTTACTTGTTTGGGAAGCTAATAATCGATTTACTTGGTTGGGAAGCTAATAATCGATTTATTTGGTTGGGGAGCTAATAATCGATTTACTTGGTTGGGAAGCTAATAATCGATTTACTTGTTTGGGAAGCTAATAATCGATTTACTTGGTTGGGAAGCTAATAATCGATTTACTTGGTTGGGGAGCTAATAATAGATTTACTTGGTTGGGAAGCTAATATGATCGATTTACTTGGTTGGGAAGCTAATAATCGATTTACTTGGTTGGGAAGCTAATAATCGATTTACTTGGTTGGGAAGCTAATAATCGATTTACTTGGTTGGGGAGCTAATAATAGATTTACTTGGTTGGGAAGCTAATAATAGATTTACTTGGTTGGGAAGCTAATATGATCGATTTACTTGTTTGGGAAGCTAATAATGGATTTACTTGTTTGGGAAGCTAATAATCGATTTACTTGGTTGGGAAGCTAATAATAGATTTACTTGGTTGGGAAGCTAATATGATCGATTTACTTTGTTGGGAAGCTAATAATCGATTTACTTGGTTGGGAAGCTAATAATCGATTTACTTGGTTGGGGAGCTAATAATAGATTTAATTGTTTGGGAAGCTAATAATCGATTTACTTGTTTGGGAAGCTAATAATCGAATTACTTGGTTGGGGAGCTAATAATAGATTTACTTGGTTGGGAAGCTAATATGATCGATTTACTTGGTTGGGAAGCTAATAATCGATTTACTTGGTTGGGAAGCTAATAATCGATTTACTTGGTTGGGGAGCTAATAATCGATTTACTTGGTTGGGAAGCTAATAATCGATTTACTTGGTTGGGAAGCTAATAATCGATTTACTTGGTTGGGAAGCTAATAATCGATTTACTTGGTTGGGGAGCTAATAATCGATTTACTTGGTTGGGAAGATAATAATCGATTTTCTTGGTTGGGAAGCTAATAAGAGGTTTCCTTGGTTGGGAAGCTAATAATCGATTAACTTGGTTGGGAAGCTAATAATCGATTTACTTGGTTGGGAAGCTAATAATCGATTTACTTGGTTGGGAAGCTAATAATAGATTTACTTGATTGGGAAGCTAATAAATCGATTTACTTGGTTGGGAAGCTAATAATCGATTTACTTGGTTGGGAAGCTAATAATCCATTTACATGGTTGGGAAGCTAATAATCGATTTACTTGGTTGGGAAGCTAATAATCGATTGACTTGGTTGGGAAGCTAATAATCAATTTACTTGGTTGGGAAGCTAATAATCGATTTACTTGGTTGGGAAGCTAATAATAGATTTACTTGGTTGGGGAGCTAATAATCGATTTACTTGTTTGGGAAGCTAATGATCGATTTACTTGGTTGGGGAGCTAATAATAGATTTACTTGGTTGGGAAGCTAATATGATCGATTTACTTGGTTGGGAAGCTAATAATCGATTTACTTGGTTGGGAAGCTAATAATCGATTTACTTGGTTGGGGAGCTAATAATAGATTTACTTGGTTGGGAAGCTAATAATCGATTTACTTGGTTGGGAAGCTAATAATCGATTTACTTGGTTGGGAAGCTAATAATCGATTTACTTGGTTGGGAAGCTAATAATCGATTTACTTGGTTGGGAAGCTAATAATCGATTTACTTGGTTGGGAAGCTAATAATAGATTTACTTGATTGGGGAGCTAATAATAGAATTACTTGGTTGGGAAGCTAATAATCGATTTACTTGGTTGGGGAGCTAATAATCGATTTACTTGGTTGGGAAGCTAATAATAGATTTACTTGGATGGGAAGCTAATATGATCGATTTACTTGGTTGGGAAGCTAATAATAGATTTACTTGTTTGGGAAGCTAATAATCGATTTACTTGGTTGGGGAGCTAATAATCGATTTACTTGGATGGGAAGCTAATAATATATTTACTTGTTTGGGAAGCTAATAATCGATTTACTTGGTTGGGAAGCTAATAATCGATTTACTTGATTGGGAAGCTAATAATCGATTTACTTGGATGGGAAGCTAATAATATATTTATTTGTTTGGGAAGCTAATAATCGATTTACTTGGTTGGGAAGCTAATAATCGATTTACTTGGTTGGGAAGCTAATAATCGATTTATTTGGTTGGGAAGCTCATAATCGATTTACTTGGTTGGGAAGCTAATAATCGATTTACTTGGTTGGGGAGCTAATAATAGATTTACTTGGTTGGGGAGCTAATAATAGATTTACTTGGTTGGGGAGCTAATAATAGATTTACTTGGTTGGGGAGCTAATAATCGATTTACTTGGTTGGGAAGCTAATAATAGATTTACTTGGTTGGGAGGCTAATAATAGATTTACTTGGTTGGGAAGCTAATAATCGATTTACTTGGTTGGGAAGCTAATAATCGATTTACTTGGTTGGGGAGCTAATAATCGATTTACTTGGTTGGGAAGCTAATAATAGATTTACTTGGTTGGGGAGCTAATAATCGATTTACTTGGTTGGGAAGCTAATAATCGATTTACTTGGTTGGGAAGCTAATAATCGATTTACTTGGTTGGGAAGCTAATAATAGATTTACTTGTTTGGGAAGCTAATAATCGATTTACTTGGTTGGGGAATGGGGAGCTAATAATAGATTTACTTGTTTGGGAAGCTAATAATAGATTTACTTGGTTGGGGAATGGGGAGCTAATAATAGTGTTGTGGATATGAGAATGTTTTTTTATTTTATTGTTGTGGTAAAATGTTGTTGTAAAAGGTTGTTGTAAAATATCACCCCTCCTCCCTCCGTTTGTGGTTGTATAAAGGTCAAAGGGCGTTCCCGTAGTTAGTCCATAAAACATACATGCAGGACACGATATATCTTTTTTGACAGTTATATCCTTATTCTGTGTTTTAGGGTAAGGCTGTGCCTCCCATTAATTGAAATACTCCATTGCACCAGTGAAAGAGATAGATTCCCTTCATTCCCACTCCCAACACTTCCATTCCCCCCTTTCCGTCAATTGCAATTCGCATTGCCAACTGCATGTTGGGCGGTTTTCCCTTCATCCGCCATTGACCACGAGGCAGGGTTGGGGGAAGGAAGGCGGGTCCCCACCTCGTCAGAGAGGGGAGGAGTGAGCCAGCCCCACTCGACCAACCATGAACAAGGGGTTTGGCTTGAGAGGGCGGGGAGAGAACGTTTGGGGGAGGTTCGCAAAGGTTGAGGGGCGGGGCCTATATAACCCACGGCGGGGGCGTTCCCAGAGGAGATGCACTTTGAGTTGGTCTGAGTTGGTTGGGAGTCGGTCGTCAAGTGCAGAGTGGTGAAGAGTCAGTCAGTAGAGGTGGTGGTCAAGTGGTTGCGTTGGTTGCGGTGAGGAGTCGGTGGTAAAGAGTGAGGGACCAAGAAAGAGAGAGAAAGAGTCCTGAAGCAAGAGAGGAAGTTGTTGAACTGGGTGGGACTAAGCAAGAGAGGAAGTTGTTGGACTGGGTGGGACTAAGGAAGGAGAGAGAACCCGTCACACCAATCCCCCAAGCTCCGCGTTGGCTCCACCAAGCGTTCACCTCCACTAAGGCTCCACCAAGCTCCGCGTTGGCTCCACCAAGCGTTCACCTCCACCAAAGCTCCACCAAGCTCCGCGTTGGCTCCACCAAGCGTTCACCTCCAGCCATCCACCTCCTGCCATTCCTGTCATTCCCCGCGTGAGTCTGCCTTTTGTTTGTTCTGTCCTGGGTTAATTAAGACTGTAGGTAAGCTAGTATTTTCCCTGTGTCACCTGCGTCTTATGTACTTGTAAATAAACGTGACTGCTTTCTTTTTGCTTGTGTGTAAATAGTCAATAAATTTAGTAGTATTTCCAAACCTTTTTGTCTTCTTTTTCTTCTTCACATCCGTGTCGCCTTTGTCTTTTCCCTATTGACTAGCTGTGGTGCGATCCGGCCAAAGTCCTGGGTGAATCGGGTGAGTCAGGGATCCTGTTAGGTCGCGGTAATACACCACCGCTCGGTCATCATAACATCTGTCCGCGATCTGTAACAATAGATTTACTTGGTTGGGAAGCTAATATGATTGATTTACTTGGTTGGGGAGCTAATAATAGATTTACTTGGTTGGGAAGCTAATATGATCGATTTACTTGGTTGGGGATGTGGAAATGTAACTCAGTGTAACTTATTAATTGGCACTGGTAACTTATTAATTAACCTGGTAACAAAGCAGATACATTTTACATGCAAACTCTGTTAAAGACGAGTTTGTAAATGAGTGTCAGAATGTGTATGAACATGGTAATCTCTTGAAACACCTGGTCAAGGCCCCAGGCTAGAGCACCCCCCCCCCCTGCTGTGTAAATGGAAATCACAGCAGGAGGGGAGCGAGCTGATACCAGGACTTGGTACAGGCATGACCTCGGGGCATTAGCGGAGAGGAGATTAAGTCCAGTTTGGCGATATAAACGAGAGCAAACGTTGAGTAAAGTAGACTTGTCCTCAGAAGCCCTGCCCGACGGAACGATGGAATGAACGAGTACGGCGCTGCGGAAGAACATCAGCCGAACGAAAAGGACCATGGAAAAGAGTTAATCTCAGCCATTGAATAATGCGGTATTATTTGGTAAATGGAATGAAGTGAATAATAAACCAGACCTTTTGTAAACCTGTGTCCGGTCATTGGAGTCCTGAGTCCCCGACTACAAATTCCACAACAATCTGGAGGCACCGCTGGGATCAATTGTACAAGCAAGTAAAAGTTGAGTGTGTCTTGTTTTGTCCAATATGATTTACGAACTTGGAAGTTATGTGTACATACATGGGGGAGCAGGTGGTCTGGGGCTTCTTTGCGCACCGATGCCGCGATATAGGTGGCGTGAGCCATCACGAATGGGATTTCGATAAACGACTGTAGCAATTTATTCGTTTTTTTTCTAAATGATTTCTGTAAATACGTATTTTTGCGCTGGTTATTAAAGGGCCTTACTGTGACCTGGAAGCAAACGGAGCAAGTGTGCACCTTGCGACCACTTGCTTCCAGGACGTGTAAGGCCGGTACACTCGTTTACCCACCCGCACACGACACGTATAAAGTACTTCTTTTTTTTTGCACTTGTTCAAAACACTCGACTTGCTCGTCGAGCGAGCAACTTGCTCGGCGCTCGGCGAGCGACAGGGAACCGGGAAAGGGAATTATATTTATATATATATATTTTACCTCATTTCCAATATGGTATTGCGACAAAAAGGCGTATATCTTTGGAAACGACTGGTCGGATTTAGACAAATTAAAACTCGTTCGATCAACAAATAAATTCATGACAGACAATCCCACCTAATGCCGGTCCAGAATTACTATGAAAGATGGCGATTGGATCAAAATTGCATACCAACACTCCCTCACTGTCCCTCATTGTCCCTCATGTCCATTCCGGCACCCTGTCTCTTGCTCCCGTTTTTTTCCCTCCCTTTACTTCCCATTGGCGGACGTTTTGCGAGAAGCAAAGCGTTTTTGCAGGACGCTTGGGTGAAACAAAACCGGTGCTGTTTTTTTTTTGACGAAATTTGCCAGATAAATAGCATGGGTGACACGACGAAATGATTGAATTTTGGTTCAGGTCCGAATCCAGATCCGGCCTATCAGTGGGATACAAAACATAAACTGTTCACCAAGGCGGAGATATAATAATAATAATAATTCTGTATTATTTAGTTAACCAGTTTGTGTGAAACCTCAACCTAAATATAAAAAATTGATCTGCTTGGTGTTAGTTTAAGGGCTGTTCCAAATTTATCCTGATTATGAGAGATAATTACAGGAAATGTGTACTGTTCTTGTTTGGAGATTATGAGACAAAAACAGCAGAGTGGGAATCGGCAGACAATGGAACAGCTAGCGACGAGTGTTTTGTGAGTAGCAACCACTCTCTGGTCGAGGCTCATAGAAAAAAATTGATACTTATTGATTTGGCACGCTTACAATAGATATTAATGGCGAGGGTTCTGTGGTCGTTCGTTTTGGCTTTGCGAATGGACCAAACCATTGCATGTAAATAGGAGGGGGGTTCTGTGGTCGTTCGTTTTGGCTTTGCGAATGGACCAAACCATTGCATGTAAATAGGAGGGGGGTTCTGTGGTCGTAACTGCCACGTGGTTTCAAAGTTTTTGTTGTTGCTTGCACGTGTGTTTTTTTGCAAGCACGTACGGGCAAGCATGTACGTGCGGGCACGCCCTAGTATATATAAATAGAGGTAATATTGAGTTACGGAATTAATTACTTTCAAGAATACACAAGGACACTCAGGAAGAAGTTGAATGATATGATTGGATATTCTTCACACTTATGGAAGAAGTTGAATGATATGATTGAATATTCTTCACACTCAGGAAGAAGTTGAATGATATGATTGGATATTCTTCACACTCAGGAAGAGGTTGAATGATATGATTGGATATTCTTCACACTCAGGAAGAAGTTGAATGATATGATTGGATATTCTTCACACTTATGGAAGAAGTTGAATGATATGATTGAATATTCTTCACACTCAGGAAGAAGTTGAATGATATGATTGGATATTCTTCACACTCAGGAAGAGGTTGAATGATATGATTGGATATTCTTCACACTCAGGAAGAAGTTGAATGATATGATTGGATATTCTTCACACTCAGGAAGAAGTTGAATGATATGATTGGATATTCTTCACACTTATGGAAGAAGTTGAATGATATGATTGGATATTCTTCACACTCAGGAAGAAGTTGAATGATATGATTGGATATTCTTCACACTCAGGAAGAAGTTGAATGATATGATTGGATATTCTTCACACTTATGGAAGAAGTTGAATGATATGATTGGATATTCTTCACACTTAGGAAGAAGTTGAATGATATGATTGGATATTCTTCACACTCAGGAAGAGGTTGAATGATATGATTGGATATTCTTCACACTCAGGAAGAAGTTGAATGATATGATTGGATATTCTTCACACTTATGGAAGAAGTTGAATGATATGATTGGATATTCTTCACACTCAGGAAGAAGTTGAATGATATGATTGGATATTCTTCACACTCAGGAAGAAGTTGAATGATATGATTGGATATTCTTCACACTTATGGAAGAAGTTGAATGATATGATTGGATATTCTTCACACTTAGGAAGAAGTTGAATGATATGATTGGATATTCTTCACACTCAGGAAGAGGTTGAATGATATGATTGGATATTCTTCACACTCAGGAAGAAGTTGAATGATATGATTGGATATTCTTCACACTCAGGAAGAAGTTGAATGATATGGTTGGATATTCTTCACACTCAGGAAGAGGTTGAATGATATGATTGGATATTCTTCACACTCAGGAAGAAGTTGAATGATATGATTGGATATTCTTCACACTTATGGAAGAAGTTGAATGATATGATTGGATATTCTTCACACTCAGGAAGAAGTTGAATGATATGATTGGATATTCTTCACACTCAGGAAGAAGTTGAATGATATGATTGGATATTCTTCACACTTATGGAAGAAGTTGAATGATATGATTGGATATTCTTCACACTTAGGAAGAAGTTGAATGATATGATTGGATATTCTTCACACTCAGGAAGAAGTTGAATGATATGATTGGATATTCTTCACACTTATGGAAGAAGTTGAATGATATGATTGGATATTCTTCACACTTAGGAAGAAGTTGAATGATATGATTGGATATTCTTCACACTCAGGAAGAGGTTGAATGATATGATTGGATATTCTTCACACTCAGGAAGAAGTTGAATGATATGATTGGATATTCTTCACACTTATGGAAGAAGTTGAATGATATGATTGGATATTCTTCACACTCAGGAAGAAGTTGAATGATATGATTGGATATTCTTCACACTCAGGAAGAAGTTGAATGATATGATTGGATATTCTTCACACTTATGGAAGAAGTTGAATGATATGATTGGATATTCTTCACACTCAGGAAGAAGTTGAATGATATGATTGGATATTCTTCACACTTATGGAAGAAGTTGAATGATATGATTGGATATTCTTCACACTCAGGAAGAAGTTGAATGATATGATTGGATATTCTTCACACTTATGGAATAAGTTGAATGATATGATTGGATATTCTTCACACTTAGGAAGAAGTTGAATGATATGATTGGATATTCTTCACACTCAGGAAGAAGTTGAATGATATGATTGGATATTCTTCACACTTATGGAAGAAGTTGAATGATATGATTGAATATTCTTCACACTCAGGAAGAAGTTGAATGATATGATTGGATATTCTTCACACTCAGGAAGAGGTTGAATGATATGATTGGATATTCTTCACACTCAGGAAGAAGTTGAATGATATGATTGGATATTCTTCACACTTATGGAAGAAGTTGAATGATATGATTGGATATTCTTCACACTTAGGAAGAAGTTGAATGATATGATTGGATATTCTTCACACTCAGGAAGAAGTTGAATGATATGATTGGATATTCTTCACACTTATGGAAGAAGTTGAATGATATGATTGGATATTCTTCACACTTAGGAAGAAGTTGAATGATATGATTGGATATTCTTCACACTCAGGAAGAGGTTGAATGATATGATTGGATATTCTTCACACTCAGGAAGAAGTTGAATGATATGATTGGATATTCTTCACACTTATGGAAGAAGTTGAATGATATGATTGGATATTCTTCACACTCAGGAAGAAGTTGAATGATATGATTGGATATTCTTCACACTCAGGAAGAAGTTGAATGATATGATTGGATATTCTTCACACTCAGGAAGAAGTTGAATGATATGATTGGTTATGCTATGAGCCAATTGATTAAGGAAAATATTTTGTGATGGCCATATTGGCAATTTCGTGGCCATATTCGTGGCAACTCAGTTAGTGCCACTGCACCTTTAAAATGCATCCCTGCGTTCATTTTTCGATCGATTGAGTTGAAATTTTGAACAATCGGATCTGGACTGTCGTTGTTAACGACTCTAGCACGCACTCGTCCAATCAGGATGGAGCGGTATGGTCCCCGGATCATCACTGCCCGCAGTTTTAATTAATTTTACTTTTTCTCTTGGTCATATAATTTTGAAGACATGCGTGTCATGATAGAGGAAATGTTTGTTCTGTTGAACGGAATAAATGTTGTTTATTTGTGTGGGAGTGTATTTTTGTGTATTTTTGTGTATTTTGGATATATTTTTCACGACTAATTCCAGTTAACATCCTGCACAATTTGCTCGTTTGCTGGCCGAGTCGAAATTGCGTTGAGTTTCTATGGCATGCGCCATTAAAAGCGCTGTGTAATGGTTGAGCTCCCTTTATTTCGTTTTGGTCATGCGGATGAGCAAACAAAGTGACAAATGCTGCGACTGGAGCAGTAAAAGCGATGTTTTTTAAATGGAAACGATTTAATGAGGAATTAAAAGTGGGAGGGGGCAACACCACGCATACCTCTTTTAAGGTGTGTATAAACCCTGGAATAAACGTGGGAGGGGGCAACACCACGCATACCTCTTTTAAGGTGTGTATAAACCCTGGAATATTTCAGCAATCAATACAATGCTGAAACTATGTAAGTAATTTAATGAGTAATTTAATGAGTAATTTAATGAGTAATTTAATAAGTAATTTAATGAGTAATTTAATGAGTAATTTAATGAGTAATTTAATGAGTAATTTAATGAGTAATTTAATGAGTAATTTAATGAGTAATTTAATGAGTAATTTAATAAGTAATTTAATGAGGAATTTAATGAGGAATTAAAAGTGGGAGGGGGCAACACCACGCATACCTCTTTTAAGGTGTGTATAAACCCTGGAATAAACGTGGGAGGGGGCAACACCACGCATACCTCTTTTGAGGTGTGTATAAACCCTGGAATATTTCAGCAATCAATACGATGCTGAAATGATGTAATTTATTGTGTAATATGGTCGACCTTGGGTTTGTTTGGGTTTGTTGTTTATTTTTGTGGGTGTCTATTTTTGAGTATTTTGGATATATTTTCACGACTAATTCCAGTTAACATCCTGCAAAATTTGTTCGTTTTCTGGCCGAGTCGAAATTGCGTTGAGTTTCTATGACATGCGCCATTAAAAGCGCTGTGTAATGGTTGAGCTCCCTTTATTTCGTTTTGGTCATGCGGACGAGCAGACAAAATGACGAATGCTGCGGCTGGAGCAGTGGAAGCGATTTTTGAATTGTTCAATGATTATTCGATATTGTTATGACTTATTGTCAATAGGTATACTAAGTGGCCATGAGGTAGCCTGTTGCTATGTACAGTTTTATTCTATTGTTGATTATACCACATAGCTGTGGTGATAAAGGAAATGTTCGTTTTAAATAGATGATTATGATAGGACCATGACTATAAAATCATGATGATTATTATGAATGATATCATAGGGTTCAAATGCAGAATGCTGCATGAACTTGGGAAAGAACTTTCAAGCCCTATGGGATAAATTGGGTATTACAAGCGATGGAGTTTCAAAATTTAGCATGATTGAAGAAATTTTACAGTCTTATTTCAGGAGTTTTACGAAATTTATATTGCCAAGAGATTTTGGATACTATTAAAAGAAAAATGATGAGATATTTTTCCCAATGAACTTTAATATCTGCCATCCATTTTGGCTGTCTCACGAATGAAGGATGAGTTGCCTTTAGTGGTTGCAAAGAAAATTTGTGGAGACCAGGCAAAATGGGGAAATATGTCAGATATGACCCTAGGACAGGACAGTGATTCATCAATTAACATGAGGTACGAACCAGAGGTGACGGTCAATGGATGGACCTGTCCTGACATCATTGGGGAAAGGGCTTATGCAAGGAGTCATCCAAAATGATTAATTTAATTTATTGATGAATATTGATGAATTAATTGAGATTGAATCTAATTGATTGAATTTAATTGAATAAATTTAACTGAATAAATTGAATTGAATATATTGATTGTTTGATTGATGAAAATGCGGTCTCAAGAAAGAAGCTTTGATATCTTTGCGTGATATTAACAATGTGGAGACAACCTGGGAATATTGAGCAAGGTGGTGAGTTTATATACAGATATATATGTGCGGTTACCATTGTGTGATTTCCCCGTCAACAGAGCGGACACCTGAGGATTCACCCATTTCATACTGACCCTCCGGCTCATCTGCAAATACTGATCTGTGAGATTGGATTGTGCAAAAGCCACGGCTGAGGGAGATTCTCTGGAAATCACCGTGCGAACAGGTGGAGAGACCCTTCCTGGAGGTACGAGTGAAGCTTTAGAGGAACAAACTACAACACATCCAACGCTACTTTGATAAAAGGCAGAATGGGAAATGGAGCCTGCAAGAATACACAAGGACAACCAGAGATTCCAAAAAAAGGTACTTGTACACATCATATGTACGACCGTTATGGTGCAGAAGCTATAAGGCAGGTCGAGAATTGGTATTTGTGGACAAAGGGACATGATGAGGAGTTTCCAAGAGATGGTACATTTGAGCGAAGTCGATTGGAAAGATTGGAACAAAGATTGAAAGCCAGGAAGAGACAGAATCTAACGGTAGACTGGCTTGCATTCCATCTTTGGGATGGTGAATCCAGACAACGGGAACAGCAAGAACGGATAACGGAACTAGAACTTAAAATAAAAAGGATACAGGATACAGTGGAGGAGACAAATGCACAACTGCCCTCGAAATTAGGAATGAAAGTCACAGTTGTCCCATCTGATTTCCAGTTGTCTCCCCAAAAAGGACGGTACAGAGAATTTTTTCGTGTTTCAGGAGACAACGAGAGATTGCAGTGGCAACTCAGGGATGTAGAGATGCAGCCCAGCAATACAAATGCACAGGTGCACAGATCAGACAACGACAGAAACCGGTGTTTCAAGTGTGGACGGATGGGACATTGGAAAAGAGGATGTCCGTATACCAAAAGGAAGACAAGTTAATAGGGTAAACCAAGATCAAGGGTACCAGTGCTGACCGATACCTCAGACAATGATTAGGCCTTCATTGCTGCAAATCCCAAATGATGATTGGCCTCAACAGATTCGATTACTGGACAAACATGAATAACTGTCGATGATTCTTGGGTCTGAAAAGTTTTCGGAGCAAGAATTATTCATTCTTTCTTTTGCTTATAAACAAATTAGTAATAATTGACCAAATGCCGAAATTGGATCTTTTATGTTGGGCACACAATTTTAAATTTACAAAGTTGGAACAATTGCTTTGCAAATTTTTGAAACTAAGTGACAAGAGTCACATGATGATCAGGTGGGAATTTCGGACTAGTGTTCCGCATGATTGATAGGTCAGTGGTCGACTGACATGCAAATGGATGTGTAGTCAAATTAGGATAAATTATGGTGGGAACTGAAAGGGTAATTTCAATGTGACATTATAGGGGTTTTTCTAAGAATAAACTTTTTGATCTATTTGTGTATTAGCATTTATAAAATTGAAGGACAAATTTTATGAAATTAAAATAAAATTGACACCCATCTTGATCTGTAAATAATGGTTCCAACGCAAACAAATATGCATAATGCATGTGTGTGTGTGTGTTTTTGTGTATCAATCTTACAAGATTGTTGACACCGACAGTGTGCCTGTCTGGAAATGGATAGTTATATGTGGATGGGATTGGGATATGTGGATGGGATTGAATATCCAGAGAATCCGTAAAATAAAATAGAAATATAATTTGATTATGAACATTATCTCTTTTGTCAAGGGAAATGGAATATAAAAATTTGATGTGCTGGGTTATGAGCAGCCATTAATTAATAGTAAAATTGTGAGTAATTTTGGGATTCCATTTTTTGATAGAATGTATATGAGAATAACATCTATTTATGGATATGAGCTTCATAAAAGGAAATGAGGAAGTACAAAATCATCCAAATTTGGGAGAGGTCTTACACTGACTTCCCAGAATACTCTGCTCATGGATTTTATATATATAAACTTGAATTTTATCAGCATATAAATTGTGCTGTATGTATGGATGTGTTTTAGGCATAGATGATATGGGAAAAGAGTAAAGAAAATTTTGCTGGTTTGAACTATTGTGGGTTTTCAGTTCTGGAGTTTAAACAAAGTCACTGGTTAACAGATGAGAAAGGATAGTAAATAAATTATTCTCTGCTGGGCAAATTAAGTACGATATTACTAAGACTTATGAGAGCTATTGTTCCGCCTTACAGCAGTGGAAAATTATTGGGAAAAATTAGATCCAACATAATGAATCTATAAAAGAATGTGATAGGGATAATATCCTCAATTTGTACTAATTATTTGATTGTGGGTAAAGGAATTAAGTCATCGTAGTGGATTGTTAACAGCAGCCTGAAAATGTCCTGAGAGTGTGCATCCATGTAATCAGAAATCCCAGATTTGTTTTTACAAACAACATTTTGGTAGAGGTCTTGTGTGGAACACTTCCTTGGTAGATAAAAAACGGTACTGCATGCTGGCAGCCACTTTTACGGCCAGTTAGGCCAAACAAATTGAGAGGAAATTGTAGTTAAATACGTAAGTTACACATGGCTATTTGTAAAAAAGGAAATTTGTTGAGATGGGAAACATTTTTTCGAAGGTTTATTAAGGTGTTATAATATGACATGTGGCAAGGCAAACTATTGGATGGGAAAATTAGATCTGGCTATAGAATAAATTTATTGACCCCTTGAAGTTAATTCTTCGAATCATTGTTTCACTGGCATTTTTTGTTCAAATTGGAAATAGTTTGGTAGAGCTTTGGTTAAAACCTTTGGTTGCGGTATCTTGGAACGAAATGATAAACCATAGGAGATTGATAAGAATAGAAAAAAAAGATGGACCCAAAATAGAAAGTTGGATTCATGCCCCTCATTGCAAACAAGCACATGGAGCTAAGGTGGACGATCCCACAGAAAATGAGGCTGCACCTAGCAGCCCAGCAGAACATTCAGTGGTAGATAAATGATAGTCGTGATTTACAGTCATTTGAATTACATTTTAACACCCCTTGCATTGATAAACATTACATTTTCAACATGTGATATTCCTACTTGGAATAGTGACATTTATTTGCCTACATGACATACAATTACCTGCTGATATTAATACAGCATGAGTGAAAAAAAATGTATCACAACTACACTCATGATCAGGGGATTGAGTTCAACCCCGGGAGATAGGGGGATCAGGGTAAGACAAATAATCTGATTATGTTACATATTAAGGGATTTTCTTTATTTACCTTTTAGGAAGCTTGTTAGTTTGGTATATAATGTTAAATGTCATCGACATATAACTATGTCATAGGTATGAATATATACAAGGAGTAGCAGACTTGTTTGTTGGTTTAGTAGTTATATTGGCAATTGTTTTAGTGGTGGCTTGCTTGAAAGCCGTAGTGACGGTGTGTTTGAATAAGGTAACCAACAACACGATGATAACGCATGAAGTGACAAATGAGGAAAGAAATGTGGAACCAGAAAAGGAAGACTTTTATGGCGACATAAACAGTAGAATTAAGATAATGGCATAACGACAATGTTATGAGTTGTGTCAATTACAATATCAATGAACTCATATCACCACGAGTGACACACTGTTAGGAAAAAAAGAGGGAAAAGAAAAAGTGGAGAGGAATTATGGTAATAATACATTATGCTTAATTTGTTGGTTTGGGAAAATTGTTGTTGGGAATTAGGTATTCCCGTTTGTGATTGTAATCATATACAATGCTATTCTTAGTTTAGTAATAAAATACATACCTGATTGAATATTATTTGTGTGACGCATATAAATGAATATAACTTTTTGTGTTAAGGAAAAACAACAAATTGTTGAATGTGAAACTGTCGGAAGATATACATGATTATGCTGATTTCATGGTAAGATGTACCCTATCTGATTCAGTGTGTGCGGAAAGCAGATTCAGATATGACTGAGCATAAGGATAAGACGAGATCACATTTTGGAGGGATTGCTAACGGAATTGGGAAGAAGTTCGAGAAAGAAAATTTGTGGCTAAAAAAATGAAGTTAATCGTGGCATACACCCTCTTTCTCAAAGAATGATGAAGACATTCTCCCGTGTAACTTGGAGATGAATGCTTACCTTCACCAAGGAAATTTATGTGACCATTTGCCTGGATCACACTGCAACATATGAAAGAAAGGCGATCACTTACTCTTGTTCGAAGACTTCGAACATTCACCACATCAGAAGTTGCAGGACAACGACATTTTACCTGCAACCTCTGTGAAATGCGGGGACATATGTTATTACTTCACCAACGTCCGGGGAACCAGCATGGAGCTGCAAAAAACGGCTGTGCCCTTGTCACAACAGCTGTGCACGATTCTGCTGGTTGCTCCTGGTAAGGACCATGAATGACCTGAACACCATGGTCCCAACATCAGTGTGGATGCATCCGGCATCCCTGTTCCACATCTTGCTGGCCAATCAACGTCACACCAATACTTGCTGCCCACTCACAATGAGGGAGGAGGCAAGTCGACTACAACTGGGTGAAGGCCTTGTTCAAGGAATCATTATGGTTCACAGCAAAAAAGTGGCAAGAATGCTACATGGAGAGAAGGGTCAGTCTATGACTCCGCAGTGTTACCACAACAGCGAAATCCTACACGAAGTAGTGCAGGAGCTATGAAGACATTAGGAGAAAATGTTTCATACCTGGATTCAAACACAAGTGATCAGCCCTTCCTTTCAAACAAAGTCAACATTTGTGTGGAGGCAAACGTTTTTGCCAGATGGTGCAGATGCTTTACAAAACTTGAAAATGAAGTGAAATTGTTGTATCTTGGTGATGGTGAAGTGTTGTTTTGAAAATATATTTGTGATGCAAATGCAATAGATTGAACAATATGGAAGGAGTCAATGACCAACGAAATGTTTTGTGATTCTTGCAGGATGACGGTGTATGCCTAAGGGAATTTGATTACCAAAGTGATTGATTATTTACTTATACTTGTAATGATGTTTACTAGTAGTGATTGATTGTTTACTTATAATGATGTTTAGATTAATGGTTAATATAAACAAAAACAAAAAAATGAGGGAATTGTGGAAATGTAACTCAGTGTAACTTATTAATTGGCACTGGTAACTTATTAATTAACCTGGTAACAAAGCAGATACATTTTACATGCAAACTCTGTTAAAGACGAGTTTGTAAATGAGTGTCAGAATGTGTATGAACATGGTAATCTCTTGAAACACCTGGTCAAGGCCCCAGGCTAGAGCACCCCCCCCTGCTGTGTAAATGGAAATCACAGCAGGAGGGGAGCGAGCTGATACCAGGACTTGGTACAGGCATGACCTCGGGGCATTAGCGGAGAGGAGATTAAGTCCAGTTTGGCGATATAAACGAGAGCAAACGTTGAGTAAAGTAGACTTGTCCTCAGAAGCCCTGCCCGACGGAACGATGGAATGAACGAGTACGGCGCTGCGGAAGAACATCAGCCGAACGAAAAGGACCATGGAAAAGAGTTAATCTCAGCCATTGAATAATGCGGTATTATTTGGTAAATGGAATGAAGTGAATAATAAACCAGACCTTTTGTAAACCTGTGTCCGGTCATTGGAGTCCTGAGTCCCCGACTACAAATTCCACATCAGGGAGCTAATAATCGATTTACTTGGTTGGGAAGCTAATATGATCGATTTACTTGGTTGGGAAGCTAATAATCGATTTACTTAGTTGGGGAATGGGGAGCTAATATGATCGATTTACTTGGTTGGGAAGCTAATAATCGATTTACTTGGTTGGGAAGCTAATAAAAGATTTACTTAGTTGGGGAATGGGGAGCTAATAATCGATTTACTTGGTTGGGGAGCTAATAATAGATTTACTTGGTTGGGGAATGGGGAGCTAATAATAGATTTACTTGGTTGGAAACCTAATAATAGATTTACTTGGTTGGGAAGCTAATATGATCGATTTACTTGGTTGGGAAGCTAATAATCGATTTACTTGGTTGGGAAGCTAATAAAAGATTTACTTAGTTGGGGAATGGGGAGCTAATAATCGATTTACTTGGTTGGGGAGCTAATAATAGATTTACTTGGTTGGGGAATGGGGAGCTAATAATAGATTTACTTGGTTGGAAACCTAATAATAGATTTACTTGGTTGGGAAGCTAATATGATCGATTTATTTGGTTGGGGAGCTAATAATAGATTTACTTGGTTGGGAAGCTAATAATCGATTTACTTGGTTGGGAAGCTAATAATAGATTTACTTAGTTGGGGAATGGGGAGCTAATAATCGATTTACTTGGTTGGGAAGCTAATATGATCGATTTACTTGGTTGGGAAGCTAATAATAGATTTACTTGTTTGGGAAGCTAATAACCGATTTCCTTGTTTGGGAAGCTAATAATCGATTTACTTGGTTGGGGAGCTAATAATAGATTTACTTGGTTGGGAAGCTAATATGATCGATTTACTTGTTTGGGAAGCTAATAATCGATTTACTTGTTTGGGAAGCTAATAATCGATTTACTTGGTTGGGAAGCTAATAATCGATTTACTTGGTTGGGGAGCTAATAATAGATTTACTTGGTTGGGAAGCTAATATGATCGATTTACTTGGTTGGGAAGCTAATAATCGATTTACTTGGTTGGGAAGCTAATAATCGATTTACTTGGTTGGGAAGCTAATAATCGATTTACTTGGTTGGGGAGCTAATAATAGATTTACTTGGTTGGGAAGCTAATATGATCGATTTACTTGGTTGGGAAGCTAATAATAGATTTACTTGTTTGGGAAGTTAATAATCGATTTACTTGTTTGGGAAGCTAATAATCGAATTACTTGGTTGGGGAGCTAATAATAGATTTACTTGGTTGGGAAGCTAATATGATCGATTTACTTGGTTGGGAAGCTAATAATCGATTTACTTGGTTGGGAAGCTAATAATCGATTTACTTGGTTGGGGAGCTAATAATCGATTTACTTGGTTGGGAAGCTAATAATGGATTTACTTGGTTGGGAAGCTAATAATCGATTTACTTGGTTGGGAAGCTAATAATCGATTTACTTGGTTGGGGAGCTAATAAGAGGTTTCCTTGGTTGGGAAGCTAATAATCGATTAACTTGGTTGGGAAGCTAATAATCGATTTACTTGGTTGGGAAGCTAATAATCGATTTACTTGGTTGGGAAGCTAATAATAGATTTACTTGGTTGGGAAGCTAATAATCGATTTTCTTGGTTGGGAAGCGAATAAGAGGTTTCCTTGGTTGGGAAGCTAATAATCCATTTACTTGGTTGGGAAGCTAATAATCGATTTACTTGGTTGGGAAGCTAATAATCGATTTACTTGGTTGGGAAGCTAATAATAGATTTACTTGATTGGGAAGCTAATAAATCGATTTACTTGGTTGGGAAGCTAATAATCGATTTACTTGGTTGGGAAGCTAATAATCCATTTACTTGGTTGGGAAGCTAATAATCGATTTACTTGGTTGGGAAGCTAATAATCGATTTACTTGGTTGGGAAGCTAATAATCGATTTACTTGGTTGGGAAGCTAATAATAGATTTACTTGATTGGGGAGCTAATAATAGATTTACTTGGTTGGGAAGCTAATATGATCGATTTACTTGGTTGGGAAGCTAATAATAGATTTACTTGTTTGGGAAGCTAATAATCGATTTACTTGGTTGGGAAGCTAATAATCGATTTACTTGGTTGGGGAGCTAATAATCGATTTACTTGGTTGGGAAGCTAATAATCGATTTATTTGGTTGGGAAGCTAATAATCGATTTACTTGGATGGGAAGCTAATATGATCGATTTACTTGGTTGGGAAGCTAATAATAGATTTACTTGTTTGGGAAGCTAATAATCGATTTACTTGGTTGGGAAGCTAATAATCGATTTACTTGGTTGGGAAGCTAATATGATCGATTTACTTGGTTGGGAAGCTAATAATATATTTACTTGTTTGGGAAGCTAATAATCGATTTACTTGGTTGGGAAGCTAATAATCGATTTACTTGATTGGGAAGCTAATAATCGATTTACTTGGATGGGAAGCTAATAATATATTTATTTGTTTGGGAAGCTAATAATCGATTTACTTGGTTGGGAAGCTAATAATCGATTTACTTGTTTGGGAAGCTAATAATCGATTTACTTGGTTGGGAAGCTAATAATCGATTTACTTGGATGGGAAGCTAATAATCGATTTCTTTGGTTGGGAAGCTAATAATCGATTTACTTGGTTGGGAAGCTTATAATCGATTTACTTGGTTGGGGAGCTAATAATAGATTTACTTGGTTGGGAAGCTAATATGATCGATTTACTTGGTTGGGAAGCTAATAATAGATTTACTTGTTTGGGAAGCTAATAACCGATTTACTTGTTTGGGAAGCTAATAATCGATTTACTTGGTTGGGGAGCTAATAATAGATTTACTTGGTTGGGAAGCTAATATGATCGATTTACTTGTTTGGGAAGCTAATAATCGATTTACTTGTTTGGGAAGCTAATAATCGATTTACTTGGTTGGGAAGCTAATAATCGATTTACTTGGTTGGGGAGCTAATAATAGATTTACTTGGTTGGGAAGCTAATATGATCGATTTACTTGGTTGGGAAGCTAATAATCGATTTAATTGGTTGGGAAGCTAATAATCGATTTACTTGGTTGGGAAGCTAATAATCGATTTACTTGGTTGGGGAGCTAATAATAGATTTACTTGGTTGGGAAGCTAATATGATCGATTTACTTGGTTGGGAAGCTAATAATAGATTTACTTGTTTGGGAAGCTAATAATCGATTTACTTGTTTGGGAAGCTAATAATCGAATTACTTGGTTGGGGAGCTAATAATAGATTTACTTGGTTGGGAAGCTAATATGATCGATTTACTTGGTTGGGAAGCTAATAATCGATTTACTTGGTTGGGAAGCTAATAATCGATTTACTTGGTTGGGAAGCTAATAATCGATTTACTTGGTTGGGGAGCTAATAATCGATTTACTTGGTTGGGAAGCTAATAATCGATTTTCTTGGTTGGGAAGCTAATAGGTTTCCTTGGTTGGGAAGCTAATAATCGATTAACTTGGTTGGGAAGCTAATAATCGATTTACTTGGTTGGGAAGCTAATAATCGATTTACTTGGTTGGGAAGCTAATAATAGATTTACTTGATTGGGAAGCTAATAAATCGATTTACTTGGTTGGGAAGCTAATAATCGATTTACTTGGTTGGGAAGCTAATAATCCATTTACTTGGTTGGGAAGCTAATAATCGATTTACTTGGTTGGGAAGCTAATAATCGATTTACTTGGTTGGGAAGCTAATAATCGATTTACTTGGTTGGGAAGCTAATAATAGATTTACTTGATTGGGGAGCTAATAATAGATTTACTTGGTTGGGAAGCTAATATGATCGATTTACTTGGTTGGGAAGCTAATAATAGATTTACTTGTTTGGGAAGCTAATAATCGATTTACTTGGTTGGGAAGCTAATAATCGATTTACTTGGTTGGGGAGCTAATAATCGATTTACTTGGTTGGGAAGCTAATAATCGATTTATTTGGTTGGGAAGCTAATAATCGATTTACTTGGTTGGGAAGCTAATATGATCGATTTACTTGGTTGGGAAGCTAATAATAGATTTACTTGTTTGGGAAGCTAATAATCGATTTACTTGGTTGGGAAGCTAATAATCGATTTACTTGTTTGGGAAGCTTATAATCGATTTACTTGGTTGGGGAGCTAATAATCGATTTACTTGGATGGGAAGCTAATAATATATTTACTTGTTTGGGAAGCTAATAATCGATTTACTTGGTTGGGAAGCTAATAATCTATTTACTTGATTGGGAAGCTAATAATCGATTTACTTGGATGGGAAGCTAATAATATATTTATTTGTTTGGGAAGCTAATAATCGATTTACTTGGTTGGGAAGCTAATAATCTATTTTCTTCGTTGGGAAGCTAATAATCGATTTATTTGGTTGGGAAGCTAATAATAGATTTACTTGGTTGGGAAGCTAATAATCGATTTACTTGGTTGGGGAGCTAATAATAGATTTACTTGGTTGGGAAGCTAATATGATCGATTTATTGGTTGGGAAGCTAATAATAGATTTACTTGTTTGGGAAGCTAATCATCGATTTACTTGTTTCGGAAGCTAATAATCGATTTGCTTGGTTGGGGAGCTAATAATCGATTTAATTGGTTGGGGAGCTAATAATAGATTTACTTGGTTGGGAAGCTAATAATCGATTTACTTGGTTGGGAAGCTAATAATTGATTTGCTTGATTGGGAAGCTAATAATCGATTTACTTGGTTGGGAAGCTAATAATCGATTTACTTGGTTGGGAAGCTAATAATCGATTTACTTGGTTGGGAAGCTAATAATCGATTGACTTGGTTGGGAAGCTAATAATCAATTTACTTGGTTGGGAAGCTAATAATCGATTTACTTGGTTGGGAAGCTAATAATAGATTTACTTGGTTGGGGAGCTAATAATCGATTTACTTGTTTGGGAAGCTAATGATCGATTTACTTGGTTGGGGAGCTAATAATAGATTTACTTGGTTGGGAAGCTAATATGATCGATTTACTTGGTTGGGAAGCTAATAATCGATTTACTTGGTTGGGAAGCTAATAATCGATTTACTTGGTTGGGGAGCTAATAATAGATTTACTTGGTTGGGAAGCTAATAATCGATTTACTTGGTTGGGAAGCTAATAATCGATTTACTTGGTTGGGAAGCTAATAATCGATTTACTTGGTTGGGAAGCTAATAATCGATTTACTTGGTTGGGAAGCTAATAATCGATTTACTTGGTTGGGAAGCTAATAATAGATTTACTTGATTGGGGAGCTAATAATAGATTTACTTGGTTGGGAAGCTAATAATCGATTTACTTGGTTGGGGAGCTAATAATCGATTTACTTGGTTGGGAAGCTAATAATAGATTTACTTGGATGGGAAGCTAATATGATCGATTTACTTGGTTGGGAAGCTAATAATAGATTTACTTGTTTGGGAAGCTAATAATCGATTTACTTGGTTGGGGAGCTAATAATCGATTTACTTGGATGGGAAGCTAATAATATATTTACTTGTTTGGGAAGCTAATAATCGATTTACTTGGTTGGGAAGCTAATAATCGATTTACTTGATTGGGAAGCTAATAATCGATTTACTTGGATGGGAAGCTAATAATATATTTATTTGTTTGGGAAGCTAATAATCGATTTACTTGGTTGGGAAGCTAATAATCGATTTACTTGGTTGGGAAGCTAATAATCGATTTATTTGGTTGGGAAGCTAATAATCGATTTACTTGGTTGGGAAGCTAATAATCGATTTACTTGGTTGGGGAGCTAATAATAGATTTACTTGGTTGGGGAGCTAATAATAGATTTACTTGGTTGGGGAGCTAATAATAGATTTACTTGGTTGGGGAGCTAATAATCGATTTACTTGGTTGGGAAGCTAATAATAGATTTACTTGGTTGGGAAGCTAATAATAGATTTACTTGGTTGGGAAGCTAATAATCGATTTACTTGGTTGGGAAGCTAATAATCTATTTACTTGGTTGGGGAGCTAATAATCGATTTACTTGGTTGGGAAGCTAATAATAGATTTACTTGGTTGGGGAGCTAATAATCGATTTACTTGGTTGGGAAGCTAATAATCGATTTACTTGGTTGGGAAGCTAATAATCGATTTACTTGGTTGGAAAGCTAATAATAGATTTACTTGTTTGGGAAGCTAATAATCGATTTACTTGGTTGGGGAATGGGGAGCTAATAATAGATTTACTTGTTTGGGAAGCTAATAATAGATTTACTTGGTTGGGGAATGGGGAGCTAATAATAGTGTTGTGGATATGAGAATGTTTTTTTATTTTATTGTTGTGGTAAAATGTTGTTGTAAAATGTTGTTGTAAAATATCACCCCTCCTCCCTCCGTTTGTGGTTGTATAAAGGTCAAAGGGCGTTCCCGTAGTTAGTCCATAAAACATACATGCAGGACACGATATTTCTTTTTTGACAGTTATATCCTTATTATGTGTATTAGTGTGAGGCTGTGTCTCCCATTAATTGAAATACTCCATTGCACCAGTGAAAGAGATAGATTCCCTTCATTCCCACTCCCAACACTTCCATTCCCCCCTTTCCGTCAATTGCAATTCGCATTGCCAACTGCATGTTGGGCGGTTATCCCTTCATCCGCCATTGACCACGAGGCAGGGTTGGGGGAAGGAAGGCGGGTCCCCACCTCGTCAGAGAGGGGAGGAGTGAGCCAGCCCCACTCGACCAACCATGAACAAGGGGTTTGGCTTGAGAGGGCGGGGAGAGAACGTTTGGGGGAGGTTTGCAAAGGTTGAGGGGCGGGGCCTATATAACCCACGGCGGGGGCGTTCCCAGAGGAGATGCACTTTGAGTTGGTCTGAGTTGGTTGGGAGTCGGTCGTCAAGTGCAGAGTGGTGAAGAGTCAGTCAGTAGAGGTGGTGGTCAAGTGGTTGCGTTGGTTGCGGTGAGGAGTCGGTGGTAAAGAGTGAGGGACCAAGAAAGAGAGAGAAAGAGTCCTGAAGCAAGAGAGGAAGTTGTTGAACTGGGTGGGACTAAGCAAGAGAGGAAGTTGTTGGACTGGGTGGGACTAAGGAAGGAGAGAGAACCCGTCACACCAATCCCCCAAGCTCCGCGTTGGCTCCACCAAGCGTTCACCTCCACCAAGGCTCCACCAAGCTCCGCGTTGGCTCCACCAAGTGTTCACCTCCACCAAAGCTCCACCAAGCTCCGCGTTGGCTCCACCAAGCGTTCACCTCCAGCCATCCACCTCCTGCCATTCCTGCCATTCCTGTCATTCCCCGCGTGAGTCTGCCTTTTGTTTGTTCTGTCCTGTGTTAATTAAGACTGTAGGTAAGCTAGTATTTTCCCTGTGTCACCTGCGTCTTATGTACTTGTAAATAAACGTGACTGCTTTCTTTTTGCTTGTGTGTAAATAGTCAATAAATTTAGTAGTATTTCCAAACCTTTTTGTCTTCTTTTTCTTCTTCACATCCGTGTCGCCTTTGTCTTTTCCCTATTGACTAGCTGTGGTGCGATCCGGCCAAAGTCCTGGGTGAATCGGGTGAATCAGGGATCCTGTTAGGTCGCGGTAATACACTACCGCTCGGTCATCATAACATCTGTCCGCGATCTGTAACAATAGATTTACTTGGATGGGAAGCTATTAATAGATTTACTTGGTTGGGAAGCTAATATGATCGATTTACTTGGTTGGGGAGCTAATAATAGATTTACTTGGTTGGGAAGCTAATATGATCGATTTACTTGGTTGGGGAGCTAATAATCGATTTACTTGGTTGGGAAGCTAATATGATCGATTTACTTGGTTGGGAAGCTAATAATCGATTTACTTGGTTGGGAAGCTAATAATAGATTTACTTAGTTCGGGAATGGGGAGCTAATAATCGATTTACTTGGTTGGGGAGCTAATAATAGATTTACTTGGTTGGGGAATGGGGAGCTAATAATAGATTTACTTGGTTGGAAACCTAATAATAGATTTACTTGGTTGGGAAGCTAATATGATCGATTTATTTGGTTGGGGAGCTAATAATAGATTTACTTGGTTGGGAAGCTAATAATCGATTTACTTGGTTGGGAAGCTAATAATAGATTTACTTAGTTGGGGAATGGGGAGCTAATAATCGATTTACTTGGTTGGGAAGCTAATATGATCGATTTACTTGGTTGGGAAGCTAATAATAGATTTACTTGTTTGGGAAGCTAATAACCGATTTACTTGTTTGGGAAGCTAATAATCGATTTACTTGGTTGGGGAGCTAATAATAGATTTACTTGGTTGGGAAGCTAATATGATCGATTTACTTGTTTGGGAAGCTAATAATCGATTTACTTGTTTGGGAAGCTAATAATCGATTTACTTGGTTGGGAAGCTAATAATCGATTTACTTGGTTGGGGAGCTAATAATAGATTTACTTGGTTGGGAAGCTAATATGATCGATTTACTTGGTTGGGAAGCTAATAATCGATTTACTTGGTTGGGAAGCTAATAATCGATTTACTTGGTTGGGAAGCTAATAATCGATTTACTTGGTTGGGGAGCTAATAATAGATTTACTTGGTTGGGAAGCTAATATGATCGATTTACTTGGTTGGGAAGCTAATAATAGATTTACTTGTTTGGGAAGCTAATAATCGATTTACTTGTTTGGGAAGCTAATAATCGAATTACTTGGTTGGGGAGCTAATAATAGATTTACTTGGTTGGGAAGCTAATATGATCGGTTTACTTGGTTTTGAAGCTAATAATCGATTTACTTGGTTGGGAAGCTAATAATCGATTTACTTGGTTGGGGAGCTAATAATCGATTTACTTGGTTGGGAAGCTAATAATCGATTTACTTGGTTGGGAAGCTAATAATCGATTTACTTGGTTGGGAAGCTAATAATCGATTTACTTGGTTGGGGAGCTAATAATCGATTTACTTGGTTGGGAAGCTAATAATCGATTTTCTTGGTTGGGAAGCTAATAAGAGGTTTCCTTGGTTGGGAAGCTAATAATCGATTAACTTGGTTGGGAAGCTAATAATCGATTTACTTGGTTGGGAAGCTAATAATCGATTTACTTGGTTGGGAAGCTAATAATAGATTTACTTGATTGGGAAGCTAATAAATCGATTTACTTGGTTGGGAAGCTAATCATCGATTTACTTGGTTGGGAAGCTAATAATCCATTTACTTGGTTGGGAAGCTAATAATCGATTTACTTGGTTGGGAAGCTAATAATCGATTTACTTGGTTGGGAAGCTAATAATCGATTTACTTGGTTGGGAAGCTAATAATAGATTTACTTGATTGGGGAGCTAATAATAGATTTACTTGGTTGGGAAGCTAATATGATCGATTTACTTGGTTGGGAAGCTAATAATAGATTTACTTGTTTGGGAAGCTAATAATCGATTTACTTGGTTTGGAAGCTAATAATCGATTTACTTGGTTGGGGAGCTAATAATCGATTTACTTGGTTGGGAAGCTAATAATCGATTTATTTGGTTGGGAAGCTAATAATCGATTTACTTGGATGGGAAGCTAATATGATCGATTTACTTGGTTGGGAAGCTAATAATAGATTTACTTGTTTGGGAAGCTAATAATCGATTTACTTGGTTGGGAAGCTAATAATCGATTTACTTGGTTGGGAAGCTAATATGATCGATTTACTTGGTTGGGAAGCTAATAATATATTTACTTGTTTGGGAAGCTAATAATCGATTTACTTGGTTGGGAAGCTAATAATCGATTTACTTGATTGGGAAGCTAATAATCGATTTACTTGGATGGGAAGCTAATAATATATTTATTTGTTTGGGAAGCTAATAATCGATTTACTTGGTTGGGAAGCTAATAATCGATTTACTTGTTTGGGAAGCTAATAATCGATTTACTTGGTTGGGAAGCTAAGAATCGATTTACTTGTTTGGGAAGCTAATAATCGATTTACTTGGTTGGGAAGCTAATAATCGATTTACTTGGATGGGAAGCTAATAATCGATTTCTTTGGTTGGGAAGCTAATAATCGATTTACTTGGTTGGGAAGCTTACAATCGATTTACTTGGTTGGGGAGCTAATAATAGATTTACTTGGTTGGGAAGCTAATATGATCGATTTACTTGGTTGGGAAGCTAATAATAGATTTACTTGTTTGGGAAGCTAATAACCGATTTACTTGTTTGGGAAGCTAATAATCGATTTACTTGGTTGGGGAGCTAATAATAGATTTACTTGGTTGGGAAGCTAATATGATCGATTTACTTGTTTGGGAAGCTAATAATCGATTTACTTGTTTGGGAAGCTAATAATCGATTTACTTGGTTGGGAAGCTAATAATCGATTTACTTGGTTGGGGAGCTAATAATAGATTTACTTGGTTGGGAAGCTAATATGATCGATTTACTTGGTTGGGAAGCTAATAATCGATTTACTTGGTTGGGAAGCTAATAATCGATTTACTTGGTTGGGAAGCTAATATAATCGATTTACTTGGTTGGGGAGCTAATAATAGATTTACTTGGTTGGGAAGCTAATATGATCGATTTACTTGGTTGGGAAGCTAATAATAGATTTACTTGTTTGGGAAGCTAATAATCGATTTACTTGTTTGGGAAGCTAATAATCGAATTACTTGGTTGGGGAGCTAATAATAGATTTACTTGGTTGGGAAGCTAATATGATCGATTTACTTGGTTGGGAAGCTAATAATCGATTTACTTGGTTGGGAAGCTAATAATCGATTTACTTGGTTGGGGAGCTAATAATCGATTTACTTGGTTGGGAAGCTAATAATCGATTTACTTGGTTGGGAAGCTAATAATCGATTTACTTGGTTGGGAAGCTAATAATCGATTTACTTGGTTGGGGAGCTAATAATCGATTTACTTGGTTGGGAAGCTAATAATCGATTTTCTTGGTTGGGAAGCTAATAAGAGGTTTCCTTGGTTGGGAAGCTAATAATCGATTAACTTGGTTGGGAAGCTAATAATCGATTTACTTGGTTGGGAAGCTAATAATCGATTTACTTGGTTGGGAAGCTAATAATAGATTTACTTGATTGGGAAGCTAATAAATCGATTTACTTGGTTGGGAAGCTAATAATCGATTTACTTGGTTGGGAAGCTAATAATCCATTTACTTGGTTGGGAAGCTAATAATCGATTTACTTGGTTGGGAAGCTAATAATCGATTTACTTGGTTGGGAAGCTAATAATCGATTTACTTGGTTGGGAAGCTAATAATAGATTTACTTGATTGGGGAGCTAATAATAGATTTACTTGGTTGGGAAGCTAATATGATCGATTTACTTGGTTGGGAAGCTAATAATAGATTTACTTGTTTGGGAAGCTAATAATCGATTTACTTGGTTGGGAAGCTAATAATCGATTTACTTGGTTGGGGAGCTAATAATCGATTTACTTGGTTGGGAAGCTAATAATCGATTTATTTGGTTGGGAAGCTAATAATCGATTTACTTGGTTGGGAAGCTAATATGATCGATCTACTTGGTTGGGAAGCTAATAATAGATTTACTTGTTTGGGAAGCTAATAATCGATTTACTTGGTTGGGAAGCTAATAATCGATTTACTTGTTTGGGAAGCTTATAATCGATTTACTTGGTTGGGGAGCTAATAATCGATTTACTTGGATGGGAAGCTAATAATATATTTACTTGTTTGGGAAGCTAATAATCGATTTACTTGGTTGGGAAGCTAATAATCGATTTACTTGATTGGGAAGCTAATAATCGATTTACTTGGATGGGAAGCTAATAATATATTTATTTGTTTGGGAAGCTAATAATCGATTTACTTGGTTGGGAAGCTAATAATCGATTTTCTTGGTTGGGAAGCTAATAATCGATTTATTTGGTTGGGAAGCTAATAATAGATTTACTTGGTTGGGAAGCTAATAATCGATTTACTTGGTTGGGGAGCTAATAATAGATTTACTTGGTTGGGAAGCTAATATGATCGATTTATTGGTTGGGAAGCTAATAATAGATTTACTTGTTTGGGAAGCTAATCATCGATTTACTTGTTTCGGAAGCTAATAATCGATTTGCTTGGTTGGGGAGCTAATAATCGATTTACTTGGTTGGGGAGCTAATAATAGATTTACTTGGTTGGGAAGCTAATAATCGATTTACTTGGTTGGGAAGCTAATAATCGATTTGCTTGATTGGGAAGCTAATAATCGATTTACTTGGTTGGGAAGCTAATAATCGATTTACTTGGTTGGGAAGCTAATAATCGATTTACTTGGTTGGGAAGCTAATAATCGATTGACTTGGTTGGGAAGCTAATAATCAATTTACTTGGTTGGGAAGCTAATAATCGATTTACTTGGTTGGGAAGCTAATAATAGATTTGCTTGGATGGGGAGCTAATAATCGATTTACTTGTTTGGGAAGCTAATGATCGATTTACTTGGTTGGGGAGCTAATAATAGATTTACTTGGTTGGGAAGCTAATATGATCGATTTACTTGGTTGGGAAGCTAATAATCGATTTACTTGGTTGGGAAGCTAATAATCGATTTACTTGGTTGGGGAGCTAATAATAGATTTACTTGGTTGGGAAGCTAATAATCGATTTACTTGGTTGGGAAGCTAATAATCGATTTACTTGGTTGGGAAGCTAACAATCGATTTACTTGTTTGGGAAGCTAATAATCGATTTACTTGGTTGGGAAGCTAATAATCGATTTACTTGGTTGGGAAGCTAATAATAGATTTACTTGATTGGGGAGCTAATAATAGATTTACTTGGTTGGGAAGCTAATAATCGATTTACTTGGTTGGGGAGCTAATAATCGATTTACTTGGTTGGGAAGCTAATAATAGATTTACTTGGATGGGAAGCTAATATGATCGATTTACTTGGTTGGGAAGCTAATAATAGATTTACTTGTTTGGGAAGCTAATAATCGATTTACTTGGTTGGGGAGCTAATAATCGATTTACTTGGATGGGAAGCTAATAATATATTTACTTGTTTGGGAAGCTAATAATCGATTTACTTGGTTGGGAAGCTAATAATCGATTTACTTGATTGGGAAGCTAATAATCGATTTACTTGGATGGGAAGCTAATAATATATTTATTTGTTTGGGAAGCTAATAATCGATTTACTTGGTTGGGAAGCTAATAATCGATTTACTTGGTTGGGAAGCTAATAATCGATTTATTTGGTTGGGAAGCTAATAATCGATTTACTTGGTTGGGAAGCTAATAATCGATTTACTTGGTTGGGGAGCTAATAATAGATTTACTTGGTTGGGGAGCTAATAATAGATTTACTTGGTTGGGGAGCTAATAATAGATTTACTTGGTTGGGGAGCTAATAATCGATTTACTTGGTTGGGAAGCTAATAATAGATTTACTTGGTTGGGAAGCTAATAATAGATTTACTTGGTTGGGAAGCTAATAATCGATTTACTTGGTTGGGAAGCTAATAATCGATTTACTTGGTTGGGAAGCTAATAATAGATTTACTTGTTTGGGAAGCTAATAATCGATTTACTTGGTTGGGGAATGGGGAGCTAATAATAGATTTACTTGTTTGGGAAACTAATAATAGATTTACTTGGTTGGGGAATGGGGAGCTAATAATAGTGTTGTGGATATGAGAATGTTTTTTTATTTTATTGTTGTGGTAAAATGTTGTTGTAAAAGGTTGTTGTAAAATATCACCCCTCCTCCCTCCGTTTGTGGTTGTATAAAGGTCAAAGGGCGTTCCCGTAGTTAGTCCATAAAACATACATGCAGGACACGATATATCTTTTTTGACAGTTATATCCTTATTCTGTGTTTTAGGGTAAGGCTGTGCCTCCCATTAATTGAAATACTCCATTGCACCAGTGAAAGAGATAGATTCCCTTCATTCCCACTCCCAACACTTCCATTCCCCCCTTTCCGTCAATTGCAATTCGCATTGCCAACTGCATGTTGGGCGGTTTTCCCTTCATCCGCCATTGACCACGAGGCAGGGTTGGGGGAAGGAAGGCGGGTCCCCACCTCGTCAGAGAGGGGAGGAGTGAGCCAGCCCCACTCGACCAACCATGAACAAGGGGTTTGGCTTGAGAGGGCGGGGAGAGAACGTTTGGGGGAGGTTCGCAAAGGTTGAGGGGCGGGGCCTATATAACCCACGGCGGGGGCGTTCCCAGAGGAGATGCACTTTGAGTTGGTCTGAGTTGGTTGGGAGTCGGTCGTCAAGTGCAGAGTGGTGAAGAGTCAGTCAGTAGAGGTGGTGGTCAAGTGGTTGCGTTGGTTGCGGTGAGGAGTCGGTGGTAAAGAGTGAGGGACCAAGAAAGAGAGAGAAAGAGTCCTGAAGCAAGAGAGGAAGTTGTTGAACTGGGTGGGACTAAGCAAGAGAGGAAGTTGTTGGACTGGGTGGGACTAAGGAAGGAGAGAGAACCCGTCACACCAATCCCCCAAGCTCCGCGTTGGCTCCACCAAGCGTTCACCTCCACCAAGGCTCCACCAAGCTCCGCGTTGGCTCCACCAAGCGTTCACCTCCACCAAAGCTCCACCAAGCTCCGCGTTGGCTCCACCAAGCGTTCACCTCCAGCCATCCACCTCCTGCCATTCCTGCCATTCCTGTCATTCCCCGCGTGAGTCTGCCTTTTGTTTGTTCTGTCCTGGGTTAATTAAGACTGTAGGTAAGCTAGTATTTTCCCTGTGTCACCTGCGTCTTATGTACTTGTAAATAAACGTGACTGCTTTCTTTTTGCTTGTGTGTAAATAGTCAATAAATTTAGTAGTATTTCCAAACCTTTTTGTCTTCTTTTTCTTCTTCACATCCGTGTCGCCTTTGTCTTTTCCCTATTGACTAGCTGTGGTGCGATCCGGCCAAAGTCCTGGGTGAATCGGGTGAGTCAGGGAACCTGTTAGGTCGCGGTAATACACCACCGCTCGGTCATCATAACATCTGTCCGCGATCTGTAACAATAGATTTACTTGGATGGGAAGCTATTAATAGATTTACTTGGTTGGGAAGCTAATATGATCGATTTACTTGGTTGGGGAGCTAATAATAGATTTACTTGGTTGGGAAGCTAATATGATCGATTTACTTGGTTGGGGAGCTAATAATCGATTTACTTGGTTGGGAAGCTAATAATCGATTTACTTGGTTGGGAAGCTAATAATAGATTTACTTAGTTGGGGAATGGGGAGCTAATAATCGATTTACTTGGTTGGGGAGCTCATAATAGATTTACTTGGTTGGGGAATGGGGAGCTAATAATAGATTTACTTGGTTGGAAACCTAATAATAGATTTACTTGGTTGGGAAGCTAATATGATCGATTTACTTGGTTGGGGAGCTAATAATAGATTTACTTGGTTGGGAAGCTAATAATCGATTTACTTGGTTGGGAAGCTAATAATAGATTTACTTAGTTGGGGAATGGGGAGCTAATAATCGATTTACTTGGTTGGGGAGCTAATAATAGATTTACTTGGTTGGGAAGCTAATATGATCGATTTACTTGGTTGGGAAGCTAATAATAGATTTACTTGATTGGGAAGCTAATAATCGATTTACTTAGTTGGGAAGCTAATAATCGATTTACTTGATTGGGAAGCTAATAATCGATTTACTTGGTTGGGGAGCTAATAATTAATAGATTTACTTGGTTGGGAAGCTAATAATCGATTTACTTGGTTGGGGAGCTAATAATCCATTTACTTGGTTGGGGAGCTAATAATAGATTTACTTGGTTGGGAAGCTAATATGATCGATTTACTTGGTTGGGAAGCTAATAATAGATTTACTTGGTTGGGAAGCTAATAATAGATTTACTTGGTTGGGAAGCTAATAATAGATTTACTTGGTTGGGAAGCTAATATGATCGATTTACTTGGTTGGGAAGCTAATAATAGATTTACTTGGTTGGGAAGCTAATAATCGATTTACTTGGTTGGGAAGCTAATAATAGATTTACTTGGTTGGGGAATGGGGAGCTAATAATAGATTTACTTGGTTGGGAAGCTAATAATAGATTTACTTGGTTGGGAAGCTAATACCCGATTTACTTGTTTGGGAAGCTAATAATCGATTTACTTGGTTGGGGAGCTAATAATAGATTTACTTGGTTGGGAAGCTAATATGATCGATTTACTTGTTTGGGAAGCTAATAATCGATTTACTTGTTTGGGAAGCTAATAATCGATTTACTTGGTTGGGAAGCTAATAATCGATTTACTTGGTTGGGGAGCTAATAATAGATTTACTTGGTTGGGAAGCTAATATGATCGATTTACTTGGTTGGGAAGCTAATAATCGATTTACTTGGTTGGGAAGCTAATAATCGATTTACTTGGTTGGGAAGCTAATAATCGATTTACTTGGTTGGGGAGCTAATAATAGATTTACTTGGTTGGGAAGCTAATAATAGATTTACTTGGTTGGGAAGCTAATATGATCGATTTACTTGTTTGGGAAGCTAATAATGGATTTACTTGTTTGGGAAGCTAATAATCGATGTACTTGGTTGGGAAGCTAATAATCGATTTACTTGGTTGGGGAGCTAATAATAGATTTACTTGGTTGGGAAGCTAATATGATCGATTTACTTGGTTGGGAAGCTAATAATCGATTTACTTGGTTGGGAAGCTAATAATCGATTTACTTGGTTGGGGAGCTAATAATAGATTTAATTGTTTGGGAAGCTAATAATCGATTTACTTGTTTGGGAAGCTAATAATCGAATTACTTGGTTGGGGAGCTAATAATAGATTTACTTGGTTGGGAAGCTAATATGATCGATTTACTTGGTTGGGAAGCTAATAATCGATTTACTTGGTTGGGAAGCTAATAATCGATTTACTTGTTTGGGGAGCTAATAATCGATTTACTTGGTTGGGAAGCTAATAATCGATTTACTTGGTTGGGAAGCTAATAATCGATTTACTTGGTTGGGAAGCTAATAATCGATTTACTTGGTTGGGGAGCTAATAATCGATTTACTTGGTTGGGAAGCTAATAATCGATTTTCTTGGTTGGGAAGCTAATAAGAGGTTTCCTTGGTTGGGAAGCTAATAATCGATTAACTTGGTTGGGAAGCTAATAATCGATTTACTTGGTTGGGAAGCTAATAATCGATTTACTTGGTTGGGAAGCTAATAATATATTTACTTGATTGGGAAGCTAATAAATCGATTTACTTGGTTGGGAAGCTAATAATCGATTTACTTGGTTGGGAAGCTAATAATCCATTTACTTGGTTGGGAAGCTAATAATCGATTTACTTGGGTGGGAAGCTAATAATCGATTGACTTGGTTGGGAAGCTAATAATCAATTTACTTGGTTGGGAAGCTAATAATCGATTTACTTGGTTGGGCAGCTAATAATAGATTTACTTGGTTGGGGAGCTAATAATCGATTTACTTGTTTGGGAAGCTAATGATCGATTTACTTGGTTGGGGAGCTAATAATAGATTTACTTGGTTGGGAAGCTAATATGATCGATTTACTTGGTTGGGAAGCTAATAATCGATTTACTTGGTTGGGAAGCTAATAATCGATTTACTTGGTTGGGGAGCTAATAATAGATTTACTTGGTTGGGAAGCTAATAATCGATTTACTTGGTTGGGAAGCTAATAATCGATTTACTTGGTTGGGAAGCTAATAATCGATTTACTTGGTTGGGAAGCTAATAATCGATTTACTTGGTTGGGAAGCTAATAATCGATTTACTTGGTTGGGAAGCTAATAATAGATTTACTTGATTGGGGAGCTAATAATAGATTTACTTGGTTGGGAAGCTAATAATCGATTTACTTGGTTGGGGAGCTAATAATCGATTTACTTGGTTGGGAAGCTAATAATAGATTTACTTGGATGGGAAGCTAATATGATCGATTTACTTGGTTGGGAAGCTAATAATAGATTTACTTGTTTGGGAAGCTAATAATCGATTTACTTGGTTGGGGAGCTAATAATCGATTTACTTGGATGGGAAGCTAATAATATATTTACTTGTTTGGGAAGCTAATAATCGATTTACTTGGTTGGGAAGCTAATAATCGATTTACTTGATTGGGAAGCTAATAATCGATTTACTTGGATGGGAAGCTAATAATATATTTATTTGTTTGGGAAGCTAATAATCGATTTACTTGGTTGGGAAGCTAATAATCGATTTACTTGGTTGGGAAGCTAATAATCGATTTATTTGGTTGGGAAGCTAATAATCGATTTACTTGGTTGGGAAGCTAATAATCGATTTACTTGGTTGGGGAGCTAATAATAGATTTACTTGGTTGGGGAGCTAATAATAGATTTACTTGGTTGGGGAGCTAATAATAGATTTACTTGGTTGGGGAGCTAATAATCGATTTACTTGGTTGGGAAGCTAATAATAGATTTACTTGGTTGGGAAGCTAATAATAGATTTACTTGGTTGGGAAGCTAATAATCGATTTACTTGGTTGGGAAGCTAATAATCGATTTACTTGGTTGGGGAGCTAATAATCGATTTACTTGGTTGGGAAGCTAATAATAGATTTACTTGGTTGGGGAGCTAATAATCGATTTACTTGGTTGGGAAGCTAATAATCGATTTACTTGGTTGGGAAGCTAATAATCGATTTACTTGGTTGGGAAGCTAATAATAGATTTACTTGTTTGGGAAGCTAATAATCGATTTACTTGGTTGGGGAATGGGGAGCTAATAATAGATTTACTTGTTTGGGAAGCTAATAATAGATTTACTTGGTTGGGGAATGGGGAGCTAATAATAGTGTTGTGGATATGAGAATGTTTTTTTATTTTATTGTTGTGGTAAAATGTTGTTGTAAAAGGTTGTTGTAAAATATCACCCCTCCTCCCTCCGTTTGTGGTTGTATAAAGGTCAAAGGGCGTTCCCGTAGTTAGTCCATAAAACATACATGCAGGACACGATATATCTTTTTTGACAGTTATATCCTTATTCTGTGTTTTAGGGTAAGGCTGTGCCTCCCATTAATTGAAATACTCCATTGCACCAGTGAAAGAGATAGATTCCCTTCATTCCCACTCCCAACACTTCCATTCCCCCCTTTCCGTCAATTGCAATTCGCATTGCCAACTGCATGTTGGGCGGTTTTCCCTTCATCCGCCATTGACCACGAGGCAGGGTTGGGGGAAGGAAGGCGGGTCCCCACCTCGTCAGAGAGGGGAGGAGTGAGCCAGCCCCACTCGACCAACCATGAACAAGGGGTTTGGCTTGAGAGGGCGGGGAGAGAACGTTTGGGGGAGGTTCGCAAAGGTTGAGGGGCGGGGCCTATATAACCCACGGCGGGGGCGTTCCCAGAGGAGATGCACTTTGAGTTGGTCTGAGTTGGTTGGGAGTCGGTCGTCAAGTGCAGAGTGGTGAAGAGTCAGTCAGTAGAGGTGGTGGTCAAGTGGTTGCGTTGGTTGCGGTGAGGAGTCGGTGGTAAAGAGTGAGGGACCAAGAAAGAGAGAGAAAGAGTCCTGAAGCAAGAGAGGAAGTTGTTGAACTGGGTGGGACTAAGCAAGAGAGGAAGTTGTTGGACTGGGTGGGACTAAGGAAGGAGAGAGAACCCGTCACACCAATCCCCCAAGCTCCGCGTTGGCTCCACCAAGCGTTCACCTCCACCAAGGCTCCACCAAGCTCCGCGTTGGCTCCACCAAGCGTTCACCTCCACCAAAGCTCCACCAAGCTCCGCGTTGGCTCCACCAAGCGTTCACCTCCAGCCATCCACCTCCTGCCATTCCTGTCATTCCCCGCGTGAGTCTGCCTTTTGTTTGTTCTGTCCTGGGTTAATTAAGACTGTAGGTAAGCTAGTATTTTCCCTGTGTCACCTGCGTCTTATGTACTTGTAAATAAACGTGACTGCTTTCTTTTTGCTTGTGTGTAAATAGTCAATAAATTTAGTAGTATTTCCAAACCTTTTTGTCTTCTTTTTCTTCTTCACATCCGTGTCGCCTTTGTCTTTTCCCTATTGACTAGCTGTGGTGCGATCCGGCCAAAGTCCTGGGTGAATCGGGTGAGTCAGGGATCCTGTTAGGTCGCGGTAATACACCACCGCTCGGTCATCATAACATCTGTCCGCGATCTGTAACAATAGATTTACTTGGATGGGAAGCTATTAATAGATTTACTTGGTTGGGAAGCTAATATGATCGATTTACTTGGTTGGGGAGCTAATAATAGATTTACTTGGTTGGGAAGCTAATATGATCGATTTACTTGGTTGGGGAGCTAATAATCGATTTACTTGGTTGGGAAGCTAATATGATCGATTTACATGGTTGGGAAGCTAATAATCGATTTACTTAGTTGGGGAATGGGGAGCTAATATGATCGATTTACTTGGTTGGGAAGCTAATAATCGATTTACTTGGTTGGGAAGCTAATAAAAGATTTACTTAGTTGGGGAATGGGGAGCTAATAATCGATTTACTTGGTTGGGGAGCTAATAATAGATTTACTTGGTTGGGGAATGGGGAGCTAATAATAGATTTACTTGGTTGGAAACCTAATAATAGATTTACTTGGTTGGGAAGCTAATATGATCGATTTACTTGGTTGGGAAGCTAATAATCGATTTACTTGGTTGGGAAGCTAATAAAAGATTTACTTAGTTGGGGAATGGGGAGCTAATAATCGATTTAGTTGGTTGGGGAGCTAATAATAGATTTACTTGGTTGGGGAATGGGGAGCTAATAATAGATTTACTTGGTTGGAAACCTAATAATAGATTTACTTGGTTGGGAAGCTAATATGATCGATTTATTTGGTTGGGGAGCTAATAATAGATTTACTTGGTTGGGAAGCTAATAATCGATTTACTTGGTTGGGAAGCTAATAATAGATTTACTTAGTTGGGGAATGGGGAGCTAATAATCGATTTACTTGGTTGGGAAGCTAATATGATCGATTTACTTGGTTGGGAAGCTAATAATAGATTTACTTGTTTGGGAAGCTAATAACCGATTTACTTGTTTGGGAAGCTAATAATCGATTTACTTGGTTGGGGAGCTAATAATAGATTTACTTGGTTGGGAAGCTAATATGATCGATTTACTTGTTTGGGAAGCTAATAATCGATTTACTTGTTTGGGAAGCTAATAATCGATTTACTTGGTTGGGAAGCTAATAATCGATTTACTTGGTTGGGGAGCTAATATGATCGATTTACTTGGTTGGGAAGCTAATAATCGATTTACTTGGTTGGGAAGCTAATAATAGATTTACTTAGTTGGGGAATGGGGAGCTAATAATCGATTTACTTGTTTGGGAAGCTAATATGATCGATTTACTTGGTTGGGAAGCTAATAATAGATTTACTTGTTTGGGAAGCTAATAACCGATTTACTTGTTTGGGAAGCTAATAATCGATTTACTTGGTTGGGGAGCTAATAATAGATTTACTTGGTTGGGAAGCTAATATGATCGATTTACTTGTTTGGGAAGCTAATAATCGATTTACTTGTTTGGGAAGCTAATAATCGATTTACTTGGTTGGGAAGCTAATAATCGATTTACTTGGTTGGGGAGCTAATATGATCGATTTACTTGGTTGGGAAGCTAATAATCGATTTACTTGGTTGGGAAGCTAATAATCGATTTACTTGGTTGGGAAGCTAATAATCGATTTACTTGGTTGGGGAGCTAATAATAGATTTACTTGGTTGGGAAGCTAATATGATCGATTTACTTGGTTGGGAAGCTAATAATAGATTTACTTGTTTGGGAAGTTAATAATCGATTTACTTGTTTGGGAAGCTAATAATCGAATTACTTGGTTGGGGAGCTAATAATAGATTTACTTGGTTGGGAAGCTAATATGATCGATTTACTTGGTTGGGAAGCTAATAATCGATTTACTTGGTTGGGAAGCTAATAATCGATTTACTTGGTTGGGGAGCTAATAAATAATCGATTTACTTGGTTGGGAAGCTAATAATGGATTTACTTGGTTGGGAAGCTAATAATCGATTTACTTGGTTGGGAAGCTAATAATCGATTTACTTGGTTGGGGAGCTAATAAGAGGTTTCCTTGGTTGGGAAGCTAATAATCGATTAACTTGGTTGGGAAGCTAATAATCGATTTACTTGGTTGGGAAGCTAATAATCGATTTACTTGGTTGGGAAGCTAATAATAGATTTACTTGGTTGGGAAGCTAATAATCGATTTTCTTGGTTGGGAAGCGAATAAGAGGTTTCCTTGGTTGGGAAGCTAATAATCGATTAACTTGGTTGGGAAGCTAATAATCGATTTACTTGGTTGGGAAGCTAATAATCGATTTACTTGGTTGGGAAGCTAATAATAGATTTACTTGATTGGGAAGCTAATAAATCGATTTACTTGGTTGGGAAGCTAATAATCGATTTACTTGGTTGGGAAGCTAATAATCCATTTACTTGGTTGGGAAGCTAATAATCGATTTACTTGGTTGGGAAGCTAATAATCGATTTACTTGGTTGGGAAGCTAATAATCGATTTACTTGGTTGGGAAGCTAATAATAGATTTACTTGATTGGGGAGCTAATAATAGATTTACTTGGTTGGGAAGCTAATATGATCGATTTACTTGGTTGGGAAGCTAATAATAGATTTACTTGTTTGGGAAGCTAATAATCGATTTACTTGGTTGGGAAGCTAATAATCGATTTACTTGGTTGGGGAGCTAATAATCGATTTACTTGGTTGGGAAGCTAATAATCGATTTATTTGGTTGGGAAGCTAATAATCGATTTACTTGGATGGGAAGTTAATATGATCGATTTACTTGGTTGGGAAGCTAATAATAGATTTACTTGTTTGGGAAGCTAATAATCGATTTACTTGGTTGGGAAGCTAATAATCGATTTACTTGGTTGGGAAGCTAATATGATCGATTTACTTGGTTGGGAAGCTAATAATATATTTACTTGTTTGGGAAGCTAATAATCGATTTACTTGGTTGGGAAGCTAATAATCGATTTACTTGATTGGGAAGCTAATAATCGATTTACTTGGATGGGAAGCTAATAATATATTTATTTGTTTGGGAAGCTAATAATCGATTTACTTGGTTGGGAAGCTAATAATCGATTTACTTGTTTGGGAAGCTAATAATCGATTTACTTGGTTGGGAAGCTAATAATCGATTTACTTGGATGGGAAGCTAATAATCGATTTCTTTGGTTGGGAAGCTAATAATCGATTTACTTGGTTGGGAAGCTTATAATCGATTTACTTGGTTGGGGAGCTAATAATAGATTTACTTGGTTGGGAAGCTAATATGATCGATTTACTTGGTTGGGAAGCTAATAATAGATTTACTTGTTTGGGAAGCTAATAACCGATTTACTTGTTTGGGAAGCTAATAATCGATTTACTTGGTTGGGGAGCTAATAATAGATTTACTTGGTTGGGAAGCTAATATGATCGATTTACTTGTTTGGGAAGCTAATAATCGATTTACTTGTTTGGGAAGCTAATAATAGATTTACTTGGTTGGGAAGCTAATATGATCGATTTACTTGGTTGGGAAGCTAATAATAGATTTACTTGGTTGGGAAGCTAATAATAGATTTACTTGGTTGGGAAGCTAATAATAGATTTACTTGGTTGGGAAGCTAATATGATCGATTTACTTGGTTGGGAAGCGAATAATAGATTTACTTGGTTGGGAAGCTAATAATCGATTTACTTGGTTGGGAAGCTAATAATAGATTTACTTGGTTGGGGAATGGGGAGCTAATAATAGATTTACTTGGTTGGGAAGCTAATAATAGATTTACTTGGTTGGGAAGCTAATACCCGATTTACTTGTTTGGGAAGCTAATAATCGATTTACTTGGTTGGGGAGCTAATAATAGATTTACTTGGTTGGGAAGCTAATATGATCGATTTACTTGTTTGGGAAGCTAATAATCGATTTACTTGTTTGGGAAGCTAATAATCGATTTACTTGGTTGGGAAGCTAATAATCGATTAACTTGGTTGGGAAGCTAATAATCGATTTACTTGGTTGGGAAGCTAATATGATCGATTTACTTGGTTGGGAAGCTAATAATAGATTTACTTGGTTGGGAAGCTAATAATAGATTTACTTGGTTGGGAAGCTAATAATAGATTTACTTGGTTGGGAAGCTAATAATAGATTTACTTGGTTGGGAAGCTAATAATCGATTTACTTGGTTGGGAAGCTAATAATAGATTTACTTGGTTGGGGAATGGGGAGCTAATAATAGATTTACTTGGTTGGGAAGCTAATAATAGATTTACTTGGTTGGGAAGCTAATACCCGATTTACTTGTTTGGGAAGCTAATAATCGATTTACTTGGTTGGGGAGCTAATAATAGATTTACTTGGTTGGGAAGCTAATATGATCGATTTACTTGTTTGGGAAGCTAATAATCGATTTACTTGTTTGGGAAGCTAATAATCGATTTACTTGGTTGGGAAGCTAATAATCGATTTACTTGGTTGGGAAGCTAATATGATCGATTTACTTGGTTGGGAAGCTAATAATAGATTTACTTGGTTGGGAAGCTAATAATAGATTTACTTGGTTGGGAAGCTAATAATAGATTTACTTGGTTGGGAAGCTAATATGATCGATTTACTTGGTTGGGAAGCTAATAATAGATTTACTTGGTTGGGAAGCTAATAATCGATTTACTTGGTTGGGAAGCTAATAATAGATTTACTTGGTTGGGGAATGGGGAGCTAATAATAGATTTACTTGGTTGGGAAGCTAATAATAGATTTACTTGGTTGGGAAGCTAATACCCGATTTACTTGTTTGGGAAGCTAATAATCGATTTACTTGGTTGGGGAGCTAATAATAGATTTACTTGGTTGGGAAGCTAATATGATCGATTTACTTGTTTGGGAAGCTAATAATCGATTTACTTGTTTGGGAAGCTAATAATCGATTTACTTGTTTGGGAAGCTAATAATCGATTTACTTGGTTGGGAAGCTAATATGATCGATTTACTTGGTTGGGAAGCTAATAATAGATTTACTTGGTTGGGAAGCTAATAATATATTTACTTGGTTGGGAAGCTAATACCCGATTTACTTGTTTGGGAAGCTAATAATCGATTTACTTGGTTGGGGAGCTAATAATAGATTTACTTGGTTGGGAAGCTAATATGATCGATTTACTTGTTTGGGAAGCTAATAATCGATTTACTTGTTTGGGAAGCTAATAATCGATTTACTTGGTTGGGAAGCTAATAATCGATTTACTTGGTTGGGGAGCTAATAATAGATTTACTTGGTTGGGAAGCTAATATGATCGATTTACTTGGTTGGGAAGCTAATAATCGATTTACTTGGTTGGGGAGCTAATAATAGATTTACTTGGTTGGGAAGCTAATATGATCGATTTACTTGGTTGGGAAGCTAATAATAGATTTACTTGTTTGGGAAGTTAATAATCGATTTACTTGTTTGGGAAGCTAATAATCGAATTACTTGGTTGGGGAGCTAATAATAGATTTACTTGGTTGGGAAGCTAATATGATCGATTTACTTGGTTGAGAAGCTAATAATCGATTTACTTGGTTGGGGAGCTAATAATCGATTTACTTGGGTGGGAAGCTAATAATGGATTTACTTGGTTGGGAAGCTAATAATCGATTTACTTGGTTGGGGAGCTAATAATCGATTTACTTGGTTGGGAAGCTAATAATGGATTTACTTGGTTGGGAAGCTAATAATCGATTTACTTGGTTGGGAAGCTAATAATCGATTTACTTGGTTGGGAAGCTAATAATCGATTTACTTGGTTGGGGAGCTAATAATCGATTTACTTGGTTGGGAAGCTAATAATGGATTTACTTGGTTGGGAAGCTAATAATCGATTTACTTGGTTGGGAAGCTAATAATCGATTTACTTGGTTGGGGAGCTAATAAGAGGTTTCCTTGGTTGGGAAGCTAATAATCGATTAACTTGGTTGGGAAGCTAATAATCGATTTACTTGGTTGGGAAGCTAATAATCGATTTACTTGGTTGGGAAGCTAATAATAGATTTACTTGGTTGGGAAGCTAATAATCGATTTTCTTGGTTGGGAAGCGAATAAGAGGTTTCCTTGGTTGGGAAGCTAATAATCGATTAACTTGGTTGGGAAGCTAATAATCGATTTACTTGGTTGGGAAGCTAATAATCGATTTACTTGGTTGGGAAGCTAATAATAGATTTACTTGATTGGGAAGCTAATAAATCGATTTACTTGGTTGGGAAGCTAATAATCGATTTACTTGGTTGGGAAGCTAATAATCCATTTACTTGGTTGGGAAGCTAATAATCGATTTACTTGGTTGGGAAGCTAATAATCGATTTACTTGGTTGGGAAGCTAATAATCGATTTACTTGGTTGGGAAGCTAATAATAGATTTACTTGATTGGGGAGCTAATAATAGATTTACTTGGTTGGGAAGCTAATATGATCGATTTACTTGGTTGGGAAGCTAATAATAGATTTACTTGTTTGGGAAGCTAATAATCGATTTACTTGGTTGGGAAGCTAATAATCGATTTACTTGGTTGGGGAGCTAATAATCGATTTACTTGGTTGGGAAGCTAATAATCGATTTATTTGGTTGGGAAGCTAATAATCGATTTACTTGGATGGGAAGTTAATATGATCGATTTACTTGGTTGGGAAGCTAATAATAGATTTACTTGTTTGGGAAGCTAATAATCGATTTACTTGGTTGGGAAGCTAATAATCGATTTACTTGGTTGGGAAGCTAATATGATCGATTTACTTGGTTGGGAAGCTAATAATATATTTACTTGTTTGGGAAGCTAATAATCGATTTACTTGGTTGGGAAGCTAATAATCGATTTACTTGATTGGGAAGCTAATAATCGATTTACTTGGATGGGAAGCTAATAATATATTTATTTGTTTGGGAAGCTAATAATCGATTTACTTGGTTGGGAAGCTAATAATCGATTTACTTGTTTGGGAAGCTAATAATCGATTTACTTGGTTGGGAAGCTAATAATCGATTTACTTGGATGGGAAGCTAATAATCGATTTCTTTGGTTGGGAAGCTAATAATCGATTTACTTGGTTGGGAAGCTTATAATCGATTTACTTGGTTGGGGAGCTAATAATAGATTTACTTGGTTGGGAAGCTAATATGATCGATTTACTTGGTTGGGAAGCTAATAATAGATTTACTTGTTTGGGAAGCTAATAACCGATTTACTTGTTTGGGAAGCTAATAATCGATTTACTTGGTTGGGGAGCTAATAATAGATTTACTTGGTTGGGAAGCTAATATGATCGATTTACTTGTTTGGGAAGCTAATAATCGATTTACTTGTTTGGGAAGCTAATAATAGATTTACTTGGTTGGGAAGCTAATATGATCGATTTACTTGGTTGGGAAGCTAATAATAGATTTACTTGGTTGGGAAGCTAATAATAGATTTACTTGGTTGGGAAGCTAATAATAGATTTACTTGGTTGGGAAGCTAATATGATCGATTTACTTGGTTGGGAAGCTAATAATAGATTTACTTGGTTGGGAAGCTAATAATCGATTTACTTGGTTGGGAAGCTAATAATAGATTTACTTGTTTGGGAAGCTAATAACCGATTTACTTGTTTGGGAAGCTAATAATCGATTTACTTGGTTGGGGAGCTAATAATAGATTTACTTGGTTGGGAAGCTAATATGATCGATTTACTTGTTTGGGAAGCTAATAATAGATTTACTTGGTTGGGAAGCTAATATGATCGATTTACTTGGTTGGGAAGCTAATAATAGATTTACTTGGTTGGGAAGCTAATAATAGATTTACTTGGTTGGGAAGCTAATAATAGATTTACTTGGTTGGGAAGCTAATATGATCGATTTACTTGGTTGGGAAGCTAATAATAGATTTACTTGGTTGGGAAGCTAATAATCGATTTACTTGGTTGGGAAGCTAATAATAGATTTACTTGGTTGGGGAATGGGGAGCTAATAATAGATTTACTTGGTTGGGAAGCTAATAATAGATTTACTTGGTTGGGAAGCTAATACCCGATTTACTTGTTTGGGAAGCTAATAATCGATTTACTTGGTTGGGGAGCTAATAATAGATTTACTTGGTTGGGAAGCTAATATGATCGATTTACTTGTTTGGGAAGCTAATAATCGATTTACTTGTTTGGGAAGCTAATAATCGATTTACTTGGTTGGGAAGCTAATAATCGATTTACTTGGTTGGGGAGCTAATAATAGATTTACTTGGTTGGGAAGCTAATATGATCGATTTACTTGGTTGGGAAGCTAATAATCGATTTACTTGGTTGGGAAGCTAATAATCGATTTACTTGGTTGGGAAGCTAATAATCGATTTACTTGGTTGGGGAGCTAATAATAGATTTACTTGGTTGGGAAGCTAATAATAGATTTACTTGGTTGGGAAGCTAATATGATCGATTTACTTGTTTGGGAAGCTAATAATGGATTTACTTGTTTGGGAAGCTAATAATCGATGTACTTGGTTGGGAAGCTAATAATCGATTTACTTGGTTGGGGAGCTAATAATAGATTTACTTGGTTGGGAAGCTAATATGATCGATTTACTTGGTTGGGAAGCTAATAATCGATTTACTTGGTTGGGAAGCTAATAATCGATTTACTTGGTTGGGGAGCTAATAATAGATTTAATTGTTTGGGAAGCTAATAATCGATTTACTTGTTTGGGAAGCTAATAATCGAATTACTTGGTTGGGGAGCTAATAATAGATTTACTTGGTTGGGAAGCTAATATGATCGATTTACTTGGTTGGGAAGCTAATAATCGATTTACTTGGTTGGGAAGCTAATAATCGATTTACTTGGTTGGGGAGCTAATAATCGATTTACTTGGTTGGGAAGCTAATAATCGATTTACTTGGTTGGGAAGCTAATAATCGATTTACTTGGTTGGGAAGCTAATAATCGATTTACTTGGTTGGGGAGCTAATAATCGATTTACTTGTTTAGGAAGCTAATAATCGAATTACTTGGTTGGGGAGCTAATAATAGATTTACTTGGTTGGGAAGCTAATATGATCGATTTACTTGGTTGGGAAGCTAATAATCGATTTACTTGGTTGGGAAGCTAATAATCGATTTACTTGGTTGGGGAGCTAATAATCGATTTACTTGGTTGGGAAGCTAATAATCGATTTACTTGGATGGGAAGCTAATAATCGATTTCTTTGGTTGGGAAGCTAATAATCGATTTACTTGGTTGGGAAGCTTATAATCGATTTACTTGGTTGGGGAGCTAATAATAGATTTACTTGGTTGGGAAGCTAATAATCGATTTACTTGGTTGGGGAGCTAATAATCGATTTACTTGGTTGGGAAGCTAATAATCGATTTACTTGGTTGGGAAGCTAATAATCGATTTACTTGGTTGGGGAGCTAATAATAGATTTACTTGGTTGGGAAGCTAATATGATCGATTTACTTGTTTGGGAAGCTAATAATCGATTTACTTGTTTGGGAAGCTAATAATCGATTTACTTGGTTGGGAAGCTAATAATCGATTTACTTGGTTGGGGAGCTAATAATAGATTTACTTGGTTGGGAAGCTAATATGATCGATTTACTTGGTTGGGAAGCTAATAATCGATTTACTTGGTTGGGAAGCTAATAATCGATTTACTTGGTTGGGAAGCTAATAATCGATTTACTTGGTTGGGGAGCTAATAATAGATTTACTTGGTTGGGAAGCTAATAATAGATTTACTTGGTTGGGAAGCTAATATGATCGATTTACTTGGTTGGGGAGCTAATAATCGATTTACTTGGTTGGGAAGCTAATATGATCGATTTACATGGTTGGGAAGCTAATAATCGATTTACTTATTTGGGGAATGGGGAGCTAATATGATCGATTTACTTGGTTGGGAAGCTAATAATCGATTTACTTGGTTGGGAAGCTAATAAAAGATTTACTTAGTTGGGGAATGGGGAGCTAATAATCGATTTACTTGGTTGGGGAGCTAATAATAGATTTACTTGGTTGGGGAATGGGGAGCTAATAATAGATTTACTTGGTTGGAAACCTAATAATAGATTTACTTGGTTGGGAAGCTAATATGATCGATTTACTTGGTTGGGAAGCTAATAATCGATTTACTTGGTTGGGAAGCTAATAAAAGATTTACTTAGTTGGGGAATGGGGAGCTAATAATCGATTTACTTGGTTGGGGAGCTAATAATAGATTTACTTGGTTGGGGAATGGGGAGCTAATAATAGATTTACTTGGTTGGAAACCTAATAATAGATTTACTTGGTTGGGAAGCTAATATGATCGATTTATTTGGTTGGGGAGCTAATAATAATAGATTTACTTGGTTGGGAAGCTAATAATCGATTTACTTGGTTGGGAAGCTAATAATAGATTTACTTAGTTGGGGAATGGGGAGCTAATAATCGATTTACTTGGTTGGGAAGCTAATATGATCGATTTACTTGGTTGGGAAGCTAATAATAGATTTACTTGTTTGGGAAGCTAATAACCGATTTACTTGTTTGGGAAGCTAATAATCGATTTACTTGGTTGGGGAGCTAATAATAGATTTACTTGGTTGGGAAGCTAATATGATCGATTTACTTGTTTGGGAAGCTAATAATCGATTTACTTGTTTGGGAAGCTAATAATCGATTTACTTGGTTGGGAAGCTAATAATCGATTTACTTGGTTGGGGAGCTAATAATAGATTTACTTGGTTGGGAAGCTAATATGATCGATTTACTTGGTTGGGAAGCTAATAATCGATTTACTTGGTTGGGAAGCTAATAATCGATTTACTTGGTTGGGAAGCTAATAATCGATTTACTTGGTTGGGGAGCTAATAATAGATTTACTTGGTTGGGAAGCTAATATGATCGATTTACTTGGTTGGGAAGCTAATAATAGATTTACTTGTTTGGGAAGTTAATAATCGATTTACTTGTTTGGGAAGCTAATAATCGAATTACTTGGTTGGGGAGCTAATAATAGATTTACTTGGTTGGGAAGCTAATATGATCGATTTACTTGGTTGGGAAGCTAATAATCGATTTACTTGGTTGGGAAGCTAATAATCGATTTACTTGGTTGGGGAGCTAATAATCGATTTACTTGGTTGGGAAGCTAATAATGGATTTACTTGGTTGGGAAGCTAATAATCGATTTACTTGGTTGGGAAGCTAATAATCGATTTACTTGGTTGGGGAGCTAATAAGAGGTTTCCTTGGTTGGGAAGCTAATAATCGATTAACTTGGTTGGGAAGCTAATAATCGATTTACTTGGTTGGGAAGCTAATAATCGATTTACTTGGTTGGGAAGCTAATAATAGATTTACTTGGTTGGGAAGCTAATAATCGATTTTCTTGGTTGGGAAGCGAATAAGAGGTTTCCTTGGTTGGGAAGCTAATAATCGATTAACTTGGTTGGGAAGCTAATAATCGATTTACTTGGTTGGGAAGCTAATAATCGATTTACTTGGTTGGGAAGCTAATAATAGATTTACTTGATTGGGAAGCTAATAAATCGGTTTACTTGGTTGGGAAGCTAATAATCGATTTACTTGGTTGGGAAGCTAATAATCCATTTACTTGGTTGGGAAGCTAAAAATCGATTTACTTGGTTGGGAAGCTAATAATCGATTTACTTGGTTGGGAAGCTAATAATCGATTTACTTGGTTGGGAAGCTAATAATAGATTTACTTGATTGGGGAGCTAATAATAGATTTACTTGGTTGGGAAGCTAATATGATCGATTTACTTGGTTGGGAAGCTAATAATAGATTTACTTGTTTGGGAAGCTAATAATCGATTTACTTGGTTGGGAAGCTAATAATCGATTTACTTGGTTGGGGAGCTAATAATCGATTTACTTGGTTGGGAAGCTAATAATCGATTTATTTGGTTGGGAAGCTAATAATCGATTTACTTGGATGGGAAGTTAATATGATCGATTTACTTGGTTGGGAAGCTAATAATAGATTTACTTGTTTGGGAAGCTAATAATCGATTTACTTGGTTGGGAAGCTAATAATCGATTTACTTGGTTGGGAAGCTAATATGATCGATTTACTTGGTTGGGAAGCTAATAATATATTTACTTGTTTGGGAAGCTAATAATCGATTTACTTGGTTGGGAAGCTAATAATCGATTTACTTGATTGGGAAGCTAATAATCGATTTACTTGGATGGGAAGCTAATAATATATTTATTTGTTTGGGAAGCTAATAATCGATTTACTTGGTTGGGAAGCTAATAATCGATTTACTTGTTTGGGAAGCTAATAATCGATTTACTTGGTTGGGAAGCTAATAATCGATTTACTTGGATGGGAAGCTAATAATCGATTTCTTTGGTTGGGAAGCTAATAATCGATTTACTTGGTTGGGAAGCTTATAATCGATTTACTTGGTTGGGGAGCTAATAATAGATTTACTTGGTTGGGAAGCTAATATGATCGATTTACTTGGTTGGGAAGCTAATAATAGATTTACTTGTTTGGGAAGCTAATAACCGATTTACTTGTTTGGGAAGCTAATAATCGATTTACTTGGTTGGGGAGCTAATAATAGATTTACTTGGTTGGGAAGCTAATATGATCGATTTACTTGTTTGGGAAGCTAATAATCGATTTACTTGTTTGGGAAGCTAATAATAGATTTACTTGGTTGGGAAGCTAATATGATCGATTTACTTGGTTGGGAAGCTAATAATAGATTTACTTGGTTGGGAAGCTAATAATAGATTTACTTGGTTGGGAAGCTAATAATAGATTTACTTGATTGGGGAGCTAATAATAGATTTACTTGGTTGGGAAGCTAATATGATCGATTTACTTGGTTGGGAAGCTAATAAGAGATTTACTTGTTTGGGAAGCTAATAATCGATTTACTTGGTTGGGAAGCTAATAATCGATTTACTTGGTTGGGGAGCTAATAATCGATTTACTTGGTTGGGAAGCTAATAATCGATTTATTTGGTTGGGAAGCTAATAATCGATTTACTTGGATGGGAAGCTAATATGATCGATTTACTTGGTTGGGAAGCTAATAATAGATTTACTTGTTTGGGAAGCTAATAATCGATTTACTTGGTTGGGAAGCTAATAATCGATTTACTTGGTTGGGAAGCTAATATGATCGATTTACTTGGTTGGGAAGCTAATAATATATTTACTTGTTTGGGAAGCTAATAATCGATTTACTTGGTTGGGAAGCTAATAATCGATTTACTTGATTGGGAAGCTAATAATCGATTTACTTGGATGGGAAGCTAATAATATATTTATTTGTTTGGGAAGCTAATAATCGATTTACTTGGTTGGGAAGCTAATAATCGATTTACTTGTTTGGGAAGCTAATAATCGATTTACTTGGTTGGGAAGCTAAGAATCGATTTTCTTGTTTGGGAAGCTAATAATCGATTTACTTGGTTGGGAAGCTAATAATCGATTTACTTGGATGGGAAGCTAATAATCGATTTCTTTGGTTGGGAAGCTAATAATCGATTTACTTGGTTGGGAAGCTTACAATCGATTTACTTGGTTGGGGAGCTAATAATAGATTTACTTGGTTGGGAAGCTAATATGATCGATTTACTTGGTTGGGAAGCTAATATGATCGATTTACTTGGTTGGGAAGCTAATAATATATTTACTTGTTTGGGAAGCTAATAATCGATTTACTTGGTTGGGAAGCTAATAATCGATTTACTTGATTGGGAAGCTAATAATCGATTTACTTGTTTGGGAAGCTAATAATCGAATTACTTGGTTGGGGAGCTAATAATAGATTTACTTGGTTGGGAAGCTAATATGATCGATTTACTTGGTTGGGAAGCTAATAATATATTTACTTGTTTGGGAAGCTAATAATCGATTTACTTGGTTGGGAAGCTAATAATCGATTTACTTGATTGGGAAGCTAATAATCGATTTACTTGGATGGGAAGCTAATAATATATTTATTTGTTTTGGAAGCTAATAATCGATTTACTTGGTTGGGAAGCTAATAATCGATTTACTTGTTTGGGAAGCTAATAATCGATTTACTTGGTTGGGAAGCTAAGACTCGATTTTCTTGTTTGGGAAGCTAATAATCTATTTACTTGGTTGGGAAGCTAATAATCGATTTACTTGGATGGGAAGCTAATAATCGATTTCTTTGGTTGGGAAGCTAATAATCGATTTACTTGGTTGGGAAGCTAATATGATCGATTTACTTGTTTGGGAAGCTAATAATCGATTTACTTGTTTGGGAAGCTAATAATCGATTTACTTGGTTGGGAAGCTAATAATCGATTTACTTGGTTGGGGAGCTAATAATAGATTTACTTGGTTGGGAAGCTAATATGATCGATTTACTTGGTTGGGAAGCTAATAATCGATTTACTTGGTTGGGAAGCTAATAATCGATTTACTTGGTTGGGAAGCTAATAATCGATTTACTTGGTTGGGGAGCTAATAATAGATTTACTTGGTTGGGAAGCTAATATGATCGATTTACTTGGTTGGGAAGCTAATAATAGATTTACTTGTTTGGGAAGCTAATAATCGATTTACTTGTTTGGGAAGCTAATAATCGAATTACTTGGTTGGGGAGCTAATAATAGATTTACTTGGTTGGGAAGCTAATATGATCGATTTACTTGGTTGGGAAGCTAATAATCGATTTACTTGGTTGGGAAGCTAATAATCGATTTACTTGGTTGGGGAGCTAATAATCGATTTACTTGGTTGGGAAGCTAATAATCGATTTACTTGGTTGGGAAGCTAATAATCGATTTACTTGGTTGGGAAGCTAATAATCGATTTACTTGGTTGGGGAGCTAATAATCGATTTACTTGGTTGGGAAGCTAATAATCGATTTTCTTGGTTGGGAAGCTAATAAGAGGTTTCCTTGGTTGGGAAGCTAATAATCGATTAACTTGGTTGGGAAGCTAATAATCGATTTACTTGGTTGGGAAGCTAATAATCGATTTACTTGGTTGGGAAGCTAATAATAGATTTACTTGATTGGGAAGCTAATAAATCGATTTACTTGGTTGGGAAGCTAATAATCGATTTACTTGGTTGGGAAGCTAATAATCCATTTACTTGGTTGGGAAGCTAATAATCGATTTACTTGGTTGGGAAGCTAATAATCGATTTACTTGGTTGGGAAGCTAATAATCGATTTACTTGGTTGGGAAGCTAATAATAGATTTACTTGATTGGGGAGCTGATAATAGATTTACTTGGTTGGGAAGCTAATATGATCGATTTACTTGGTTGGGAAGCTAATAATAGATTTACTTGTTTGGGAAGCTAATAATCGATTTACTTGGTTGGGAAGCTAATAATCGATTTACTTGGTTGGGGAGCTAATAATCGATTTACTTGGTTGGGAAGCTAATAATCGATTTATTTGGTTGGGAAGCTAATAATCGATTTACTTGGTTGGGAAGCTAATATGATCGATTTACTTGGTTGGGAAGCTAATAATAGATTTACTTGTTTGGGAAGCTAATAATCGATTTACTTGGTTGGGAAGCTAATAATCGATTTACTTGTTTGGGAAGCTTATAATCGATTTACTTGGTTGGGGAGCTAATAATCGATTTACTTGGATGGGAAGCTAATAATATATTTACTTGTTTGGGAAGCTAATAATCGATTTACTTGGTTGGGAAGCTAATAATCGATTTACTTGATTGGGAAGCTAATAATCGATTTACTTGGATGGGAAGCTAATTATATATTTATTTGTTTGGGAAGCTAATAATCGATTTACTTGGTTGGGAAGCTAATAATCGATTTTCTTGGTTGGGAAGCTAATAATCGATTTATTTGGTTGGGAAGCTAATAATAGATTTACTTGGTTGGGAAGCTAATAATCGATTTACTTGGTTGGGGAGCTAATAATAGATTTACTTGGTTGGGAAGCTAATATGATCGATTTATTGGTTGGGAAGCTAATAATAGATTTACTTGTTTGGGAAGCTAATCATCGATTTACTTGTTTCGGAAGCTAATAATCGATTTGCTTGGTTGGGGAGCTAATAATCGATTTACTTGGTTGGGGAGCTAATAATAGATTTACTTGGTTGGGAAGCTAAGAATCGATTTACTTGGTTGGGAAGCTAATAATCGATTTGCTTGATTGGGAAGCTAATAATCGATTTACTTGGTTGGGAAGCTAATAATCGATTTACTTGGTTGGGAAGCTAATAATCGATTTACTTGGTTGGGGAGCTAATAATCGATTTACTTGGTTGGGAAGCTAATAATCGATTTTCTTGGTTGGGAAGCTAATAAGAGGTTTCCTTGGTTGGGAAGCTAATAATCGATTAACTTGGTTGGGAAGCTAATAATCGATTTACTTGGTTGGGAAGCTAATAATCGATTTACTTGGTTGGGAAGCTAATAATAGATTTACTTGATTGGGAAGCTAATAAATCGATTTACTTGGTTGGGAAGCTAATAATCGATTTACTTGGTTGGGAAGCTAATAATCCATTTACTTGGTTGGGAAGCTAATAATCGATTTACTTGGTTGGGAAGCTAATAATCGATTTACTTGGTTGGGAAGCTAATAATCGATTTACTTGGTTGGGAAGCTAATAATAGATTTACTTGATTGGGGAGCTAATAATAGATTTACTTGGTTGGGAAGCTAATATGATCGATTTACTTGGTTGGGAAGCTAATAATAGATTTACTTGTTTGGGAAGCTAATAATCGATTTACTTGGTTGGGAAGCTAATAATCGATTTACTTGGTTGGGGAGCTAATAATCGATTTACTTGGTTGGGAAGCTAATAATCGATTTATTTGGTTGGGAAGCTAATAATCGATTTACTTGGTTGGGAAGCTAATATGATCGATTTACTTGGTTGGGAAGCTAATAATAGATTTACTTGTTTGGGAAGCTAATAATCGATTTACTTGGTTGGGAAGCTAATAATCGATTTACTTGTTTGGGAAGCTTATAATCGATTTACTTGGTTGGGGAGCTAATAATCGATTTACTTGGATGGGAAGCTAATAATATATTTACTTGTTTGGGAAGCTAATAATCGATTTACTTGATTGGGAAGCTAATAATCGATTTACTTGGATGGGAAGCTAATAATATATTTATTTGTTTGGGAAGCTAATAATCGATTTACTTGGTTGGGAAGCTAATAATCGATTTTCTTGGTTGGGAAGCTAATAATCGATTTATTTGGTTGGGAAGCTAATAATAGATTTACTTGGTTGGGAAGCTAATAATCGATTTACTTGGTTGGGGAGCTAATAATAGATTTACTTGGTTGGGAAGCTAATATGATCGATTTATTGGTTGGGAAGCTAATAATAGATTTACTTGTTTGGGAAGCTAATCATCGATTTACTTGTTTCGGAAGCTAATAATCGATTTGCTTGGTTGGGGAGCTAATAATCGATTTACTTGGTTGGGGAGCTAATAATAGATTTACTTGGTTGGGAAGCTAAGAATCGATTTACTTGGTTGGGAAGCTAATAATCGATTTGCTTGATTGGGAAGCTAATAATCGATTTACTTGGTTGGGAAGCTAATAATCGATTTACTTGGTTGGGAAGCTAATAATCGATTTACTTGGTTGGGAAGCTAATAATCGATTGACTTGGTTGGGAAGCTAATAATCAATTTACTTGGTTGGGAAGCTAATAATCGATTTACTTGGTTGGGAAGCTAATAATAGATTTACTTGGTTGGGGAGCTAATAATCGATTTACTTGTTTGGGAAGCTAATGATCGATTTACTTGGTTGGGGAGCTAATAATAGATTTACTTGGTTGGGAAGCTAATATGATCGATTTACTTGGTTGGGAAGCTAATAATCGATTTACTTGGTTGGGAAGCTAATAATCGATTTACTTGGTTGGGGAGCTAATAATAGATTTACTTGGTTGGGAAGCTAATAATCGATTTACTTGGTTGGGAAGCTAATAATCGATTTACTTGGTTGGGAAGCTAATAATCGATTTACTTGGTTGGGAAGCTAATAATCGATTTACTTGGTTGGGAAGCTAATAATCGATTTACTTGGTTGGGAAGCTAATAATAGATTTACTTGATTGGGGAGCTAATAATAGATTTACTTGGTTGGGAAGCTAATAATCGATTTACTTGGTTGGGGAGCTAATAATCGATTTACTTGGTTGGGAAGCTAATAATAGATTTACTTGGATGGGAAGCTAATATGATCGATTTACTTGGTTGGGAAGCTAATAATAGATTTACTTGTTTGGGAAGCTAATAATCGATTTACTTGGTTGGGGAGCTAATAATCGATTTACTTGGATGGGAAGCTAATAATATATTTACTTGTTTGGGAAGCTAATAATCGATTTACTTGGTTGGGAAGCTAATAATCGATTTACTTGATTGGGAAGCTAATAATCGATTTACTTGGATGGGAAGCTAATAATATATTTATTTGTTTGGGAAGCTAATAATCGATTTACTTGGTTGGGAAGCTAATAATCGATTTACTTGGTTGGGAAGCTAATAATCGATTTATTTGGTTGGGAAGCTAATAATCGATTTACTTGGTTGGGAAGCTAATAATCGATTTACTTGGTTGGGGAGCTAATAATAGATTTACTTGGTTGGGGAGCTAATAATAGATTTACTTGGTTGGGGAGCTAATAATAGATTTACTTGGTTGGGGAGCTAATAATCGATTTACTTGGTTGGGAAGCTAATAATAGATTTACTTGGTTGGGAAGCTAATAATAGATTTACTTGGTTGGGAAGCTAATAATCGATTTACTTGGTTGGGAAGCTAATAATCGATTTACTTGGTTGGGAAGCTAATAATAGATTTACTTGTTTGGGAAGCTAATAATCGATTTACTTGGTTGGGGAATGGGGAGCTAATAATAGATTTACTTGTTTGGGAAGCTAATAATAGATTTACTTGGTTGGGGAATGGGGAGCTAATAATAGTGTTGTGGATATGAGAATGTTTTTTTATTTTATTGTTGTGGTAAAATGTTGTTGTAAAAGGTTGTTGTAAAATATCACCCCTCCTCCCTCCGTTTGTGGTTGTATAAAGGTCAAAGGGCGTTCCCGTAGTTAGTCCATAAAACATACATGCAGGACACGATATATCTTTTTTGACAGTTATATCCTTATTCTGTGTTTTAGGGTAAGGCTGTGCCTCCCATTAATTGAAATACTCCATTGCACCAGTGAAAGAGATAGATTCCCTTCATTCCCACTCCCAACACTTCCATTCCCCCCTTTCCGTCAATTGCAATTCGCATTGCCAACTGCATGTTGGGCGGTTTTCCCTTCATCCGCCATTGACCACGAGGCAGGGTTGGGGGAAGGAAGGCGGGTCCCCACCTCGTCAGAGAGGGGAGGAGTGAGCCAGCCCCACTCGACCAACCATGAACAAGGGGTTTGGCTTGAGAGGGCGGGGAGAGAACGTTTGGGGGAGGTTCGCAAAGGTTGAGGGGCGGGGCCTATATAACCCACGGCGGGGGCGTTCCCAGAGGAGATGCACTTTGAGTTGGTCTGAGTTGGTTGGGAGTCGGTCGTCAAGTGCAGAGTGGTGAAGAGTCAGTCAGTAGAGGTGGTGGTCAAGTGGTTGCGTTGGTTGCGGTGAGGAGTCGGTGGTAAAGAGTGAGGGACCAAGAAAGAGAGAGAAAGAGTCCTGAAGCAAGAGAGGAAGTTGTTGAACTGGGTGGGACTAAGCAAGAGAGGAAGTTGTTGGACTGGGTGGGACTAAGGAAGGAGAGAGAACCCGTCACACCAATCCCCCAAGCTCCGCGTTGGCTCCACCAAGCGTTCACCTCCACCAAGGCTCCACCAAGCTCCGCGTTGGCTCCACCAAGCGTTCACCTCCACCAAAGCTCCACCAAGCTCCGCGTTGGCTCCACCAAGTGTTCACCTCCAGCCATCCACCTCCTGCCATTCCTGCCATTCCTGTCATTCCCCGCGTGAGTCTGCCTTTTGTTTGTTCTGTCCTGGGTTAATTAAGACTGTAGGTAAGCTAGTATTTTCCCTGTGTCACCTGCGTCTTATGTACTTGTAAACAAACGTGACTGCTTTCTTTTTGCTTGTGTGTAAATAGTCAATAAATTTAGTAGTATTTCCAAACCTTTTTGTCTTCTTTTCCTTCTTCACATCCGTGTCGCCTTTGTCTTTTCCCTATTGACTAGCTGTGGTGCGATCCGGCCAAAGTCCTGGGTGAATCGGGTGAGTCAGGGAACCTGTTAGGTCGCGGTAATACACCACCGCTCGGTCATCATAACATCTGTCCGCGATCTGTAACAATAGATTTACTTGGATGGGAAGCTATTAATAGATTTACTTGGTTGGGAAGCTAATATGATCGATTTTCTTGGTTGGGGAGCTAATAATAGATTTACTTGGTTGGGAAGCTAATATGATCGATTTACTTGGTTGGGGAGCTAATAATCGATTTACTTGGTTGGGAAGCTAATATGATCGATTTACTTGGTTGGGAAGCTAATAATCGATTTACTTGGTTGGGAAGCTAATAATCGATTTACTTGGTTGGGAAGCTAATAATAGATTTACTTAGTTGGGGAATGGGGAGCTAATAATCGATTTACTTGGTTGGGGAGCTAATAATAGATTTACTTGGTTGGGGAATGGGGAGCTAATAATAGATTTACTTGGTTGGAAACCTAATAATAGATTTACTTGGTTGGGAAGCTAATATGATCGATTTACTTGGTTGGGGAGCTAATAATAGATTTACTTGGTTGGGAAGCTAATAATCGATTTACTTGGTTGGGAAGCTAATAATAGATTTACTTAGTTGGGGAATGGGGAGCTAATAATCGATTTACTTGGTTGGGGAGCTAATAATAGATTTACTTGGTTGGGAAGCTAATATGATCGATTTACTTGGTTGGGAAGCTAATAATAGATTTACTTGATTGGGAAGCTAATAATCGATTTACTTAGTTGGGAAGCTAATAATCGATTTACTTGATTGGGAAGCTAATAATCGATTTACTTGGTTGGGGAGGTAATAATAGATTTACTTGGTTGGGAAGCTAATAATCGATTTACTTGGTTGGGGAGCTAATAATCCATTTACTTGGTTGGGGAGCTAATAATAGATTTACTTGGTTGGGAAGCTAATATGATCGATTTACTTGGTTGGGAAGCTAATAATAGATTTACTTGGTTGGGAAGCTAATAATAGATTTACTTGGTTGGGAAGCTAATAATAGATTTACTTGGTTGGGAAGCTAATATGATCGATTTACTTGGTTGGGAAGCTAATAATAGATTTACTTGGTTGGGAAGCTAATAATCGATTTACTTGGTTGGGAAGCTAATAATAGATTTACTTGGTTGGGGAATGGGGAGCTAATAATAGATTTACTTGGTTGGGAAGCTAATAATAGATTTACTTGGTTGGGGAATGGGGAGCTAATAATCGATTTACTTGGTTGGGAAGCTAATAATAGATTTACTTGGTTGGGGAATGGGGAGCTAATAATAGATTTACTTGGTTGGAAACCTAATAATAGATTTACTTGGTTGGGAAGCTATTCAAATATTTACTTGGTTGGAAAGCTTATAATAGATTTACTTGGTTGGGAAGCTATTAATAGATTTACTTGGTTGGAAAGCTTATAATAGATTTACTTGGTTGGGAAGCTATTTATAGATTTACTTGGTTGGGAAGCTATTAATAGATTTACTTGGTTGGAAAGCTTATAATAGATTTACTTGGTTGGGAAGGTATTAATAGATTTACTTGGTTGGGAACCTAATAATAGATTTACTTGGTTGGGAAGCTATTAATAGATTTACTTGGTTGGAAACCTAATAATAGATTTACTTGGTTGGAAACCTAATAATAGATTTACTTGGTTGGGAAGCTAATAATAATAGATTTACTTGGTTGGAAACCTAATAATAGATTTACTTGGTTGGAAACCTAATAATAGATTTACTTGGTTGGAAACCTAATAATAGATTTACTTGGTTGGGAAGCTAATAATAATAGATTTACTTGGTTGGGAAGCTAATAATAATAGATTTACTTGATTGGGAAGCTAATAATCGATTTACTTGGTTGGGAAGCTAATAATCGATTTACTTGATTGGGAAGCTAATAATAGATTTACTTGGTTGGGAAGCTAATAATCGATTTACTTGGTTGGGAAGCTAATAATCGATTTGCTTGGTTGGGAAGCTAATAATCGATTTACTTGGTTGGGAAGCTAATAATCGATTTACTTGGTTGGGAAGCTAATAATCGATTTACTTGGTTGGGAAGCTAATAATCGATTTACTTGGTTGGGAAGCTAATAATCGATTTACTTGGTTATAAATGAATAAAATGGGCGTGGCTTGTAAAAAGTGGGCGTGGTTACTTTTTCATGATGTGTGGCTCAGGAGGCTCTCACACCAGAACATTGATGGAGATTTTTAATTTCATCGATACTCAACAACGATATTTAAACGAAGAACTAAGTTCCAACGTATTCATTCCAACAACGATAGCGATGATTGTCATAAGAAATTCACGTTATTTCCTAATATAGAACATAAACAAATATTAATTGGCTCTGTGCGTTTAATGTACATATGATACAGGTAAGGTGTGAATAATGTGAAAGACCATCTTTGTCATCACATCAGTAATAACGAATCCTCCTGAGTCGTGGGAGAATGTTGGTTTTGAGATATAAAGTGCTGACAGTGAATGACTGTGTTGTTGCTCTCAGCACCTACATTCTCCTACTACTGTCATGACTTGATGATTGCTGTCCATCAACGCTCCCCACATAACTTGACTGAGCTTGAACAGTCTTGTGCAGGAAAATGGGCAAACATTGCCCAATCAAGGTGTGCAAAGTTGCTATTGGACTTTTCCCAAGACTCACAGCTGTAATTGCTGTCAAAGGTGCTTCCACCAGGTATTACCTCAATGGGGTGGACACTTATCAACCAATATATCCCAGTTTTGTATTTTAAATTAACTTTCTGAAATGTGTAGAATTTGTTTTTCCCTTAGAATTTGTGGATTACGATGTGTAGATAAAGGTGGAAAAAGTCTGTTTAATGCAATTTAATTCCAGGCTGTAAGTTTAAGGCAACAAAAGATGACAATTTTGAAAGGGGCCGGCGTCCAGGCCTTGCGGACCGCCGTCACGGGCCTCCGCGTCACCGAGGTGCCGTTCGACGCCGCGGGCACGGCCCTCCTATGCGACGTCTCCCTCGGCCGGCCTCGCCCATCGTGCCCGCTGGCTGGCAGCGCCCAGTGTTCGACGCCATCCGGGGCCTGTCCCACCCTGGCGCAAAGGCATCCCAGAAACTCGTCGGGGCGAAGTTCGTCTGGCATGGCCTCAGGAAGGACGTCCGCGACTGGGTCAGGACGTGCCTCGCGTGCCAGCGCGCAAAGGTCCATCGCCACACCCAGGCACCGTTAGCCCCGTTTACGGTGCCCGAGCGGCGGTTCAACCACGTGCACGTCGACTTGGTGGGACCTCTGCCCCCCTCGTGAGGGTTCACCCACCTCCTCACCATGGTTGACCGCACCACGCGGTGGCCAGAGGCCGTCCCATTGGCGGCGACGTCTGCGGCTGAGGTGGCGCAAGCCTTTATCGCCACTTGGGTTGCCCGGTTCGGTGCCCCCTCGGACATCTCGTCCGACCGCGGCCCCCAGTTCACCTCGGAGCTCTGGGCCGCGGTGGCGCAAGGGCTCGGGGTGAAGCTACACCACACCACGGCCTACCACCCCCAGGCCAATGGCCTGTGTGAGTGCTTTCATCGCTCCATGAAGGCCGCGCTCCGGGCTAGCCTCCCCGACGGCGGCTGGGTCGACAGGCTCCCCTGGGTCCTGCTGGGCCTCAGGACGGCGCCCAAGGATGACCTGCACGCGTCCTCGGCGGAGCTGGTCTTCGGGCAACCACTGTGGGTGCCGGGTGAATTTATCCCCGACTCCACGGCTCCTTGGTCCGCGGCGCAACAGCGCTCCGCCCTTCAGGAGACCGCCCGGAGGTTCGCCCCGGTGCCAACGGCACACCACGGTTGCCCGCCTTCCCACGTCGCCCCGGAGCTTCGCACGGCAAAGTACGTGTTCATCCGGCACGACGCCCACCGGGCACCGCTACGGCCCCCGTACGACGGGCCCTTCAGCGTGCTGGAGACCGGGGTCAAATTTTTCACGGTCGACATCGGCGGTGCCCCGGATCGCATTTCCGTGGACCGCCTCAAGCCGGCTCACCTCGATCCGGACCACCCCCCGCCAGCAGCTCTGCCTCCGCGTCGAGGCCGCCCCCCCGGCGGTCGGACCCCCAGCACCCCCCAGCCCCGCCGGCCCGCTACCCCCCAGCCCTGCACCCATCGCCAGGGGGCGTTTCGGCCGGGTCATCCGGTTTCCCCGCAAACTCACCCTTCAGGTGCGTGGGAATTCTGGGGGGGGGGGGGCGCGTGTGGCAGGCACATGGGGCAATAATTCCATGCACCAGTGGGTGGCGCGAGTGCCCAGGCGGGGACCGATGGTACATGCCCCGCCCTTCGACCGAGCGGCCACGCCCGGGGACTAGGCGTGGCCTCGGCACATATATGCGGGCTCTAAGCTCGAGCCCGCCCAGTGCTGCAGTTCGAGCTTTCGAAATAAAGACTCTTTTGGTTTTAACAAACGCGTTGTGGCCTACCTCTTTGGCAAGCAAGTTGTGAGTGCGCAGCACCACACTTCAGTGTAGACTTTCTTTTGGCACTGTATGAACCTATTGGTGAAATTGTTGTTAATAATAGGAAAGAAAACTTGACCTTGCTAAGTACAAAACATTAATTCCCAGAGGGTTTGTGTAAAAGATTCCCAAAATCCTAAACGCAAATTGCAAATCTGTCAATCACTTTGAAGCGCGGTGCTACGCGCGCTACTTGTTTAGCAAGGAGGAAGCGGTCAACGCGGTAAGTTGAAAGAGTCTTTATTGCAAGAGCTCCACTGTAGCACTGAGGAGCTCGGGGCTGCGAGCCCCGTGTATATCCCGAGGCCACGCCTACCCCTCGGGCGTGGCCAACGCCCACTTGGTGCGCGGAATGACGCCATCACGCCAGTGAGCTTTCGTGTCTGCCACACGCGCCCCCCAAGAATTCCCACGCACCTGGAGGGCCAGTTTGTGGGGCAAACGGATGACCCGGCTGAAGCGCCCTCTGGCGACTGGCGGCGTCCGGGGTGCAGGGACGCCAGCTGGGATGCCTCCGGCTGCACCCGGGAAAGGGTGCAGGACCGGGGGGCGGTGTGCCGTTGGGCCTGGGCAGTGCCGGGGGTCCGCCCGCAGGGGGGCGGCCCCGACGCGGGGGCCGAGCCACCGGCGGTGGGTGGTCCACGTCGATGTGGGCCGGCTTGAGGCGATCCACTGAGACGCGGTCGGGAGTACCGCCGATGTCCAAGGTGAAATGTTTCACCCTGGTCTCCAGCACGCGGAAAGGCCCATCGTACGGGGGCTGCAGTGGTGTCCGGTGGGCGTCGTGCCGGACGAAGACGTACTCCGCGGTGTGAAGCTCCGGGGCGACGTGCGTAGGCGGGTGCCCGTGGTGCGCCGTCGGCACCGGGGCGAACCTCCGGGCTGTCTCCTGCAGCGCGGAGCGCTCCTGCGCCGCGGACCATGGTGCCGTGGGGTCGGGGAGGAACCTGCCCGGCACCCGCAGCGGTTGTCTGAAGACCAACTCCGCCGCAGATGCGCGCAGGTCGTCCTTGGGCGCCGTCCGGAGGCCCAGCAGGACCCAGGGGAGCCTGTCGACCCAGCCGCCGTCGCGGAGGGTGGCCCGGAGCGCGGCCTTCAATGAGCGGTGGAACTGCTCGCACAGGCCGTTGGCCTGGGGGTGGTGGGCCGTGGTTCGGTGCAGCTGGACCCCGAGCCCCCGCGCGACCGCCCCCCTGAGCTCCGAGGTGAACTGGGGGCCGTGGTCAGACGAGATGTCCGAGGGGGCACCGAACCGGGCGACCCAGGTGGCGATGAACGCCTGTGCGACGTCCGCCGCCGTCGTCGCCGCCAAAGGCAAGGCCTCTGGCCACCGGGTGGTGCGGTCCGCCATTGTGAGGACATGGGTGAAACCCCACGAGGGGGGCAGAGGTCCCACCAGGTCCACGTGAACGTGGTCGAACCTACGTTCCGGCACCGTAAACGGGGCCAACGGGGCCTGGGTGTGGCGGTGCACCTTCGCGCGCTGGCACGCGAGGCACGTCCTGGTCCAGCCGCGGACGGCCTTCCGGAGGCCATACCAGACAAACTTGTCGGTGACCAACCTCTGGGAGGCCTTCGTGCCCGGGTGGGACAGGCCGTGGATGGCGTCAAAAACCTGGCGCTGCCAGCCCGCGGGCACGATGGGGCGAGGCCGCGTGAGGGAGATGTCGCACAAGAGGGCTGTGCCCGCACCGTCGAATGGCACCTCGGTGACGCGGAGGCCCGTGACTGCAGTCCGCAAGGCCTGGACGCTGGGGTCGGCGGCCTGGTCCGCCGCCATCCGGGCATAGTTGATGCCAAGGTGGACTGCGTGGGCGACGGACCGGGAAAGGCAATCCGCCACCAGGTTGTCCTTCCCCGCGACGTGCCGGATGTCCGTCGTATATTCGGACACGGCCGAGAGGTGACGCTGCTGCCGGGCCGACCACGGCTTGGCGACCTTGCCCATCGTGAAGACCAGTGGCTTGTGGTCGACGAAGGCCGTGAACGCATGGCCCACGAGCAGATGGCGGAAGTGCCTGACCGCCAGGTGAAGCCCGAGCAACTCGCGGTCGAAGGTGCTATAATGGCGTTCAGGCGGGCGAAGCTGCCGGCTGAAGAACGCCAGCGGTTGCCAGGCACCACACACCCATTGCTCCTGCACCGCGCCCACCGTGTAGTTCGAGGCATCGGTGGTGAGGGCGATCGGTGCATCAGGCGCCGGGTGCGCGAGCATGGTGGCGTTAGCCAAGGCGAGCTTCGCGCCCGCGAACGCCGCATCCATCTGCTCGGTCCAGATAACGTCACCTTTGCCCGGCTTCCCTCGAAGGGCCTCGTGCAAGGGGCGCAGGAGCTGGGCAATGCGGGGCAGGAACCGATGGTAAAAGTTTACCATGCCCAGAAACTCCTGGAGCCCCTTGATCGTGCGGGGGCGCGGAAACCCCTTCACCGCCTCCACCTTGGCCGGTAGGGGGACGGCCCCATGCCTGGTGACACGGTGCCCCAAAAAGTCGATGTCGGCGATGCCGAACCAGCACTTGGCGGGGTTCACGATGAGGCCATGCTGGCCCAGGCGTTCGAAGAGCGTGCGGTGATGGTGGAGGTGCTCTTCGCGGGACGCGCTGGCGACGAGGATGTCGTCCAGGTAGACTTAGACAAAATCCAAGTCGCGCAAGACGCTGTTCATTAGTCGCTGGAACGCGTGAGCCGCATTCTTCAACCCGAAGGGCATCCGAAGAAATTCGAAAAGTCCAAATGGCGTGATGACCGCCGTCTTCGGGATGTCCTCCGGCCTGACGGGGACCTGATGGTAGCCGCATATGAGGTCCATCTTTGAAAAGAAGGACATGCCCGCCAACCGGGCAGAGAAGTCCTGAATGTGGGGGACGGGGTAGCGGTCGGGGGTGGTGGCGTCGTTGAGGCGCCGGTAGTCCCCGCACGGTTGCCATCCCCCACTGGGCTTTGGCAGGATGTGGAGTGGCGATGCCCAAGCACTCTCGGAGCGCCGCACGATGCCGAGCCGCTCCAGCGTAGCGAACTCCGCTTTAGCTACCGCGAGCTTCGTCGGCTCGAGGCGGCGTGCCCGGGCGTAGACCAGTGGCCCGGCGGTGGGGATGTGGTGTTCCACCCCGTGCTTGACGGCCGCCGCCGAGAAGGTGGGCCGCGTGAGGGCTGGGAAGCCGGCGAGGAGGCGGGTGAATTCGTCTGCTGCCGGAAGCGTACAGATCAACCTGGCCGAAACCGAACCGCTCAGCAAGCCGCTCGGCGAGCCGCTCGCTGAGCCGCTCCGGGAGCTGCTCAACGGGGCGGGCAGCGCGCAAGCGAGCGAGCTGAACGTCTCGGCCTGGATGAGCCTTCTATGCTTTACATCCACCAACAGGCCATTGGCACACAGGAAGTCCGCGCCAAGCAGTGCCATAGGCACGTCTTCAGTGACGAACGACCACCGGAAAACCTGCCCTCCGAACCACAGAGAAAGGCAGCGTTTTCCGTATGTGCGTATGGACGTACCGTTGGCAGCAAGCAGCGCGGGGCCCCGGCCCGCCGTCTGCTTGTCGGACGTACTGGCGGGAACGACACTCACCTGCGCTCCCGTGTCGCACAGGTAACGGCACCCAGATAAGGTGTCTGTTATGAACAGTAGGCTGTTTGAACGGCCGGCGCTCAGTGCCACTACTGAGGGCCGGCCCGGGCGTTTCCTGACCTGCCGAATGAGCATGGCGGGCGACATTGCCGAGCCTCGTGGCCGAACTGGGCGTGGAAAAAACACCAGGTTGGCGGAGGAGGCCGCGGTTTTCTCCGCGGCGGCGGTGGTGGGCGGGGCGTGGTGGCGGCCGCGAGGTGTGCATCAGCATCAGCCACGAGGTGTGCATCAGCCTCGGGATGCGCGACGGCCGCGCCAAAACTCGCCTGCGTGTCCAAAGCCGCGAAGAACTTGTCGGCCTCGGCAGCGAGAGCTCGGGGTTCCGTCGCCGCAGAACTGGCCAACGCGAGGCGTACTCGTGCCGGCAGCTGGCGTCGAAACAACGCCCGGAATAGAACATTCGGGGTTTCGTCGCCCATCAGCGACAGCATATGGTCCATTCGGACCGACGGTCGCGTGTCGCCGAGCTCGGGGAGGTCCAGGAGGCGGTCGGCCCGTGCGTCCACCGTGAGGCCGAACGTGGCGAGGAGGAGACGCTTGATGGCCTCGTACCTGCCGTTGGCCGGTGGGTTCCTCAGGACCGACACGACGCGGGCGGCCGTGCCGGGCCCGAGGGAGGCGACCACGTGGCAGTACATGGTCTCGTCCACCGTGATGCCTCGAAGTCGGAACTGGGCTTCTGCCTGCAGGAACCAAACTTCAGCTTGAGCCTCCCAGAACTCGGGGAGTTTGATTGTGACCGCATTGGTTGCCATTGCTGTGGTGGGTTCGGTGGTCAGCGACGGCTGGCCAGAACGTCGGAGGGTCACCAATGAAGCGCGGTGCTACGCGCGCTACTTGTTTAGCAAGGAGGAAGCGGACAACGCGGTAAGTTGAAAGAGTCTTTATTGGAAGAGCTCCACTGTAGCACTGAGGAGCTCGGGGCTGCGAGCCCCGTGTATATCCCGAGGCCGCGCCTACCCCTCGGGCGTGGCCAACGCCCACTTGGTGCGCGGAATGATGCCATCACGCCAGTGAGCTTTCGTGTCCGCCACAACTTCATATTTGTGGAAAGTTATGCAGATCTGATTGGTTGGTTTTTTATTGCGAATGGTCACGTGGCCGCTGCATCCACAGTGCTTCTGCACATTTCCGCCAAAACGACAGAGGAGGAAGGGAGGAATATGAACAGCTAACAATACATTTTAATAATAATTAACACACACACACACACACACACACACGCACACACACACAAACTGTGTTTTATATATATATAGATGTAACCAGCCTTGCCTACTCGGGGCTGATCAAACTACAGCATAAAAATCACACGTGTCCGAAGGAAGTAGTTTAGTTTGGCATTTTAAATATGAAATAGGCAAGGCCTAGAAACAAACGAAACCCATTATAATTATCCTTTAGAACCACCAGAATTACCCTTTAGAACCACCAGAATTACCCTTTAGAACCCTTCAGAACTACCCTTTAGAACCCTTTAGAATTACCCTTTAGAACCCTTCAGAATTACCCTTTAGAACTCTGTATAATTATCCTTTAGAACCATCGAGAATTACCCTTCAGAACCCTTCAGAATTACCATTTAGAACCCTTCAGAATTTCCCTTTAGAACCCTCCAGAATTACCCTTTAGAACACTCCAGAATTACCCTTTAGAACCCTTCAGAATTACCCTTTAGAATCACCAGAATTACCCTTTAGAACACTCCAGAATTACCCTTTGGTGCCCCCCAAATTTACCCTTTAGAATCCCCCAGAATTACCCTTTAGAACCCATCAGAATTTCCCTTTAGAACCAATCAGAATTACCCTTTATAAACCTCCAGAATTACCCTTTAGAACCCTCCAGAATTTCCCTTTAGAACCCCCCATAATTACACTTTAGAACCCATCAGAATTTCCCTTTAGAACCCCCCATAATTTCCCTTTAGAACCCATCAGAATTTCCCTTTAGAACCCTCCAGAATTTCTCTTTAGAACACTCCAGAATTACCCTTTGGTACCCCCCAAATTTGCCCTTTACAATCTCCCAGAATTACCCTTTAGGACACTCCAGAATTAACCTTTGGAACCCATCAGAATTTCCCTTTAGAACCAATCAGAATTACCCTTTATAAACCTCCAGAATTACCCTTTAGAACACTCCAGAATTACCCTATAGAACCCCCAGAACCACCAGAATTACCCCCATAATTACCCTTTAGAACCCCCAGAATTACCCTTTAGAACCCCCCCAGAATTACACTTTAGAACCCCCATAATTACCCTTTAGAATCCCACACAATTACCCTTTAGAAACCCCCAGAATTACCCTTTAGAACCATTCAGAATTACCCTTTAGAAACATTCAGAATTACCCTTTAGAACCCTTCAGAATTACCCTTTAGAAACATTCAGAATTACCCTTTAGAACCATTCAGAATTACCCTTTAGAACCATTCAGAATTACCCTTTAGTACACTCCAGAATTACCCTTTATAACCCCCCAGAATTACCCTTTATAACCCCCTAGAATGACCCTTTAGAACCCTTCAGAATTATCCTTTATAACACCCCAGAATTACCCTTTATAACCCTCCGGAATTACTCTTTAGTACACTCCAGAATTACCCTTTATAACCCCACAGAATTACCCTTTATAACCCCCCAGAATTACCCTTTATAACCCTTCAGAATTACCCTTTAGTACACTCCAGAATTACCCTTTGGAACCCCTCAGAATTACCCCACAGAACCCTTCAGAATTACCCTTTAAAACCCATTATAATTATCCTTTAGAACCACCAGAATTACCCTTTAGAACCTCCAGAATTACCCTTTAGAACCCCCCAGAATTAACCTTTAGAACCTCCAGAATTACCCTTTAGAAGCCTTCAGAATTACCGTTTATAACCCATCAGAATTATCCTTTAGAATCCTTTATAACCCCCAGAATTACCCTTTAGAACCCATCAGAATTACCGTTTAGACTTTAGAACCTTCAGAATGACTATTTAGACAACAACAACAACAACAACATGCATTTTAAGCCCATTTTCCCTGCTAGAGCGGGGGTTAGCCTTGCGGTCCCCATGACAATCTTCTCCATTTTGCCCTATTTTCTGCATCTCTCCTTGTTAACCCCCTTGCCCGCATTTCTTGTTCCACCATCTTTAGCCAAGTCTTTCTCGGTCTTCCCCGTCCTCTACTTCCTTCTACATTCATTTCCATCACTCTTCTCAACCAGTCACTTTCATCCTTCCTCAACACATGACCAAACCATCTCAACCTGTTCCTCTTCACAGCATCAATCACAGGCTCTATTCCCATCATCTTTCGCAATTCATCATTTGTCTTCCTCTCTCTCAACGACACTCCGCACATCCGTCGAACCATTCGCATTTCCACCCTTTCCAGCTTTCATTGCTGCTCGACATTCATTACCCATGTCTCGCTCCCATAAATCATAACACTTCTCACACATGCAGCATACACCTTTCCCTTCAGCTTCAACGGCACTCCCCTCCTCGTCAGCACGCCACTCAGTTCCCGAAACTTCTTCCATGCACATCTCACTCGAGCAACCGTTGCCGAGTCTGATCCACCTTCTCCATTCAGCATGTCTCCGAGGTAGCAAAATGTTTTCACACCTTCCAGCTTCACGCCGTCTCCAAGATCCACCTCAACATTTCCTCCATCTGCAGCTCCCTCTGTGCACACCTTACATTTGAATGTAGCTGCCACACTGGTTAATGACCCTCTCAGACCACTACTGATGGTCCCTCTCAGACCCTCTCAGACAAATTTTTTTTGATGAACCCACTCAGCGCACATTGTACATTGAATGGAGTTCACTCCGACACCCTTCCTGCACACAGCACATGGCCACTTGCCAGTTCTTTCCACCTCACCACGTGCTTTACCACTTGCCATCACCTTCGTCGTTCCTATATTCACCTTCAGACCTTTTGTCTCCATACATTCCTTCCACTTGTTCATCTTTTCCTTCAGTCCATCCATGCTTTCCGCAATCAACACCAGATCATCTGCATACAACAACTCCCACGGTAAACCCTCCTTTACGTTCCGAGCCAGCACCTCCATCACAGCTACAAATAGTAGTGGTCTTAGTACCGACCCCTGATGCACTCCCACCTTCACCTCAAACTCACCACTGTTCCGTCCTTCGTCCTTACAGCTGTGCGGGCTCTTTTGTACATTGCCATCACGACTCTGATAAACCATTCCTCCACTCCTAACTTCCTCAGTGCCCATGTCAATACTTCGCGTGGAACCCTATCAAATGCTTTCTCCAGATCAACAAACCCAAGAAACAACTTCTTCCTCTTCTCCATGTACTTCTCCTGCAACTGCCTCACAATAAAAAGCGCGTCTGTCGTTCCTCTTCCTGGCATAAATCCAAACTGCATTTCGTCGATCTTCACCTTCTTCCTTATCCTCCTCTCCAACACCCTTTCCAATACCTTCAATCCATGCTCCAATAACTTTATCGCTCGGTACGAGCCACACTCCAGAGCGTCACCTTTCCCCTTGTATAGAGGGACGAGGGTACTGAGTTCCCAATCCACTGCATTGCGACCTTCTTTCACCACCAGATTACAGATCTCTGTCATTCTCTTCACACCCCAACTTCCTGCTGCCTTCAACATATCTCCCACAACTCCCGTCGGCCCTCCCGCTTTCTACTCTTCATTGCTTTTATCGCTTCCTCAACTTCCTTCTCGGTTATCTTCTCTGCCGGTCCTAAAACTGGGTTACTCTCTATGTTGCCATCCCATTCATTCTCTGCATTCGACAGCATTTCCATATATCTTTTCCATCTTCCTTTAATTCCATCTGGGTCCACAACGATTTGTCCCACTTCATCCTTCAAGCAACTCACCCCCATCACATCACACCTCTCTTTCGCTATCTGCTTTGCAATCCTGAATACCGCTCTCTGACCCTCTTCCGAATCCAAGTGTTCTCCGAACATTTTCCTACATGCCTCCTAAGCCTTTGCTACCTCTTTCTTTGCAGCCTTCTTGGGTAATATAATTACTATTTAGAACACTGCAGATATATAATCCGCCATATTTACCATCATTATGATTGGGGGAAGGTTTGCATGGTAAGTGTATACTCCGCCATATTTACCATCATTATGATTGGGGGAAGGTTTGCATGGTAAGTGTATAATCCGCCATATTTACCATCATTATGATTGGGGGAAGCTTGGTGGGGTAAATGTATAATCCGCCATATTTACCATCATTATGATTGGGGGAAGCTTGGTGGGGTAAATGTATAATCTGCCACATTTACCATCATTATGATTGGGGGAAGGTTTGCATGGTAATAGTATACTCCGCCATATTTACCATCATTATGATTGGGGGAAGATTTGCATGGTAAAAGTATAATCCGCCATATTTACCATCATTATGATTGGGGGAAGATATGCATGGTAAAAGTATACTCTGCCATATTTACCGTCATTATGCCTGTGGGAAGGTTTGCATGGTAAGTGTATAATCCGCCATATTTACCATCATTATGATTGGGGGAAGGTTTGCATGGTAAAAGTATAATCCGCCATATTTACCATCATTATGATTGGGGGAAGGTTTGCATGGTAATAGTATACTCCGCCATATTTACCATCATTATGATTGGGGGAAGATTTCCATGGTAAAAGTATCCTCCACCATATTTACCATCATTATGATTGGGGGAGGATTTGCATGGTAAAAGTATACTTCGCCATATTTAGCGTCATTATGATTGGGGGAAGGTTTGCATGGTAAAAGTATACTCCGCCATATTTACCATCAATATGCTTGGGGGAAGGTTTGCATGGTAAAAGTATACTCCACCATATTTACCATCATTATGATTGGGGGAAGGTTTGCATGGTAAAAGTATACTCCGCCATATTTACCATCATTATTATTGGAGAAAGATTTGCATGGTAAAAGTATACTCCGCCATATTTACCATCATTATGATTGGGGGAAGGTTTGCATGGTAAATGTATAATCCGCCATATTTACCATCATTATGATTGGGGGAAGGTTTGCATGGTAAAAGTATAATCCGCCATAATTACCATCATTATGATTGGGGGAAGGTTTGCATGGTAAATGTACAATCCGCCATATTTACCATTCTTATGATTGGGGGAAGGTTTGCACGGTAAGTGTATAATCCGCCATATTTACCATCATTATGATTGGGGGAAGGTTTGCACGGTAAGTGTATAATCCGCCATATTTACCATTATTATGATTGGGGGAAGGTTTGCACGGTAAGTGTATAATCCGCCATATTTACCATCATTATGATTGGGGGAAGGTTTGCATGGTAAAAGTATAATCCGCCATATATACCATCATTATGATTGGGGGAAGGTTTGCATGGTAAGTGTATAATCCGCCATATTTACCATCATTATGATTGGGGGAACGTTTGCATGGTAAATGTATAATCCGCCATATTTACCCTCATTATGATTGGGGGAAGGTTTGCATTGTAAATGTATAATCCGCCATATTTACCATCATTATGATTGGGGAAAGGTTTGCATGGTAAGTGCATAATCCGCCATATTTACCATCATTATGATTGGGGGAAGGTTTGCATGGTAAGTGTATAATCCGCCATATTTACCATCATTATGATTGGGGGAAGGTTTGCACGGTAAGTGTATAATCCGCCATATTTACCATCATTATGATTGGGGGAAGGTTTGCATGGTAAGTGTATAATCCGACATATTTACCATCATTATGATTGGGGGAAGGTTTGCATTGTAAATGTATAATCCGCAATATTTACCGTCATTATGATTGTGGGAAGGTTTGCATTGTAAATGTATAATCCGCAATATTTACCATTATTATGATTGGGGAAAGGTTTGCATGGTAAGTGTATAATCCGCCATATTTACCATTATTATGATTGGGGGAAGGTTTGCATGGTAAGTGTATAATCCACCATATTTACCATCATTATGATTGGGGGAAGGTTTGCATGGTAAATGTATAATCCGCCATATTTACCCTCATTATGATTGTGGGAAGGTTTGCATTGTAAATGTATAATCCGCAATATTTACCATTATTATGATTGGGGAAAGGTTTGCATGGTAAGTGTATAATCCGCCATATTTACCATCATTATGATTGGGGGAAGGTTTGCATGGTAAGTGTATAATCCGCCATATTTACCATCATTATGATTGGGGGAAGGTTTGCATGGTAAGTGTATAATCCACCATATTTACCATCATTATGATTGGGGGAAGGTTTGCATGGTAAATGTATAATCCGCCATATTTACCATCATTATGATTGGGGGAAGGTTTGCATGGTAAGTGTATAATCCGCCATATTTACCATCATTATGATTGGGGGAAGGTTTGCACGGTAAATGTATAATCCGCCATATTAACCATCATTATGATTGGGGGAAGGTTTGCATGGTAAGTGCATAATCCGCCATATTTACCATCATTATGATTGGGGGAAGGTTTGCATGGTAAGTGTATAATCCGCCATATTTACCATCATTATGATTGGGGGAAGGTTTGCATGGTAAGTGTATAATCCGCCATATTTACCATCATTATGATTGGGGGAAGGTTTGCACGGTAAATGTATGATCCGCCATATTAACCATCATTATGATTGGGGGAAGGTTTGCATGGTAAGTGTATAATCCGCCATATTTACCATCATTATGATTGGGGGAAGGTTTGCATGGTAAGTGTATAATCTGCCATATTTACCATCATTATGATTGGGGGAAGGTTTGCATGGTAAGTGTATAATCCGCCATATTTACCATCATTATGATTGGGGGAAGGTTTGCATGGTAAGTGTATAATCCGCTATATTTACCATCATTATGATTGGGGGAAGGTTTGCATGGTAAATGTATTGTTGTGGATATGAGAATGTTTTTTTTATTTTATTGTTGTGGTAAAATGTTGTTGTAAAAGGTTGTTGTAAAATATCACCCCTCCTCCCTCCGTTTGTGGTTGTATAAAGGTCAAAGGGCGTTCCCGTAGTTAGTCCATAAAACATACATGCAGGACACGATATATATTTTTTGACAGTTATATCCTTATTATGTGTATTATTGTAAGGCTGTGTCTTCCATTAATTGAAATACTCCATTGCACCAGTGAAAGAGAATAGATCCCCTTTCCTTCCCATCCCCAAAATCTCCCTTTCCTTCCCATCCCCAAAACCTCCATTTCCATATTACATCCCCTCTCATTGCTGAGCCCTCGATTCCCAATCACCTCCCCTCCAATAACCGCCATTGACCATGTGCTTTGAGTCGGAGAAGAAAGGCGTGTCTCCACCTTGTCAGAGGGGAGGAGGGGCGTGCCCGCCCGTCGTCATCCAGGGCGGAGCCCGAGGGTCGCGCGACCAACCAGGGCCGAGGTGAGCACCCCGATGGGCGTGTCCAAAACGCCGGCGGCGTAATCGCTGGAGGCACTATAAAAGGCGCAAACGGAGGTGAGTAGTGAGTTGGTCTGAGTCGGTTGCCAGAGAAGGGTCAGTGGTTGCGTTGGTAAGGAGTCGGTGGTCAGTTGGTTGCGGTGAGGAGTCGGTGGTGAGGAGTGAGTGAACCAAGAAAGAGTTGAGGGTTTGGACCAGACGAGTGGGACAAGGCCTGGCAAAGCACGCGACGTACACAGCAGCCAAAACAGCAGCGTGGGGCCTGGCCTGAACGGCGGCTGCTAAACGCGCCGGTTGTGCTGCGGGACCCCCTTTGGACCTCCCTCTCCCTCCAGCCATCCACCTCCTGCTTTTCCACCCTTCTTGTGGACGTGAGTTTGTTCTGTTTGTTCTGTCCTGGGAATAAGTTAAGTCTGTAGATAAGCTAGTATTTGCACTGTGTCACCTGCGTCTTATGTGTTGTAAATAAAACTTGATTGCTCCTTTTTGCTTGTGTGTGTAAATAATAAACCCCATTACTCGTCTGTACGTCTTCTCGTTTTATTCCTTTTTCCTCTTGCATTGCGTCGTTTTTGTCTTTTCCCTCATTGAGCAGCTGTGGTGCGATACGGCCAAGGTTCTGGGTGAATCGGCTGAGTCAGGGATCCTGTAACGGTCGCGGCAATACCAAACCGCTCGGTAACTAACATCTTAATCCGCGATCTGTAACAATTGGTGTCTGGGAGTGAGATTCGGGGCCCGAACCAAATTTTTAAAACATCTAAAAAAAAATTTGGTCAAAATTTGGAGCGTACGAAATTTGTTTTGTTTTACAAAACCCGAAATTTGAAATCGCGCCATGGCTGGTCAAGGCGACGGGATGCCGGTGGGAGAGATAGAGGGGTTAGGAGTAACCTAGGATCAAATGGAGGGGAGCAATGAGGAGGCGGTTGAGGGGGTGTCAGGTGCACAAAATGGCGCTCTCGCGCACGTGGTTACAGCGGCACCAAATTTAGCCACGCCCATGGTCGCGGCAGCCGAGCCAGAGATGCCAGAGTACATGCGAGTCTTTATGATTCAAATGATGGCAAAAATGGATGCTCAGGGTGAGCGGTTGGGAAACCAAATTGTGGGAATGAGGGCTGATAGTGAGCGAATGGGAAACCAAATGGGGGTAATGGGAAACCAAATGGGGGTAATGAGGGACGAAGCGAGGGGTACCGGTGAGGAGTTAGACAAGAAATTTGGGAAGTTAGACAAAAATTTTGAGGGGTTAGACAATGGGATAAAAGAGGTGAAAATGGGTTAATGGGGTTAGAAAATAGGATGGAGGACAAATTGCGGGAGATAGGGGAACAATCTGCCAGGGAAATCAAACGAATGGGAAACCAGATAGAGGAGGTGCAAATCGGGTTAGAAAGTAAACTGGATGCTCAGAGGGATGAATTGGGACAGATGAGGGTGGCATCTACAAAAGAGATGGAGGAGATGAAGGAGGAAATACGACGAGGGGTAAGTGAGGAGGTTTCAGGGCTACGCGAAGAGGTAAAGCGAGGTGAGAAGCGTATGGAGAAAGAGGTGAGAAATAATACGGCAAAGTTACAAGGGGGAATAGAAGATCTGACGGAGGAGGTGGAACAGCTGACGGAGGGACAAACGAAGTTAGTGGAGCAGGTTCAAAGGAACACTGCAGTACGCGGAGGGTTAAAGGCGACACAAAAAGAAATTAAAAATGACTTGATAGTGACACAGAGGCAATGTCAGATGGTACGTGAGGAACTGACAATGAGGGTGGACGAGGTGACAGAGATAATGGAGACAAAGGACCGGCAGGTGAGGATGCACACAGAGACGGTCACGGTAGCCTTAGAGGACGAACTTGAGGAGACGCACCGAGAAATAAAAGAGGTTAAACAAAAATTAGAGGAAGTGGAAGAAGAGGTGAGTGAAATTAAGAAGGGACGGACAGAAACTAAAAGAGAAATCCAGGAGGAGGTGATGGAATATGTGCAAGGTCGGTGCTCAACTCATAATGTGATGCTCACTAACCAAATAAAGAGTTTGCAGGTGGCAAAGGAGGTGCGGAGACGAGGTACGGAGGTGAGTGGCAATGTATATGATGTGAGGAAAGCTTCAGTCGGCTTGGGGATTGGTTTGGATCCGAGTGTTCGTGAGAGGCCGTTGGTGAAGTGTGCGACAGGTCAGGTGTGCGAAAAAAGAGGTGTGCGAGAATGTCCGACCATGGGGTGTGTGAGGAAAAAGTGCACGCCGAGGAGTGAGTATGCCGTCAGGAGCGAGTTGGTCGAAGCGCGTGTGTGAGGGAGCACAGGGAAGCGCGGTGTGGTGAGTGTTACGGAGGAAGTAACGAAAAAGTGTGCGCAAGAGGATGCGCGAGAAAGGTGTGTAACGGACGGGTGCATGGGGAAAGCGCATGCTGTCAAGAGTAAGGGAGAATGCATGCCTGTGGTGAGTGTTACAGAGGGTGTAACGGGACAATGTGCGCAAGAGTGTGCGCGAGAAAGGTGTGTAACGGACAGGTGCATGAGGAAAGAGTGCGCTGTCGAGAGTAAGGGTGAGCGCGCGACCGAGAGTGGAGGTGAGAGTAGTGAGAGTGACACGGAGCGTGAGTTGGTTGTGGCAGGTGAGCGAGGATGTACACCTGGAATGGAAGGATGCACACCTGGAATGGTAGAGCGTGAGTGGGAATGCACGCTGAATTGGTAGTGAGGCACGTGGTTGGGTGTACGGGTGAGAGCACACCTGTGATTGTCACAAAGGAGGTGACCGAGAAAGGGGCGCGAAGAGGTGTGTTGGTGAGGTGTGCGAGCGACGAATGTGTGCCAAGGTGTTCGGTGGTCAGGTGTGTGACCAAGTCGGCGAGCGGAATGAGTGTACCGAGGTGTGTAAGGAAAGGTACGAGGAGCATTGGAACGGCTGCATGTATGAGCAAGAAAGGGGTAGCGTATGCTTGTAAGCGTCCAGGTGAAGCATCGACGGTAACCGGTTTAAAGGTTAGAACGACTTATAGCCGAATCGGGCCCTCGGTGCGCGTCGGGCAGCTTCGCGTGCCGCGAGGACCAGCGGGGATCCGAACCACGGCGGTTTCGAAAGAACCGCCGTATGCGATCCACGCTGTGCCTCGCTTGGAACGGCCGCGTCCGGGCTCCACTAGGCGGAGCGGGCAGCTCGATAGGAAGGGTCGTCATGGCGACCACTTGCTATTGAGACGTGCCGGCAGGTCGAGATCGGGACATTGGATGGCTCCACGCCGAGGTGGTGCGTGGGATCTCGGGCCGGGTAAGCCCCCGCCCCTGCCCCGAATGCGGGACGCATCCAGCCGCCGGCACAAAAGAATCCGCGTTCATTGCTCGGCTGTACGAAGCCGGGCTGTAGACATGAATTGGCGCACCGAGAGGATGTAATAAGTAGACGGGTGATGAGGATAGTGTTTTGGCCCCGAAATTAGAAAAAAGCAAAATTTGATGATGGTATGGGTAGAATTGGCAGTAAATGGAAAATTTTTGAATTGGTTGGAATTTGGACGAGCAAAATTTATAGTGAGAGACCCCCGATGTGGGGGGATGGCAACGCTGTCATCCCTCACAGAAGGTGGGGGCAAATGCGCTATAGTTTATGGGGTGGCTATGACAACCGAGCCAGGGAGGGCTTGGATAATTGTAGGGATCTAGCGAAGATGACATTAGGTAACGTTAAGATTAGTTAGTGACTGATACCTGTAGTGGGGACGCAGGTAGTTTAGTGTGGATGATAATGACGTGGGAGCGCAATAGTTTAAAGGGACGACTGGGAAGCGCAAGTTTCAGAGGGGAGTAGTTAGCTGAGATGATGCCGTGTGTTTGAGAATTGAACAGGTGTGATTGCACAGGTGTGCAACTGAACAGGTGTGTGGAGCAGTGTATGAGGGAGTAGTGGTGATTGCGTGTTGTGTTGACCAAATGGTCCAGGAAGAGGAGGAGGGTGCAGGTGGCACCAGGTAGGATTGCACAGGTGTGCAACGGCAGGTCAATGAAAGACAGGTGTATGGAATAAATGGTATGGAGTATTGGAATGGATGGTCGTGGAGTGAGTATGGTGGAAATTGTGGAGTGGAGTGGATGGTGCGAAGGTGTGAATGGGGGAAGACTGGACCCCCATCATGGATACCCGGGGCGGGTAGTGTAAGTGTTAGGTAGAGGGTATAGGTAAATTGTGGTTGGATATTGGCATCTGTGGTGCGGGTGAAAGAATGGTCTTTGGATGGGTGCATTAGTGTTGTGGAAATGGCTGGGCGTGTAGCCTGTTAGTGTGTGTAGTTGGTTGGGCACTCCACCACTGTGAGGATGTCGGCCAGGTGAGGCCGCAGGTGGGCTCTGGGAGCCGGTAGTAGTTGTTGTGGATGGGGCCCGAGGATCCGGAGGACGGACCCGGGTAGCCCATTGCCAGCGGGCACCATGGGGTGACAGAGCCAGGAGGGGCTGTCCCCAGTTAGTTAGGTTAGGGTGAGGAGCTAGGTAAGCTCGGGTGGCAACTACAGTGGTGGAGGTGTGCAGGTGGGTAGACCTGCTGGGAGAGCTACACGTCGCGGCCCAGAAATTGTGCGAGGGCACCGGGAGATGAATCGGGGGAGTGAGACCCCAAATTGAGAAGCACCACAGTTTGGTCAATGGGAATTGGTTTTTAGAACCCATAGTGTAAGTTGGCCAATGGATTGGCAGGGAGAGACCCCGGGTAGTGTAAAGTGTGTTAAAGTCATTTAGAAAGTAGTTAGGATGAAGTCTCCTCGCACCATCTGCATCCACTCACCTGAGGTGACAGGTACTCCACACCATGCCATGTTTTGTTATTTTTACTGTGCAAATGTTTGGATGGTGAGACGCATCATGACGTGGGTGTGACATTGTGCTTTGATGTTCCATCTCTGCCTCCTTATGAGGATTGATGATGAATTTGGTGATGGCAAATTTTGAAGTAGAGGGATTGTGGAGACGAATTTGGTATAGGGGAAATATGGGGAAGACGTGACAGTAGTGACGAATTTGTAAATGTGTAGATTTTTGTACATATGGGGTAAGGGCAAGGGTAGGGTAGGTGACAGGGGGGTGACGTACGGTAGGGACGAGCTTTCTCACTTCGCCCTCCGTACGCATTTTGCCTTGCATTGCCTTATTGATGTGTACCCTTGTGACCTTACCCCTCGCTCAATTGTCTTTCCCCTTTTGTCTCCCACATGACCTGTGCGCCGTTGGGCGCCGAGGGGAGCGTGCGTGGGTCGGCCATTGTGCGCCCGAAATTCCCAGAACCAGCTGTCTGCATCGATGCACCACATTATGGACCACATGCCTGTGGCCGAGCACCACTTATGGACCCCATGGGTTGGGGCATGGCCCCTCTGCTGGAACCGGCCATGAGGGCCCGAAATATTGCTGGCGGACCTTGGCCACAGGGCACCGATGCCCCACAGGTGAACCACACATAGTCGGCCCTGTGGGCCCTAAATAAAGCAAATAAAAAGGACACATTGGGCACACTTTATTGAAAATAGGCCGCCAGTAAGCAAAGCAAAAGAATGACAACATCTGGAAGACCAAATAATAATAACCAGCAGAGGGAGCCGAAGAGCAAGAGATCACCTGCAGGGTTAGGGGTTGTTGATTTTATTTTTATGGAACACTGATGAACTATGGTGACTGCACCGATTGGTGCTTGGGTGCTTTAATGGTGCGTCGATGCAGAGCAGACTGTCTCCCCCCCAGAAAGAACAATCACAGGTCCTGGGTTAGTTTTGTAAATAAAAATAGCGTCATTGTAAATAATGCTTCCCACCGTCAGTGTATAGTTTGAAGACCATTCCGCAATTCGGTTAACTGTGGGCGTAAGTCTGTTAGGCAGGGTGCAATGGAGCAGCGGGACACATTTATTTATGTTTTAAAACTGTCGCACTCAGGGTCAGGTTAAAAGTAGAGGGAACTACACCTATGTGCCACACTAAGGTAAAAGTTATAGGCCCGGGACGTGCCTAAGGGGAGGAGGGTGCAGTGTTGTGGATATGAGAATGTTTTTTTTATTTTATTGTTGTGGTAAAATGTTGTTGTAAAAGGTTGTTGTAAAATATCACCCCTCCTCCCTCCGTTTGTGGTTGTATAAAGGTCAAAGGGCGTTCCCGTAGTTAGTCCATAAAACATACATGCAGGACACGATATATCTTTTTTGACAGTTATATCCTTATTATGTGTATTAGTGTAAGGCTGTGTCTTCCATTAATTGAAATACTCCATTGCACCAGTGAAAGAGAATAGATCCCCTTTCCTTCCCATCCCCAAAATCTCCCTTTCCTTCCCATCCCCAAAACCTCCATTTCCATATTACATCCCCTCTCATTGCTGAGCCCTCGATTCCCAATCACCTCCCCTCCAATAACCGCCATTGACCATGTGCTTTGAGTCGGAGAAGAAAGGCGTGTCTCCACCTTGTCAGAGGGGAGGAGGGGCGTGCCCGCCCGTCGTCATCCAGGGCGGAGCCCGAGGGTCGCGCGACCAACCAGGGCCGAGGTGAGCACCCCGATGGGCGTGTCCAAAACGCCGGCGGCGTAATCGCTGGAGGCGCTATAAAAGGCGCAAACGGAAGTGAGTAGTGAGTTGGTCTGAGTCGGTTGCCAGAGGAGGGTCAGTGGTTGCGTTGGTAAGGAGTCGGTGGTCAGTTGGTTGCGGTGAGGAGTCGGTGGTGAGGAGTGAGTGAACCAAGAAAGAGTTGAGGGTTTGGACCAGACGAGTGGGACAAGGCCTGGCAAAGCACGCGACGTACACAGCAGCCAAAACAGCAGCGTGGGGCCTGGCCTGAACGGCGGCTGCTAAATGCGCCGGTTGTGCTGCGGGACCCCCTTTGGACCTCCCTCTCCCTCCAGCCATCCACCTCCTGCTTTTCCACCCTTCTTGTGGACGTGAGTTTGTTCTGTTTGTTCTGTCCTGGGAATAAGTTAAGTCTGTAGATAAGCTAGTATTTGCACTGTGTCACCTGCGTCTTATGTGTTGTAAATAAAACTTGATTGCTCCTTTTTGCTTGTGTGTGTAAATAATGAACCCCATTACTCGTCTGTACGTCTTCTCGTTTTATTCCTTTTTCCTCTTGCATTGCGTCGTTTTTGTCTTTTCCCTCATTGAGCAGCTGTGGTGCGATACGGCCAAGGTTCTGGGTGAATCGGGTGAGTCAGGGATCCTGTAACGGTCGCGGCAATACCAAACCGCTCGGTAACTAACATCTTAATCCGCGATCTGTAACAGTATACTCCGCCATATTTACCCTCATTATCATTGGGGGAAGGTTTGCATGGTAAGTGTACAATCCGCCATATTTACCATCATTATGATTGGGGGAAGGTTTGCATGGTAAGTGTATAATCCACCATATTTACCATCATTATGATTGGGGGAAAGTTTGCATGGTAAGTGCATAATCCGCCATATTTACCATCATTATGATTGGGGGAAGGTTTGCATGGTAAGTGTATAATCCGCCATATTTACCATCATTATGATTGGGGGAAGGTTTGCATGGTAAGTGTATAATCCGCCATATTTACCATCATTATGATTGGGGGAAGGTTTGCACGGTAAATGTATAATCCGCCATATTAACCATCATTATGATTGGGGGAAGGTTTGCATGGTAAGTGTATAATCCGCCATATTTACCATCATTATGATTGGGGAAAGGTTTGCATGGTAAGTGTATAATCTGCCATATTTACCATCATTATGATTGGGGGAAGGTTTGCATGGTAAGTGTATAATCCACCATATTTACCATCATTATGATTGGGGGAAGGTTTGCATGGTAAATGTATAATCTGCCATATTTACCATCATTATGATTGGGGGAACGTTTGCATGGTAAATGTATAATCCGCCATATTTACCATCATTATGATTGGGGCAAGGTTGGCATGGTAAATGTAGAATCCGCCATATTTACCATCATTATGATTGGGGGAAAGTTTGCATGGTAAGTGCATAATCCGCCATATTTACCATCATTATGATTGGGGGAAGGTTGGCATGGTAAGTGTATAATCCACCATATTTACCATCATTATGATTGGGGGAAAGTTTGCATGGTAAGTGCATAATCCGCCATATTTACCATCATTATGATTGGGGGAAGGTTTGCATGGTAAGTGTATAATCCGCCATATTTACCATCATTATGATTGGGGGAAGGTTTGCATGGTAAGTGTATAATCCGCCATATTTACCATCATTATGATTGGGGGAAGGTTTGCACGGTAAATGTACAATCCGCCATATTAACCATCATTATGATTGGGGGAAGGTTTGCATGGTAAGTGTATAATCCGCCATATTTACCATCATTATGATTGGGGAAAGGTTTGCATGGTAAGTGTATAATCTGCCATATTTACCATCATTATGATTGGGGGAAGGTTTGCATGGTAAGTGTATAATCCGCCATATTTACCATCATTATGATTGGGGGAAGGTTTGCATGGTAAGTGTATAATCCGCCATATTTACCATCATTATGATTGGGGGAAGGTTTGCATGGTAAGTGTATAATCTACCATATTTACCATCATTATGATTGGGGGAAGGTTTGCATGGTAAGTGTATAATCCGCCATATTTACCGTCATTATGATTGCGAGAAGGTTTGCATGGTAAGTGTATAATCCGCCATATTTACCATCATTATCATTGGGGGAAGGTTTGCATGGTAAGTGTACAATCCGCCATATTTAACATCATTATGATTGGGGGAAGGTTTGCATGGTAAGTGTATAACCCGCCATATTTACCATCATTATGATTGGGGGAATGTTTGCATGGTAAATGTATAATCTGCCATATTTACCATCATTATGATTGAGGGAACGTTTGCATGGTAAATGTATAATCCGCCATATTTACCATCATTATGATTGGGGCAAGGTTTGCATGGTAAATGTAGAATCCGCCATATTTACCATCATTATGATTGGGGGAAGGTTTGCATGGTAAGTGCATAATCCGCCATATTTACCATCATTATGATTGGGGGAAGGTTTGCATGGTAAGTGTATAATCCGCCATATTTACCATCATTATGATTGGGGGAAGGTTTGCATGGTAAGTGCATAATCCGCCATATTTACCATCATTATGATTGGGGGAAGGTTTGCATGGTAAGTGTATAATCCACCATATTTACCATCATTATGATTGGGGGAAAGTTTGCATGGTAAGTGCATAATCCGCCATATTTACCATCATTATGATTGGGGGAAGGTTTGCATGGTAAGTGTATAATCCACCATATTTACCATCATTATGATTGGGGGAAGGTTTGCATGGTAAGTGTATAATCCGCCATATTTACCATCATTATGATTGGGGGAAGGTTTGCATGGTAAGTGTATAATCTGTCATATTTACCATCATTATGATTGGGGGAAGGTTTGCATGGTAAGTGTATAATCCGCCATATTTACCATCATTATGATTGGGGGAAGGTTTGCATGGTAAGTGTATAATCCGCCATATTTACCATCATTATGATTGGGGGAAGGTTTGCATGGTAAGCGTATAATCCGGCATATTTACCATCATTATGATTGGGGGAAGGTTTGCATGGTAAGTGTATAATCCGCCATATTTACCGTCATTATGATTGGGGGAAGGTTTGCATGGTAAGTGTATAATCCGCCATATTTACCATCATTATCATTGGGGGAAGGTTTGCATGGTAAGTGTATAATCCGCCATATTTACCATCATTATGATTGGGGGAATGTTTGCATGGTAAATGTATAATCTGCCATATTTACCATCATTATGATTGGGGGAAGGTTTGCATGGTAAGTGTACAATCCGCCATATTTACCATCATTATGATTGGGGGAATGTTTGCATGGTAAATGTATAATCCGCCATATTTACCATCATTATGATTGGGGGAAGGTTTGCATGGTAAGTGTACAATCCGCCATATTTACCATCATTATGATTGGGGGAATGTTTGCATGGTAAATGTATAATCTGCCATATTTACCATCATTATGATTGGGGGAACGTTTGCATGGTAAATGTATAATCCGCCATATTTACCATCATTATGATTGGGGGAAGGTTTGCATGGAAAGTGTATAATCTGCCATATTTACCATCATTATGATTGGGGGAAGGTTTGCATGGTAAGTGCATAATCCGCCATATTTACCATCATTATGATTGGGGGAAGGTTTGCATGGTAAGTGTATAATCCACCATATTTACCATCATTATGATTGGGGGAAAGTTTGCATGGTAAGTGCATAATCCGCCATATTTACCATCATTATGATTGGGGGAAGGTTTGCATGGTAAGTGTATAATCCACCATATTTACCATCATTATGATTGGGGGAAGGTTTGCATGGTAAGTGTATAATCCGCCATATTTACCATCATTATGATTGGGGGAAGGTTTGCATGGTAAGTGTATAATCTGTCATATTTACCATCATTATGATTGGGGGAAGGTTTGCATGGTAAGTGTATAATCCGCCATATTTACCATCATTATGATTGGGGGAAGGTTTGCATGGTAAGTGTATAATCCGCCATATTTACCATCATTATGATTGGGGGAAGGTTTGCATGGTAAGTGTATAATCTGTCCTATTTACCATCATTATGATTGGGGGAAGGTTTGCATGGTAAGTGTATAATCCGCCATATTTACCATCATTATGATTGGGGGAAGGTTTGCATGGTAAGTGTATAATCCGCCATATTTACCATCATTATGATTGGGGGAAGGTTTGCATGGTAAGCGTATAATCCGGCATATTTACCATCATTATGATTGGGGGAAGGTTTGCATGGTAAGTGTATAATCCGCCATATTTACCGTCATTATGATTGGGGGAAGGTTTGCATGGTAAGTGTATAATCCGCCATATTTACCATCATTATCATTGGGGGAAGGTTTGCATGGTAAGTGTATAATCCGCCATATTTACCATCATTATGATTGGGGGAATGTTTGCATGGTAAATGTATAATCTGCCATATTTACCATCATTATGATTGGGGGAAGGTTTGCATGGTAAGTGTACAATCCGCCATATTTACCATCATTATGATTGGGGGAATGTTTGCATGGTAAATGTATAATCCGCCATATTTACCATCATTATGATTGGGGGAAGGTTTGCATGGTAAGTGTACAATCCGCCATATTTACCATCATTATGATTGGGGGAATGTTTGCATGGTAAATGTATAATCTGCCATATTTACCATCATTATGATTGGGGGAACGTTTGCATGGTAAATGTATAATCCGCCATATTTACCATCATTATGATTGGGGGAAGGTTTGCATGGAAAGTGTATAATCTGCCATATTTACCATCATTATGATTGGGGGAAGGTTTGCATGGTAAGTGCATAATCCGCCATATTTACCATCATTATGATTGGGGGAAGGTTTGCATGGTAAGTGTATAATCCACCATATTTACCATCATTATGATTGGGGGAAAGTTTGCATGGTAAGTGCATAATCCGCCATATTTACCATCATTATGATTGGGGGAAGGTTTGCATGGTAAGTGTATAATCCACCATATTTACCATCATTATGATTGGGGGAAGGTTTGCATGGTAAGTGTATAATCCGCCATATTTACCATCATTATGATTGGGGGAAGGTTTGCATGGTAAGTGTATAATCTGTCATATTTACCATCATTATGATTGGGGGAAGGTTTGCATGGTAAGTGTATAATCCGCCATATTTACCATCATTATGATTGGGGGAAGGTTTGCATGGTAAGTGTATAATCCGCCATATTTACCATCATTATGATTGGGGGAAGGTTTGCATGGTAAGCGTATAATCCGGCATATTTACCATCATTATGATTGGGGGAAGGTTTGCATGGTAAGTGTATAATCCGCCATATTTACCGTCATTATGATTGGGGGAAGGTTTGCATGGTAAGTGTATAATCCGCCATATTTACCATCATTATCATTGGGGGAAGGTTTGCATGGTAAGTGTATAATCCGCCATATTTACCATCATTATGATTGGGGGAATGTTTGCATGGTAAATGTATAATCTGGCATATTTACCATCATTATGATTGGGGGAAGGTTTGCATGGTAAGTGTATAATCCGCCATATTTACCGTCATTATGATTGGGGGAAGGTTTGCATGGTAAGTGTATAATCCGCCATATTTACCATCATTATCATTGGGGGAAGGTTTGCATGGTAAGTGTATAATCCGCCATATTTACCATCATTATGATTGGGGGAATGTTTGCATGGTAAATGTATAATCTGCCATATTTACCATCATTATGATTGGGGGAAGGTTTGCATGGTAAGTGTACAATCCGCCATATTTACCATCATTATGATTGGGGGAATGTTTGCATGGTAAATGTATAATCCGCCATATTTACCATCATTATGATTGGGGGAAGGTTTGCATGGTAAGTGTACAATCCGCCATATTTACCATCATTATGATTGGGGGAATGTTTGCATGGTAAATGTATAATCTGCCATATTTACCATCATTATGATTGGGGGAACGTTTGCATGGTAAATGTATAATCCGCCATATTTACCATCATTATGATTGGGGGAAGGTTTGCATGGAAAGTGTATAATCTGCCATATTTACCATCATTATGATTGGGGGAAGGTTTGCATGGTAAGTGCATAATCCGCCATATTTACCATCATTATGATTGGGGGAAGGTTTGCATGGTAAGTGTATAATCCACCATATTTACCATCATTATGATTGGGGGAAAGTTTGCATGGTAAGTGCATAATCCGCCATATTTACCATCATTATGATTGGGGGAAGGTTTACATGGTAAGTGTATAATCCACCATATTTACCATCATTATGATTGGGGGAAGGTTTGCATGGTAAGTGTATAATCCGCCATATTTACCATCATTATGATTGGGGGAAGGTTTGCATGGTAAGTGTATAATCTGTCATATTTACCATCATTATGATTGGGGGAAGGTTTGCATGGTAAGTGTATAATCCGCCATATTTACCATCATTATGATTGGGGGAAGGTTTGCATGGTAAGTGTATAATCCGCCATATTTACCATCATTATGATTGGGGGAAGGTTTGCATGGTAAGCGTATAATCCGGCATATTTACCATCATTATGATTGGGGGAAGGTTTGCATGGTAAGTGTATAATCCGCCATATTTACCGTCATTATGATTGGGGGAAGGTTTGCATGGTAAGTGTATAATCCGCCATATTTACCATCATTATCATTGGGGGAAGGTTTGCATGGTAAGTGTATAATCCGCCATATTTACCATCATTATGATTGGGGGAATGTTTGCATGGTAAATGTATAATCTGCCATATTTACCATCATTATGATTGGGGGAAGGTTTGCATGGTAAGTGTACAATCCGCCATATTTACCATCATTATGATTGGGGGAATGTTTGCATGGTAAATGTATAATCCGCCATATTTACCATCATTATGATTGGGGGAAGGTTTGCATGGTAAGTGTACAATCCGCCATATTTACCATCATTATGATTGGGGGAATGTTTGCATGGTAAATGTATAATCTGCCATATTTACCATCATTATGATTGGGGGAACGTTTGCATGGTAAATGTATAATCCGCCATATTTACCATCATTATGATTGGGGGAAGGTTTGCATGGAAAGTGTATAATCTGCCATATTTACCATCATTATGATTGGGGGAAGGTTTGCATGGTAAATGTATAATCTGCCATATTTACCATCATTATGATTGGGGGAACGTTTGCACGGTAAATGTATAATCCGCCATATTTACCATCATTATGATTGGGGGAAGGTTTGCATGGTAAATGTAGAATCCGCCATATTTACCATCATTATGATTGGGAGAAGGTTTGCATGGTAAAAGTATACTCCGCCATATTTACCATCATTATGATTGGGGGAAGGTTTGCATGGTAAAAGTATACTCCGCCATATTTACCATCATTATGATTGGGGGAAGGTTTGCATGGTAAATGTATAATCCGCCATATTTACCATCATTATGCTTGGGGGAAGATTTGCATGGTAAAAGTATACTCCACCATATTTACAGTCATTATGATTGGGGGAAGGTTTGCATGGTAAAAGTATACTCCGCCAGATTTACCATCATTATGATTGGGGGAAGGTTTGCATGGTAAAAGTATACTCCGCCATATTTACCATCATTATGATTGGGGGAAGGTTTGCATGGTAAAAGTATACTCCGCTATATTTACCATCATTATGATTGGGGGAAGGTTTGCATGGTAAAAGTATACTCCGCCATATTTACCATCATTATGATTGGGGGAAGGTTTGCATGGTAAAAGTATACTCCGCCATATTTACCATCATTATGATTGGGGGAAGGTTTGCATGGTAAATGTATACTCCGCCATATTTACCATCATTATGATTGTGGGAAGGTTTGCATGGTAAATGTATAATCCGCCATATTTACCATCATTATGATTGGGGGAAGATTTGCATGGTAAAAGTATACTCCACCATATTTACCGTCATTATGATTGGGGGAAGGTTTGCATGGTAAAAGTATAATCCACCATATTTACCATCATTATGATTGGGGGAAGGTTTGCATGGTAAAAGTATACTCCGCCATATTTACCATCATTATGATTGGGGGAAGGTTTGCATGGTAAAAGTATCCTCCACCATATTTACCATCATTAAGATTGGGGGAAGGTTTGCATGGTAAAAGTATACTCCGCCATATTTACTATCATTATGATTGGGGGAAGGTTTGCATGGTAAAAGTAGACTCCACCATATTTACCGTCATTATGATTGGGGGAAGGTTTGCATGGTAAAAGTATACTCCGCCATATTTACCATCATTATGATTGGGGGAAGGTTTGCATGGTAAAAGTATCCTCCACCATATTTACCATAATTAAGATTGGGGGAAGGTTTGCATGGTAAAAGTATACTCCGCCATATTTACTATCATTATGATTGGGGGAAGGTTTGCATGGTAAAAGTAGACTCCACCATATTTACCGTCATTATGATTGCGGGAAGGTTTGCATGGTAAGTGTATTGTTGCGGATATGAGATTGGCCTCCATCCATATGCGCTTGTAAATATTCCCCTATTTCCCCAATACTTCCCAACTATCCCCAATCCCCCATTCCCTAGTCCCATTGTCTGTAAACAACACTCTGTAGCCCCGACCTTCCCCTATTTCCCCCATTAAATGTCGCATCCAGGTTCACCGCATCTCACGTAGACAACTATAGGACATGTTGCTAGTTATTCTTAGTCTATGTCAGTTAAGGACTCGTTTCCATTAATTCTGACTCTTCGTTGCACCAGAATGTGATTGTATGGCACCGTTAGAAAGTTTAGGACCTCCCAATACCTCCCCGCAGCTCTTCCTCATGGTACAACAACAACAACAACAACAACAGCGGCGGCGGCGCGGGGAGTGTGCGTCCTCACTCCGGCTTGGTTAGCCGCCATTGAACATGTGCTCCGACGGGGTTACCACGCAGGGGCTCGCTGTCAGCTCCTCGTCAAAGGCGGAGCCCGGTAACCCCCCGCACCCAATGGAAGCGGCGGACCGATTCCATCTGGGGCGGAGACAACGAGCCGAGGGCGTGTCACTCCCCGCTGGGCATGCGCAGGGAGAGGGAGGTGACGTGAGATGCGCCCCCAGCTTGGAGAGAGAAGACACCACCTCCGAGCGCTGAAATACCTCCCCGCATCTCTGGACCGGACCGTGTTGATTCTGCCCCTGAGCCAAGGTGCACCTTGAGCTATCGACTGCCTGTCCTTCCCTGCCATCAATCCCCGTGTAAGTCAGTCTTGTCCCGTTTGTCTGTGGTCTGTCGGGGATAGATAAGACTGTGTTTAAGTGCCCATCTTTTCTGTGCTTTACCTCTTACCGTGTAATCTACCCGTTTCTGCATCACCAATATTATATCCTCCTCCGGAGGTCTTGAGAACTGTACCCCTTGTGTCGTTGCATTTATCCCAGCCGTTGTGTCCTTTCCTTCATTGATTTAGCATAGCGCAACTTGGTCAACGTCGAGTGGAATCGGGCGGGATAGGGTTCTAATCGGGGAGTAACTGTGCGGACGCGGTAATACCAAACCGCTCGGTAAACTAACATCTAAAACCGCGTCTGTAACAATTGGTGTCGAGGAGTGAGATCGGACCCGAAGCGCGCTTCACGCGCTCGAAATTGTTAACGGCGAAATTTGATTTTGTTTTACAAAAATAAAAATCCGAATTTTGAAAGTCGCGCTATGGCGGATCAAGACGGCTGGGTTCCGGTAGAGGAGAGTGAGGCAGGGTCGATCCAGGACCAAATTGAGGGACATGAGGAGAGCGAAGCAGTGAGGGTGGCAGGGTCGCAAAATCGCGTCCTCGCGCACGAGGTTACGGGCGCGCAAAATGGCGCCTCGCACATGGCCACGGCGACCGCGCCCGCGACCGTAGTAGCGCCGCTGGTAGATTTGGACCTTTTTTTCATACAAATGAAGGCCCTTATGGCCCAGAATAGCGAGAAAATGAGGGAGGACATGGGGTCCAATAGCGAGAAATTGAGGGAGGACATGGGGGCCCAGATCGGAGGGTTAGGGAGTAGAATAGAGGGATTAGGAAACAAATTTGAGGGATTAGACAATAGATTAGGGGAAATACAGGAGGGGTTAATGGGGGTAGAAAACAGAATGGCCGCTCAAGAGAATCAAATGGAAGGGATGCAAAAGGGGTTAGAGGGGTTAGAAAACAGTATGGAAGGCAAATTGAGGGACATGAGGGACCAAGCAGAAAGGGAAGTTAAACAAATGGGGCAGCAGATAGAGGGGGTCAGAATGGGGGTAGAAACGAAATTGGATGCTCACAGGGAGGAAATGGAGCAGATGAGGGTGGCATCTGGGCAGGAGATGCAAGTGATGGGGGAGGAGATCAGAAGAGGGGTGAGTGAGGAGGTCGGAGGAGTGCGTGAGGAGGTGAGGCACTGTAAGGAGCGCATGGAGAAGGAGGTGAGAAAGGGGACTGTAAGTTACAAGGGGGCATAGAGGACCTGACGCAGGAGGTGGAACAGCTGACGGAGGGACAAAAAGGACTAACGGAGCAGGTTCAAAGGAACACTGCGGTATTAGGAGGGTTAAAAGCGACACAGAAAGAACTAAAAGACGACTTGATAGCGACGAAGAGGGAATGTCAGATGGTACGTGAGGGACTGACAACGAGGTTGGACGAGGTGACAGAGGTAATGGAGACGAAGGACCGGCAGGTGAGGACGCACATGGAAACGGTCAAGGTAGCCTTAGAGGACGAACTTGAGGAGACGTACCGGGAAATAAAAGAGGTAAAGCAGAAATTAGAAGAAGTGGAAGAAGGGGTGAGCGAAATTAAGAAGCGACGGAGAGGGGATAAGAAAGAGATAAAAGAGGAGGTAAAAGAATTGGTCCAAAGTCTGTGTTTGGATCGTGATGATGTGCTCATTAACCGGATGAGGGATTCGCAGGTGATGGAGGAGAAGCGAAGAGGAAGAGGACCCGGTGTAAGTGGTGACCAATATGGTCGTGCGTATGATGCGCCAGGTGATTTAATGAGCTTGGGGGTCGAGATGGACCCGGGTGTTCGTGAGAGGCCGTTGGTGAAGTGTGCGACAGGTCTGGTGTGCGAAAAAGGAGGTGTGCGAGAAAGTCCGACTCTGGGGTGTGTGAGGAAAAAGTGCGTGCCAAGGAGTGAGGGTGCTGTCGAGAGTGAGTCGGTCGTAGCGCGTGTGCGAGGGAGCACATGGAAGCGCGTAGTGAGGAGTGTTACGGAGGGTGTAAAGGGAGAATGCACGCCTGTGGTGAGTGTTACAGAGGATGTAACGGGAGAGGGTGTGCGAGAAAGATGTGTGACGGACAGGTGCATGGGCAAAGAGTGCGCTGTCAAAAGTAAGGGAGAGTGTCCACCTGTGGTGAGTGTTACAGAGGGTGTAACGGGAGAGTGTGCGCGAGAAAGGTGTGTAACGGACGGGGTGCATGAGGAAAGAGTGCGCTGTCGAGAGTAAGGGTGAGTGCGCTGTCAAGAGTGGAGGTGAGAGTAGTAAGAGTGACACGGAGCGTGAGTTGGTTGTGACAGGTGAGAAAGGATGTACACCTGGAATGGAAGGATGCACACCTGGAATGGTAGAGCGTGTGTGGGAATGCACGCTGGAATTGGTCGTGAGGCACGTGGTTGGGTGTGCGAGTGAGGGCACACCTGTGATTGTCACAGAGGAGGTGACCGAGGAGGGGGCGCGAAGAGGTGTGTTGGTGAGGTGTGCGACCAACGAATGTGTGCCAAAGTGTTCAGTGGTCAGGTGTGTGACCAAGGCTGGGAGTGGAATGAGTGTACCTGGGTGTGTTAGAGAAGGTACGACGAGGAGCATGGAAACGGCTGGATGTATGAGCAAGAAAGGGGTAGCGTATGCATGTAAGCATGCAGGTGAAGCATCGACGGTAACCGGGTTAGAGGTTAGAACGACTTATAGCCGAATCGGGCCCTCGGTGCGTGCCGGGCTTCGCGTGCCGCGAGAACCAGCGGGGATCCGAGCCGCGGCGGGTTCGAAAGGACCGCCGTACGCGATCCACGCTGGGCCTCGCTTTGAACGGCCGCGTCTGTGCTCCACTAGGCGGAGCTGGCAGCCCGATAGGAAGGGTCGTCATGGCGACCGCTTTTTGTTGAGACGTGCCGGCAGGTCGAGATCGGGACATTGGATGGCTCCACGCCAAGGTGGTGCGTGGGATCTCGGCCCGGGTAAACCTCCTTCCCTGCACCGAATGCGGGACGTATCCAGCCGCTGGCACCAAACAACCCGCATTCATGGCTTGGCTGTACGAAGCCGGGCTGTAGACGTGAATTGGCGCACCGAGAGGCATTAGTGAGTAGACTGTGTGATGAGGTTAGTGTTTTGGACCCAAAATTAGAAAAAAACAAAATTTGATGATTGGCAAAGGATTGGCATTAATGATTGGCAGATGATGAGTAGTGATTGGCAAATTTTTGATTTGTTGAAATTTGGTGTGCAAAATTGGTAGTGGGAGATGCCCGATGTGGTGGGATGGCAACTCTGTCATCCCTCACAAAGGTGGGGCAAAGGAGCTATAGTTTATGGGGTGTATGGCAGTGAAAACTAGCCCGGGTGGGTTAGGATATTGATAGGGCCCTAGAAGATGACGCATAGGTAACGTTAAGATTAGTTAGTGACAAGGATACCTGTAGTGGGGACGCAGGTAGATTAGTGTGGATTATAATGACGAGGGAGCGCAATAGTTTAAAGGGGCGACTGGGAAGCGCAAGTTTCAGAGGGGAGTAGTTAGATGAGATGATGCTGTGTGAGAAATGGAGCAGTGTATGAGTAGTGAGTGTTGTGGATCAGCGCGAATGCGCTTGGGGAGAGAAGGGTGCAGGCGGCACCAAGTATGAGAGCACAGGTGTGCAAGTACAGGTGTGTGGAATATATGGAGCAGAGAATGACTGGTGTGGAGAGAGTTGGAGTAAGTGGTACGGAGTGGTGTGCATGGTGCGAAGGTGTGGATGGGGGAAGAGTGGACCCCTTTCACGAGTACCCGGGGCGGGTAGTGTAAGTGTTAGGTAGAGGGTATAGGTAAATTGTGGTTGGATATTGGCATTTGTGATGCGGTTGCAGAATGGTATTGTGGATGGGTGCATTAGTGTTGTGGAAATGGCTGGGCGTGTAGCCTGTTAGTGTGTGTAGTTGGTTTGGGCACTCCACCACTGTGAGGATGTCGGCCAGGTGAGGCCGCAGGTGGGCTCTGGGAGCCGTTAGTGTCAGTGGGTGCCTGAGGATCCCGGGTGTGGATCGGGCAGCCCGTGCCAGAGAGGGCACTGAGGGGGTGAGAGTGCGAGAGGGCCTTCCCCAGTTAGTTAGGTTAGGGTGAGGAGCAGGTAAGCTCGGGTGGCAACTACAGTGGTGGAGGTGTGCAGGTGGGTAGACCTGCTGGGAGAGCTACGCGTCACAGCCCAGAAATTGTGCGAGGGCACCGGGAGATGAATCGGGGGGGGGGGAGTGAGACCCCAAATTGAGAAGCACCACAGTTTGGTCAATGGGAATTGGTTTTTAGAACCCATAGTGTAAGTTGGCCAATGGATTGGCAGCGAAAGACCCCGGGTAATGTAAAGTTGTTAAAGTCATTTAGGAAATAGTTAGGATTGATGAACCTGTCGCACCATACGCAGCCACTTACCTGTGGTGATGATGACTCCACACCTGTGTTCTTTTGTTCTGTGTTGCAGGAAATGAGAATTGCTGTTGGATTAGTGAGACGCATCACGATGTGGATGAGACATTGGGGTGATTCCATCTCTCCCTCCTTAGGAGGGACCGATGATGAATTGGAGATGGCAAATTTTGATGTTGAGTTGGAGATGGCAAATTTTGATGAGAGTTGGAAATGGCAAATTTGATTGGTTAGGAGGGAGAGAAGACGAATTTGGTTTATGGGAGGAACGGGGAAGACAGTAGGGACGTTTGTTGATGTGTAAAGTAGATGTTTATGGGTAGTGTTGTGTTTTGTGGATACAGTAACGGGTAAGGGAGGGGCAATGTAGGTTACCTGGTGGGGGGGGGGGGGCGTACGGTAGGAACGTACCTGTCTCACCTGGTTCCCATGTGCCCCCAGTGTGCATCACCTTGTATTGCGTGCACTTTTGCGCCCTTACCACCTTACTCACTTGTCTTCTTCTTTTGTCTCCCACCTCCGAGGATCTGGCTTTGGGGCAGAGAGAGAGGTGCTGGCTCCGCAGTTGTGGGCCTGTACTTTCGCTGCTTGCTGCCTGGATCGATACACCATATGGACCGCAATTTTTGTGGCCGCCCACCATGGACCGCAGTTCTTTTGCGGGCAAGCACCACCCGTTGATGGACCTCTGGGTCAACATGGCACCTATGCCATAGAGGTGAACCACTATAGTTGGCCCCCTGACGGCCACAATTTAGAAATGGACGCGGTTGGCGCCTTTCTTTATTTCTGGGGAAGCCAGAACACCAAGTGGGCTCCAAGGCAAGACCAGCGGCAGAACATCGGCCGGCTGCGACACCACCGGTGACTATGAACACTTTATTGGTGCACCGGATGGTGCTGACTGTACATGATGGGGTGGTGCTTTTGGTGCTTGGATGGGGTGCTCTGCACATTATTAAAGGCCGTAGGGCCACAGGGCACTCGTGGGTTGGTGTATCGATGCTGGCATGCGTGCTCTCTCTCTATGCATAACATCTGCATGTGTTCCTCAAAGAACAGGTCCTGGATCGTAGTGTAAATATCAGTCTTGTGTAAATAATGCTCCCTACCGGCTGTATGTTTAGTTTGAGGATTCTTTCCGCGATTCGGTTATCCTGTGGGTGTGTTTCTGTGAGGAGAAGGGTGCAACGTCGCAGGGGGACATATTTACTCATTTGTGAACATCTGTAAAACTGTCGCACTCAGGGTTGAGTTAATAGTAGAGGGAACTACATCTGAGTGCCACACTAAAGTAAGTAAAAATTTATCGGGTCGGGACGCCCCGAGGTAGAGAAGTGTGCAATGTTGCGGATATGAGATTGGCCTCCATCCATATCCGCTTGTAAATATTCCCCTATTTCCCCAATACTTCCCAACTATCCCCAATCCCCCATTCCCTAGTCCCATTGCCTGTAAACAACACTCTGTAGCCCCGACATTCCCCTATTTCCCCCATTAAATGTCGCATCCAGGTTCACCGCATCTCACGTAGACAACTATAGGACATCTTGCTAGTTATTCTTAGTTTATGTCAGTTAAGGACTCGTTTCCATTAATTCTGACTCTTCGTTGCACCAGAATGTGATTGTATGGCACCGTTAGAAAGTTTAGGACCTCCCAATACCTCCCCGCAGCTCTTCCTCATGGTACAACAACAACAACAACAACAGCGGCGGCGGCGCGGGGAGTGTGCGTCCTCACTCCGGCTTGGTTAGCCGCCATTGAACATGTGCTCCGATGGTGTTACCACGCAGGGGCTCGCTGTCAGCTCCTCGTCAAGGGCGGAGCCCGGTAACCACCTGCACCCAATGGAAGCGACGGACCGATTCCATCTGGGGCGGAGACAACGAGCCGAGGGCGTGTCACTCCCCGCTGGGCATGCACAGGGAGAGGGAGGTGACGTGAGATGCGCCCCCAGCTTGGAGAGAGAAGACACCACCTCCGAGCGCTGAAATACCTCCCCGCATCTCTGGACCGGACCGTGTTGATTCTGCCCCTGAGCCAAGGTGCACCTTGAGCTATCGACTGCCTGTCCTTCCCTGCCATCAATCCCCGTGTAAGTCAGTCTTGTCCCGTTTGTCTGTGGTCTGTCGGGGATAGATAAGACTGTGTTTAAGTGCCCATCTTTTCTGTGCTTTACCTCTTACCGTGTAATCTACCCGTTTCTGCATCACCAATATTATATCCTCCTCCGGAGGTCTTGAGAACTGTACCCCTTGTGTCGTTGCATTTATCCCAGCCGTTGTGTCCTTTCCTTCATTGATTTAGCATAGCGCGACTTGGTCAACGTCGAGTGGAATCGGGCGGGATAGGGTTCTAATCGGGGAGTAACTGTGCGGACGCGGTAATACCAAACCGCTCGGTAAACTAACATCTAAAACCGCGTCTGTAACAGTATAATCCGCCATATTTACCATCATTATGATTGGGGGAACCTTTGCATGGTAAATGTATAATCCGCCATATTTACCATCATTATGATTGGGGGAACGTTTGCATGGTAAATGTATACTCCGCCATATTTACCATCATTATGATTGGGGGAAGGTTTGCATGGTAAGTGTATAATCCGCCATATTTACCATCATTATGATTGGGGGAACGTTTGCATGGTAAATGTGTAATCCGCCATATTTACCATCATTATGATTGGGGGAACGTTTGCATGGTAAATGTATAATCCGCCATATTTACCATCATTATGATTGGGGGAAGGTTTGCATTGTAAATGTATAATCCGCCATATTTACCATCATTATGATTGGGGAAAGGTTTGCATGGTAAGTGTATAATCCGCCATATTTACCATCATTATGATTGGGGGAAGGTTTGCATGGTAAGTGTATAATCCGCTATATTTACCATCATTATGATTGGGGGAAGGTTTGCATGGTAAATGTATACTCCACCATATTTACCATCATTATCATTGGGGGAAGGTTTGCATGGTAAGTGTACAATCCGCCATATTTACCATCATTATGATTGGGGGAAGGTTTGCATGGTAAGTGTATAATCCGCCATATTTACCATCATTATGATTGGGGGAAGGTTTGCATGGTAAATGTATAATCTACCATATTTACCATCATTATGATTGGGGGAACGTTTGCATGGTAAATGTATAATCCACCATATTTACCATCATTATGATTGGGGGAAGGTTTGCATAGAAAGTGTATAATCCGCCATATTTACCATCATTATGATTGGGGGAAGGTTTGCATGGTAAGTGTATAATCCGCTATATTTACCATCATTATGATTGGGGGAAGGTTTGCATGGTAAATGTATACTCCGCCATATTTACCATCATTATCATTGGGGGAAGGTTTGCATGGTAAGTGTACAATCCGCCATATTTACCATCATTATGATTGGGGGAAGGTTTGCATGGTAAGTGTATAATCCGCCATATTTACCATCATTATGATTGGGGGAAGGTTTGCATGGTAAATGTATAATCTGCCATATTTACCATCATTATGATTGGGGGAACGTTTGCATGGTAAATGTATAATCCGCCATATTTACCATCATAATGATTGGGGGAAGGTTTGCATGGAAAGTGTATAATCCGCCATATTTAACATCATTATGATTGGGGGAAGGTTTGCATGGTAAATGTATAATCCGCCATATTTACCATCATTATGATTGGGGGAACGTTTGCATGGTAAATGTATAATCCGCCATATTTACCATCATTATGATTGGGGCAAGGTTTGCATGGTAAATGTAGAATCCGCCATATTTACCATCATTATGATTGGGAGAAGGTTTGCATGGTAAGTGTATAATCCACCATATTTACCATCATTATGATTGGGGGAAGGTTTGCATGGTAAGTGCATAATCCGCCATATTTACCATCATTATGATTGGGGGAAGGTTTGCATGGTAAGTGTATAATCCGCCATATTTACCATCATTATGATTGGGGGAAGGTTTGCATGGTAAGTGCATAATCCGCCATATTTACCATCATTATGATTGGGGGAAGGTTTGCATGGTAAGTGTATAATCCACCATATTTACCATCATTATGATTGGGGGAAAGTTTGCATGGTAAGTGCATAATCCGCCATATTTACCATCATTATGATTGGGGGAAGGTTTGCATGGTAAGTGTATAATCCGCCATATTTACCATCATTATGATTGGGGGAAGGTTTGCATGGTAAGTGTATAATCCGCCATATTTACCATCATTATGATTGGGGGAAGGTTTGCACGGTAAATGTATAATCCGCCATATTAACCATCATTATGATTGGGGGAAGGTTTGCATGGTAAGTGTATAATCCGCCATATTTACCATCATTATGATTGGGGGAAGGTTTGCATGGTAAGTGTATAATCCGCCATATTTACCATCATTATGATTGGGGGAATGTTTGCATGGTAAATGTATAATCTGCCATATTTACCATCATTATGATTGGGGGAACGTTTGCATGGTAAATGTATAATCTGCCATATTTACCATCATTATGATTGGGGGAACGTTTGCATGGTAAATGTATAATCCGCCATATTTACCATCATTATGATTGGGGGAAGGTTTGCATGGAAAGTGTATAATCTGCCATATTTACCATCATTATGATTGGGGGAAGGTTTGCATGGTAAATGTATAATCTGCCATATTTACCATCATTATGATTGGGGGAAGGTTTGCATGGTAAATGTATAATCTGCCATATTTACCATCATTATGATTGGGGGAACGTTTGCACGGTAAATGTATAATCCGCCATATTTACCATCATTATGATTGGGGGAAGGTTTGCATGGTAAATGTAGAATCCGCCATATTTACCATCATTATGATTGGGAGAAGGTTTGCATGGTAAAAGTATACTCCGCCATATTTACCATCATTATGATTGGGGGAAGGTTTGCATGGTAAAAGTATACTCCGCCATATTTACCATCATTATGATTGGGGGAAGGTTTGCATGGTAAATGTATAATCCGCCATATTTACCATCATTATGCTTGGGGGAAGATTTGCATGGTAAAAGTATACTCCACCATATTTACAGTCATTATGATTGGGGGAAGGTTTGCATGGTAAAAGTATACTCCGCCATATTTACCATCATTATGATTGGGGGAAGGTTTGCATGGTAAAAGTATACTCCGCCATATTTACCATCATTATGATTGGGGGAAGGTTTGCATGGTAAAAGTATACTCCGCTATATTTACCATCATTATGATTGGGGGAAGGTTTGCATGGTAAAAGTATACTCCGCCATATTTACCATCATTATGATTGGGGGAAGGTTTGCATGGTAAAAGTATACTCCGCCATATTTACCATCATTATGATTGGGGGAAGGTTTGCATGGTAAATGTATACTCCGCCATATTTACCATCATTATGATTGTGGGAAGGTTTGCATGGTAAATGTATAATCCTCCATATTTACCATCATTATGATTGGGGGAAGATTTGCATGGTAAAAGTAGACTCCACCATATTTACCGTCATTATGATTGGGGGAAGGTTTGCATGGTAAAAGTATAATCCACCATATTTACCATCATTATGATTGGGGGAAGGTTTGCATGGTAAAAGTATACTCCGCCATATTTACCATCATTATGATTGGGGGAAGGTTTGCATGGTAAAAGTATCCTCCACCATATTTACCATCATTAAGATTGGGGGAAGGTTTGCATGGTAAAAGTATACTCCGCCATATTTACTATCATTATGATTGGGGGAAGGTTTGCATGGTAAAAGTATACTCCACCATATTTACCGTCATTATGATTGGGGGAAGGTTTGCATGGTAAAAGTATACTCCGCCATATTTACCATCATTATGATTGCGGGAAGGTTTGCATGGTAAGTGTATAATCCGCCATATTTACCATCATTATGATTGGGGGAACCTTTGCATGGTAAATGTATAATCCGCCATATTTACCATCATTATGATTGGGGGAACGTTTGCATGGTAAATGTATACTCCGCCATATTTACCATCATTATGATTGGGGGAAGGTTTGCATGGTAAGTGTATAATCCGCCATATTTACCATCATTATGATTGGGGGAACGTTTGCATGGTAAATATGTAATCCGCCATATTTACCATCATTATGATTGGGGGAACGTTTGCATGGTAAATGTATAATCCGCCATATTTACCATCATTATGATTGGGGGAAGGTTTGCATTGTAAATGTATAATCCGCCATATTTACCATCATTATGATTGGGGAAAGGTTTGCATGGTAAGTGTATAATCCGCCATATTTACCATCATTATGATTGGGGGAAGGTTTGCATGGTAAGTGTATAATCCGCCATATTTACCATCATTATGATTGGGGGAAGGTTTGCATGGTAAGTGTATAATCCGCCATATTTACCATCATTATGATAGGGGGAAGGTTTTCATGGTAAATGTATACTCCGCCATATTTACCATCATTATCATTGGGGGAAGGTTTGCATGGTAAGTGTATAATCCGCCATATTTACCATCATTATGATTGGGGGAAAGTTTGCATGGTAAGTGTATAATCCACCATATTTACCATCATTATGATTGGGGGAAGGTTTGCATGGTAAATGTATACTCCGCCATATTTACCATCATTATCATTGGGGGAAGGTTTGCATGGTAAGTGTATAATCTGCCATATTTACCATCATTATGATTGGGGGAAGGTTTGCATGGTAAGTGTATAATCCGACATATTTACCATCATTATGATTGGGGGAAGGTTTGCATGGTAAATGTATACTCTGCCATATTTACCATCATTATCATTGGGGGAAGGTTTGCATGGTAAGTGTATAATCCGCCATATTTACCATCATTATGATTGGGGGAAGGTTTGCATGGTAAATGTATAATCTGCCATATTTACCATCATTATGATTGGGGGAACGTTTGCATGGTAAATGTATAATCCACCATATTTACCATCATTATGATTGGGGGAAGGTTTGCATGGTAAATGTAGAATCCGCCATATTTACCATCATTATGATTGGGGGAAGGTTTGCATGGTAAAAGTATACTCCGCCATATTTACCATCATTATGATTGGGGGAAGGTTTGCATGGTAAATGTATAATCCGCCATATTTACCATCATTATGCTTGGGGGAAGGTTTGCATGGTAAAAATATACTCCGCCATATTTACCATCATTATGATTGGGGGAAGGTTTGCATGGTAAAAGTATACTCCGCCATATTTACCATCATTATGATTCGGGGAAGGTTTGCATGGTAAAAGTATACTCCGCCATATTTACCATCATTATGATTGGGGGAAGGTTTGCATGGTAAAAGTATACTCCGCCATATTTACCATCATTATGATTGGGGGAAGGTTTGCATGGTAAAAGTATACTCCGCCATATTTACCATCATTATGATTGGGGGAAGGTTTGCATGGTAAATGTATACTCTGCCATATTTACCATCATTATGCTTGGGGGAAGATTTGCATGGTAAAAGTATACTCAGCCATATTTACAGTCATTATGATTGGGGGAACGTTTGCATGGTAAATGTATAATCCGCCATGTCGTGAAAAAGTATCAAAGTTGAACCCAGGTGTGATGCTCACTTAAACCACTGAGAGGCGTCTATAAGACCTCGGACGTCCGCGACTCCGGGCCACTCCTGCGACATTTACTCTATGACATGTAGACTCGGATGGTACGTACCCGCAGATATTCTAGGCTTGCTTGCATTAACTAATACTAGGGCATGCCCGTACGTGGGTGCCCGTTCCTTGCCAAAAAAAAAAAAAAACGCTACCCGTACGCTCTACCCCGCCCGTACGCCCGTAAACAAAAAAAACAACGCTCTTCGCTTCCGCCCTTCGCTCTGACTGGATTGGGAGAAATAATGCGCATAAGAAATCGAGAAATTATTATTTTCTCCGGAAGAAATCGAATTACGAACCGTAATGGCGCACGCGCTCGCCTCGGCTCGCTCTCACATCGGCCACGCCTACGCAACGCGTTCTGTGATTGGCTGCCGGAAGTGCAGTCTTCACTGTCCGGAAGGTCGCAAATCGCAGTTACGATGAATCGCAAATTAGTTTTAATTAGTTTTAAAACATAGTTTAACGGCAACATAGTTTTCCAACGTGAAATAAATGAATACGCTCTCAAATGTGCCGTCCGAGGCAGAGTCTGTTCGCCACGTTCGGCACACGTGATAGCTCGCTGCTCTCTGATTGGTTGAATCGTTTTTTGGACATAGCTCGGTAACTACTTGTCCGATTAATATGAAACCTTGAAAAGGCACATCCTCGGGTCCCCAGCAATATACCTGGCAAGTTTAAAGTATATCGGACCCGTGGTTGTCGAGAAACAGCGGTCACAGACATACATACATACATACATACATACATACATACATACATACATACACACAGAGATTACTGGAATTATAGATAGATTATTGATCCTTCCTATATGATGCCAAGATCCTGATATATATTGCATGATTGTATTCTACAGGATGATGCCAGAGATCTGATTGTTATTAAACCTACCTATGGGACAAAGTTGTGGACTTGTTTGATTTCTACAACACTTAATAACAATCAATCTCGCCGTCCAGTCGAGGACAAGAGGCGAACATGGCGAGACACAGGATGATCCAGGTGCCGCAATTTGCCGCCGACCCACAAGCAGCGGATTCTGGCTCGGAGCTGACGCATTGGCTAAAGTCCCTGGACAATCAGTTCAAAGCCCAGGACGCCGCTGTCACTGATGAAACGAAATACAAGTACTTCAGACTAAAGTACACCATACCGTCTACAGGGGAATCGAACAGTGTACGACATTCAATGCAGCTGTGACAGAGCTAAAACGAATTTACATTAAGAAACGAAGTGTGGTTTATTCCTGGCATCTGCTCGCAAAGCGGTCTCAACAGCCCACTGAGACGCTAGACCACTTCGCACAAGAGCTGCGACGTCTGCTCGCTGATAGTGCCCCGGAGGTAAGCGCACACGAGCAAGTACAAGATGATCTTGTACACAATTCTTTTGTCTCAGGAATCAGCTCTTCAACCGTAAGACAAAGGCTTCTTGAAGTTGAGGACTTGACGTTCACGGAAGCTTTACGGCTGGCTCACGTCCACACTCAGGCTCGTGAACAATCTGACGCGTACGATCATACGCGTGTCACTGCGGGGATTTCTCGTCTAGCCCGACCGGAGAGAGCTTCCGCCGAGGACGCGGGAGCCGACACGGCATCACTGCCGGAACCCCTGGCCTCTCCCGAGCAGGACCCAGATTCCGGCTTGGCGGCAGCCGCGGCTGCGGGACCAAAGCCCGGACGAAACGCTACGTGTTACTTCTGCAGGAATCTACAACATCCCAGGTCGGCGTGCCCGGCTCGGGAAGCGATATGTCATTTGTGTTCGACAAAAAGGCACTTTGCAAAAGTTTGCCGAAAAGCTGCGTGGGGCAAACGAACTCGCGCGACAATGAATGTGCTTATCGCCGGGCCAAAGGGCCGAGCACAGAGCGGGGTGCCTCACCCGACTTTGATGAGTGGCGCACCTCCTCGTGGGCCCCTGGCTGCACGCTCGACCTTGGTGGAATACATCGGGCCGCCAAAACAAATGGCGCAAACACGACTGAACGCGGAGCGACCGTCCTTGGCCGGTATCCGAACGTCTCATGATGGCTTTGAGACTCCGCGCGTGACTCTAGCGCCATCCGCAGGCTGCTCGTACGAACTACAGGCTCCTGCTTTGGCACGGAAAACTGCAGATGGCTTTCAATCTACGCACTTGACATGAGCGCCCTCCGGAGGCTGCTCGAACGAATGGAGAACTGTAGCTGGCGTTGCATCTACACGCGAGGCGCGAACGTCTCGCTCGGATGGCTCGATACCTGCAGGACTGCCTGGCCTGGCTTAGGCCATTATCCCACTTATGATCGAGGGAATATTTGCACGGGCTTTAATCGATACGGGGTCCACAGATAGTTATGTCGATCATCGACTGGTGCAGAAACATGGATGGCCGATCCTCGGGACATGCCGTCAGATCTTTATGGCCTCCATAGGGCTTAGGCTCAGCACAAAAGTGGAATGTCGATTGAAGCTTGTGATAAAGGGACGAATATTTCCAGATGTACATCTCATGGTCTTACCTGCATTATGTGCTGATATCTTGTTGGGACATGATTTTCTTAAGCGACATGGACGTTTGGAAATGGAATTTGGTGGTACTGATACACTTGCTGTGTGTGCACTCGCAGGGATGGAGATTGAGCCCCTGTTGCTGTTCCCCAATATGACCACGGACTGCACACCGGTAGTGGTAAAATTGCGGCGTTACTCACGAGCTGATGCGCAATTCATTGCGGAAGAAACAGCCCAGCTCTTAAAGGAAGGTATCATAGAACCTAGCCGGTCGCCGTGGCGGGCCCAGGTCTTAGTGGTGCGAAGTGAAGTGCATCGCAAGCGCATGTTAATCGACTATTCGCAGACGATTAATCGATTTACACAGCTGGACGCCTACCCCCTTACGGGGATGGACGCCCTGGTTCGACAGGTTGCCCAGTACTCAGTCTATAGCACTCTCGATCTGCATAGTGCGTATCATCAGATCCCCATCTCTGGGGCCGACCGCATCTATACCGCCTTTGAATCGGGTCAAAGGTTATACCAGTTCACCCGACTACCTTTTGGGGTGACGAACGGGGATGTCTGTTTTCAGAGGGCTATGGACGACCTCATCGCTAAGGAGAACTTGACCGATGTCTTTGTATATCTGGACAATCTTACGGTTTGCGGGCATGACCAGGGGCATAATGATGCGAATCTGAAGCGCTTCCTCGAGATCGCGCAGAGGTATCGCCAAACCATGAATGAGGCTAAGTGTCGTTACTCCATGCGCACGATAGATCTTCTGGGGTACACCGTGACCCACGGCTCTGTTGCTCCAGATAAGGAGCGTCTGCGACCTTTGCTCGATATGGCCCCGCCCTGTGATCGAGCTTCGCTGAAGCATGCTCTCGGGCTGTTCGCCCATTATTCTAAGTGGGTGCAAAATTTATCTGTGAAACTCCGCCCACTTGTGGTCTGCGAAGCGTTCCCCATGAGCCCAGCCACCTTGGCTGCCTTTCGGGGCCTTACGTCTGACATCGCTGGCGCCGCTGTGGCAACGATCGACGAGCGCAAATCTTTCGTCTTAGAAAGCGATGCCTCAGATCATGCGATAGCGGCGACTCTCTCCCAAGGGGGGCGCCCTGTGGCTTTCTTTTCGCAGACTCTCACCTCCGCTGAGCGGAGGCATTCGTCTGTCGAAAAGGAAGCGTACGCGATCATCGAGTCGATTCGGCGATGGCGTCCGTACTTGCTCGGACGATGCTTCCAAATCACCACGGACCAACAGAGCGTTGCGTTTATGTATGACACCTTACATGCTCAACGCATTAAGAATGAGAAAATCACTCGCTGGCGTATCAAACTCGCCGACTTCTGCTACACCATCAAATATCGCCCGGGGAAGGATAACCTGGTTGCCGACGCCTTATCGAGGCTGGATACGTGTGCGGGTCTCATATCTTTGGAGGGTCTGCGCGCTTTGCACGACACTATGTGTCATCCTGGGGTGACGCGTTTCGCTCATTTTGTGCATCGTGGTAATCGGCCATACTCGGTTGAGGACGTCCGCCGGGTCTGTCGCGACTGCGCTGTATGTGCGGAACTCAAACCGCGTTTTTACAACCCTCCCATGGGGACGCTGGTCAGGGCTACTAGACCGTGGGAGAGATTGGCGATGGATTTCAAAGGGCCGCTGCCGGTGTCGAGTAACTCTCGTTATCTGCTCACTATCGTTGATGAGTACTCGCGATTCCCTTTCGCTTTCACATGCGCAGATATGACGGCCGCCACAGTCATACGGTGCCTGCAGAATTTGTTTTCTATGTTTGGGTATCCGGCCTAAGTGCATACAGATCGGGGTGTGGTGTTCCTGTCCCAGGAAGTGAGGAGCTTCTTGCTCCAAAATAATGTCGCTTCGAGCCATACCACCCCGTACAGACCACAGGTGAATGGGCAGGTCGAATGCTTCAATGGGATTATATGGAGGGCCGTCATGCTAAGCCTCAGGACCCTCGGCCGGGGCCTAGATAAATGGGCTTGGTCACTACCTGCGGCACTGAACTCGATCAGGGCTCTACTATGTATGGCCACCAACCAGACTCCTCACAAAAGGCTGTTCCACCACCCAAGAAGCTCAGGTAGTATCCGATCTTTACCCAGTTGGCTCGCTGAGCCGGGGCCGGCCTACCTCAAATGTGCGGTTCGCACGAGCAAGTACGATTCCTTAGTGGATAAGGTGCAGGTACTCCAGGCTAATCCCGAGCATGCTCGCATGATGATGGCAGATGGACGTGAGTCCACTGTCTCCATACGCCATCTCGCCCCTTGTGGGGTCATTGACCCTTACGGGGACATCGACGAACTGATTTACGAGGCTATGGACTCTCCCGATGCTCCGCCTATGGAGCATCTGCCGTCCCTCCCGTCACCAGAGACACCCCTGCCTGAAGGCACTGTGGTACCCCCTCCGACGCCTGCCTCCAGCGGCTACTCCGATGCAGGGGACTCCGGGCTTGGGGATGTCGTACCCGGTATTTTCCGGACCCGTACTGGCAGGGCAATTCGCCGCCCTGACCGCTACGGATGGACCGACTGACATGGATTGACATCACTAATCAATTAATGCTGTCGCATGCTTGATTCCTGCCTAGCGGCAGTGTAGTTCTAACGGCGGGGCGAATGTAGTGAAAATGTATCAAAGTTGAACCCAGGTGTAATGCTCACTTAAACCACTGAGAGGCGTCTACAAGACCTCGGACGTCCGCGACTCCGGGCCACTCCTGCGACATTTATTCTATGACATGTAGACTCGGATGGTACGTATACGCAGATATTCTAGGCTTGCTTGCATTAACTAATATTATCGATCCTTCCTATATGATGCCAAGATCCTGATATATATTGCATGATTGTATTCTACAGGATGATGCCAGAGATCTGATTGTTATTAAACCTACCTATGGGACAAAGTTGTGGACTTGATTGATTTCTACAACACGCCATATTTACCATCATTATGATTGGGGGAAGGTTTGCACGGTAAATGTATAATCCGCCATATTTACCATCATTATGATTGGGGGAACGTTTGCACGGTAAATGTATAATCAGCCATATTTACCATCATTATGATTGGGGGAACGTTTGCACGGTAAATGTATAATCCGCCATATTTACCATCATTATGATTGGGGGAACGTTTGCACGGTAAATGTATAATCCACCATATTTACCATCATTATGATTGGGGGAAGGTTTGCATGGTAAATGTATAATCCACCATATTTACCATCATTATGATTGGGGGAAGGTTTGCATGGTAAATGTATAATCCACCATATTTACCATCATTATGATTGGGGGAAGGTTTGCATGGTAAATGTATAATCCACCATATTTACCATCATTATGATTGGGGGAAGGTTTGCACGGTAAATGTATAATCCGCCATATTTACCATCATTATGATTGGGGGAACGTTTGCACGGTAAATGTATACTCCACCATATTTACCATCATTATGATTGGGGGAAGGTTTGCATGGTAAGTGTATAATCCGCCATATTTATCATTATTATGATGGGGGAAGGTTTGCATGGTAAATGTATAATCCGCCATATTTACCATCATTATGATTGGGGGAAGGTTTGCATGGTAAATGTATAATCCGCCATATTTACCATCATTATGATTGGGGGATGGTTTGCATGGTGAATGTATAATCCGCCATATTTACCATCATTATGATTGGGGGAAGGTTTGCACGGTAAATGTATAATCCACCATATTTACCATCATTATGATTGGGGGAAGGTTTGCATGGTAAATGTATACTCTGCCATATTAACCATCATTATGATTGGGGGAAGGTTTGCATGGTAAATGTATACTCCGCCATATTTACCATCATTATGATTGGGGGAAGGTTTGCACAGTAAATGTATAATCCGCCATATTTACCATCATTATGATTGGGGGAAGGTTTGCATGGTAAATGTATACTCCGCCATATTTACCATCATTATGATTGGGGGAAGGTTTGCACGGTAAATGTATAATCCGCCATATTTACCATCATTATGATTGGGGGAACGTTTGCACGGTAAATGTATACTCCACCATATTTACCATCATTATGATTGGGGGAAGGTTTGCATGGTAAGTGTATAATCCACCATATTTACCATCATTATGATTGGGGGAAGGTTTGCACGGTAAATGTATAATCCACCATATTTACCATCATTATGATTGGGGGAAGGTTTGCATGGTAAATGTATACTCTGCCATATTTACCATCATTATGATTGGGGGAAGGTTTGCATGGTAAATGTATACTCCGCCATATTTACCATCATTATGATTGGGGGAAGGTTTGCATGGTAAATGTATACTCCGCCATATTTACCATCATTATGATTGGGGGAAGGTTTGCATGGTAAATGTATAATCCACCATATTTACCATCATTATGATTGGGGGAAGGTTTGCATGGTAAGTGTATAATCCACCATATTTACCATCATTATGATTGGGGGAAGGTTTGCACGGTAAATGTATAATCCACCATATTTACCATCATTATGATTGGGGGAAGGTTTGCATGGTAAATGTATACTCTGCCATATTTACCATCATTATGATTGGGGGAAGGTTTGCATGGTAAATGTATACTCCGCCATATTTACCATCATTATGATTGGGGGAAGGTTTGCATGGTAAATGTATACTCCGCCATATTTACCATCATTATGATTGGGGGAAGGTTTGCATGGTAAATGTATAATCCACCATATTTACCATCATTATGATTGGGGGAAGGTTTGCACGGTAAATGTATAATCCGCCATATTTACCATCATTATGATTGGGGGAACGTTTGCACGGTAAATGTATACTCCACCATATTTACCATCATTATGATTGGGGGAAGGTTTGCATGGTAAGTGTATAATCCGCCATATTTATCATTATTATGATGGGGGAAGGTTTGCATGGTAAATGTATAATCCGCCATATTTACCATCATTATGATTGGGGGAAGGTTTGCATGGTAAATGTATACTCCGCCATATTTACCATCATTATGATTGGGGGAAGGTTTGCATGGTAAATGTATAATCCGCCATATTTACCATCATTATGATTGGGGGAAGGTTTGCATGGTAAATGTATAATCCGCCATATTTACCATCATTATGATTGGGGGAAGGTTTGCACGGTAAATGTATAATCCACCATATTTACCATCATTATGATTGGGGGAAGGTTTGCATGGTAAATGTATACTCTGCCATATTTACCATCATTATGATTGGGGGAAGGTTTGCATGGTAAATGTATACTCCGCCATATTTACCATCATTATGATTGGGGGAAGGTTTGCACAGTAAATGTATAATCCGCCATATTTACCATCATTATGATTGGGGGAAGGTTTGCATGGTAAATGTATACTCCGCCATATTTACCATCATTATGATTGGGGGAAGGTTTGCATGGTAAATGTATACTCCGCCATATTTACCATCATTATGATTGGGGGAAGGTTTGCATGGAAAATGTATAATCTGCCATATTTACCATCATTATGATTGGGGGAAGGTTTGCATGGTAAATGTATAATCCGCCATATTTACCATCATTATGATTGGGGGAACGTTTGCATGGTAAATGTATACTCCACCATATTTACCATCATTATGATTGGGGGAAGGTTTGCACGGTAAATGTATAATCCGCCATATTTACCATCATTATGATTGGGGGAACGTTTGCATGGTAAATGTATAATCCGCCATGTAGTGAAAATGTATCAAAGTTGAACCCAGGTGTGATGCTCACTTAAACCACTGAGAGGCGTCTATAAGACCTCGGACGTCCGCGACTCCGGGCCACTCCTGCGACATTTACTCTATGACATGTAGACTCGGATGGTACGTATCCGCAGATATTCTAGGCTTGCTTGCATTAACTAATACTAGGGCATGCCCGTACTATATATATATCTAAAATTATATCCCCCCCCTCTATTTACATGAAATGGTTTGGTCCAAAGCGAACGGCTTGCGAGTACGGTGACAATCCCCCCCCTCTATTTACATGAAATGGTTTGGTCCAAAGCGAACGGCTTGCGAGTACGGTGACAATCCCCCCCCTCTATTTACATGAAATGGTTTGGTCCAAAGCGAACGGCTTGCGGAGTTTGGTAAAGAAATCGCCATAACGTGCACAAACGCGCAGGAAAGCGAAAGAATCGCAAATTAGTTTTAATTAGTTTTAAAACATAGTTTAACGCCAACATAGCGGCAACATAGTTTGCCAACGTGAAATAAATGAATACGCTCTCAAATGTGCCGTCCGAGGCAGAGTCTGTTCGGCACGTTCGGCACACGTGATAGCTCGCTGCTCTCTGATTGGTTGAATCGTTTTTTGGACATAGCTCGGTAACTACTTGTCCGATTAATATGAAACCTTGAAAAGGCACATCCTCGGGTCCCCAGCAATATACCTGGCAAGTTTCAAGTATATCGAACCCGTGGTTGTCGAGAAACAGCGGTCACAGACATACAGACATACATACATACATACATACATACATACACACAGAGATTACTGGAATTATAGATAGATTATCGATCCTTCCTATATGATGCCAAGATCCTGATATATATTGCATGATTGTATTCTACAGGATGATGCCAGAGATCTGATTGTTATTAAACCTACCTATGGGACAAAGTTGTGGACTTGTTTGATTTCTACAACACTTAATAACAATCAATCTCGCCGTCCAGTCGAGGACAAGAGGCGAACATGGCGAGACACAGGATGATCCAGGTGCCGCAATTTGCCGCCGACCCACAAGCAGCGGATTCTGGCTCGGAGCTGACGCATTGGCTAAAGTCCCTGGACAATCAGTTCAAAGCCCAGGACGCCGCTGTCACTGATGAAACGAAATACAAGTACTTCAGACTAAAGTACACCATACCGTCTACAGGGGAATCGAACAGTGTACGACATTCAATGCAGCTGTGACAGAGCTAAAACGAATTTACATTAAGAAACGAAGTGTGGTTTATTCCTGGCATCTGCTCGCAAAGCGGTCTCAACAGCCCACTGAGACGCTAGACCACTTCGCACAAGAGCTGCGACGTCTGCTCGCTGATAGTGCCCCGGAGGTAAGCGCACACGAGCAAGTACAAGATGATCTTGTACACAATTCTTTTGTCTCAGGAATCAGCTCTTCAACCGTAAGACAAAGGCTTCTTGAAGTTGAGGACTTGACGTTCACGGAAGCTTTACGGCTGGCTCACGTCCACACTCAGGCTCGTGAACAATCTGACGCGTACGATCATACGCGTGTCACTGCGGGGATTTCTCGTCTAGCCCGACCGGAGAGAGCTTCCGCCGAGGACGCGGGAGCCGACACGGCATCACTGCCGGAACCCCTGGCCTCTCCCGAGCAGGACCCAGATTCCGGCTTGGCGGCAGCCGCGGCTGCGGGACCAAAGCCCGGACGAAACGCTACGTGTTACTTCTGCGGGAATCTACAACATCCCAGGTCGGCGTGCCCGGCTCGGGAAGCGATATGTCATTTGTGTTCGACAAAAAGGCACTTTGCAAAAGTTTGCCGAAAAGCTGCGTGGGGCAAACGAACTCGCGCGACAATGAATGTGCTTATCGCCGGGCCAAAGGGCCGAGCACAGAGCGGGGTGCCTCACCCGACTTTGATGAGTGGCGCACCTCCTCGTGGGCCCCTGGCTGCACGCTCGACCTTGGTGGAATACATCGGGCCGCCAAAACAAATGGCGCAAACACGACTGAACGCGGAGCGACCGTCCTTGGCCGGTATCCGAACGTCTCATGATGGCTTTGAGACTCCGCGCGTGACTCTAGCGCCATCCGCAGGCTGCTCGTACGAACTACAGGCTCCTGCTTTGGCACGGAAAACTGCAGATGGCTTTCAATCTACGCACTTGACATGAGCGCCCTCCGGAGGCTGCTCGAACGAATGGAGAACTGTAGCTGGCGTTGCATCTACACGCGAGGCGCGAACGTCTCGCTCGGATGGCTCGATACCTGCAGGACTGCCTGGCCTGGCTTAGGCCATTATCCCACTTATGATCGAGGGAATATTTGCACGGGCTTTAATCGATACGGGGTCCACAGATAGTTATGTCGATCATCGACTGGTGCAGAAACATGGATGGCCGATCCTCGGGACATGCCGTCAGATCTTTATGGCCTCCATAGGGCTTAGGCTCAGCACAAAAGTGGAATGTCGATTGAAGCTTGTGATAAAGGGACGAATATTTCCAGATGTACATCTCATGGTCTTACCTGCATTATGTGCTGATATCTTGTTGGGACATGATTTTCTTAAGCGACATGGACGTTTGGAAATGGAATTTGGTGGTACTGATACACTTGCTGTGTGTGCACTCGCAGGGATGGAGATTGAGCCCCTGTTGCTGTTCCCCAATATGACCATGGACTGCACACCGGTAGTGGTAAAATTGCGGCGTTACTCACGAGCTGATGCGCAATTCATTGCGGAAGAAACAGCCCAGCTCTTAAAGGAAGGTATCATAGAACCTAGCCGGTCGCCGTGGCGGGCCCAGGTCTTAGTGGTGCGAAGTGAAGCGCATCGCAAGCGCATGGTAATCGACTATTCGCAGACGATTAATCGATTTACACAGCTGGACGCCTACCCCCTTACGGGGATGGACGCCCTGGTTCGACAGGTTGCCCAGTACTCAGTCTATAGCACTCTCGATCTGCATAGTGCGTATCATCAGATCCCCATCTCTGGGGCCGACCGCATCTATACCGCCTTTGAATCGGGTCAAAGGTTATACCAGTTCACCCGACTACCTTTTGGGGTGACGAACGGGGATGTCTGTTTTCAGAGGGCTATGGACGACCTCATCGCTAAGGAGAACTTGACCGATGTCTTTGTATATCTGGACAATCTTACGGTTTGCGGGCATGACCAGGGGCATAATGATGCGAATCTGAAGCGCTTCCTCGAGATCGCGCAGAGGTATCGCCAAACCATGAATGAGGCTAAGTGTCGTTACTCCATGCGCACGATAGATCTTCTGGGGTACACCGTGACCCACGGCTCTGTTGCTCCAGATAAGGAGCGCCTGCGACCTTTGCTCGATATGGCCCCGCCCTGTGATCGAGCTTCGCTGAAGCATGCTCTCGGGCTGTTCGCCCATTATTCTAAGTGGGTGCAAAATTTATCTGTGAAACTCCGCCCACTTGTGGTCTGCGAAGCGTTCCCCATGAGCCCAGCCACCTTGGCTGCCTTTCGGGGCCTTACGTCTGACATCGCTGGCGCCGCTGTGGCAACGATCGACGAGCGCAAATCTTTCGTCTTAGAAAGCGATGCCTCAGATCATGCGATAGCGGCGACTCTCTCCCAAGGGGGGCGCCCTGTGGCTTTCTTTTCGCGGACTCTCACCTCCGCTGAGCGGAGGCATTCGTCTGTCGAAAAGGAAGCGTACGCGATCATCGAGTCGATTCGGCGATGGCGTCCGTACTTGCTCGGACGATGCTTCCAAATCACCACGGACCAACAGAGCGTTGCGTTTATGTATGACACCTTACATGCTCAACGCATTAAGAATGAGAAAATCACTCGCTGGCGTATCAAACTCGCCGACTTCTGCTACACCATCAAATATCGCCAGGGGAAGGATAACCTGGTTGCCGACGCCTTATCGAGGCTGGATACGTGTGCGGGTCTCATATCTTTGGAGGGTCTGCGCGCTTTGCACGACACTATGTGTCATCCTGGGGTGACGCGTTTCGCTCATTTTGTGCATCGTGGTAATCGGCCATACTCGGTTGAGGACGTCCGCCGGGTCTGTCGCGACTGCGCTGTATGTGCGGAACTCAAACCGCGTTTTTACAACCCTCCCATGGGGACGCTGGTCAGGGCTACTAGACCGTGGGAGAGATTGGCGATGGATTTCAAAGGGCCGCTGCCGGTGTCGAGTAACTCTCGTTATCTGCTCACTATCGTTGATGAGTACTCGCGATTCCCTTTCGCTTTCACATGCGCAGATATGACGGCCGCCACAGTCATACGGTGCCTGCAGAATTTGTTTTCTATGTTTGGGTATCCGGCCTAAGTGCATACAGATCGGGGTGTGGTGTTCCTGTCCCAGGAAGTGAGGAGCTTCTTGCTCCAAAATAATGTCGCTTCGAGCCATACCACCCCGTACAGACCACAGGTGAATGGGCAGGTCGAATGCTTCAATGGGATTATATGGAGGGCCGTCATGCTAAGCCTCAGGACCCTCGGCCGGGGCCTAGATAAATGGGCTTGGTCACTACCTGCGGCACTGAACTCGATCAGGGCTCTACTATGTATGGCCACCAACCAGACTCCTCACAAAAGGCTGTTCCACCACCCAAGAAGCTCAGGTAGTATCCGATCTTTACCCAGTTGGCTCGCTGAGCCGGGGCCGGCCTACCTCAAATGTGCGGTTCGCACGAGCAAGTACGATTCCTTAGTGGATAAGGTGCAGGTACTCCAGGCTAATCCCGAGCATGCTCGCATGATGATGGCAGATGGACGTGAGTCCACTGTCTCCATACGCCATCTCGCCCCTTGTGGGGTCATTGACCCTTACGGGGACATCGACGAACTGATTTACGAGGCTATGGACTCTCCCGATGCTCCGCCTATGGAGCATCTGCCGTCCCTCCCGTCACCAGAGACACCCCTGCCTGAAGGCACTGTGGTACCCCCTCCGATGCCTGCCTCCAGCGGCTACTCCGATGCAGGGGACTCCGGGCTTGGGGATGTCGTACCCGGTATTTTCCGGACCCGTACTGGCAGGGCAATTCGCCGCCCTGACCGCTACGGATGGACCGACTGACATGGATTGACATCACTAATCAATTAATGCTGTCGCATGCTTGATTCCTGCCTAGCGGCAGTGTAGTTCTAACGGCGGGGCGAATGTAGTGAAAATGTATCAAAGTTGAACCCAGGTGTAATGCTCACTTAAACCACTGAGAGGCGTCTACAAGACCTCGGACGTCCGCGACTCCGGGCCACTCCTGCGACATTTATTCTATGACATGTAGACTCGGATGGTACGTATACGCAGATATTCTAGGCTTGCTTGCATTAACTAATATTATCGATCCTTCCTATATGATGCCAAGATCCTGATATATATTGCATGATTGTATTCTACAGGATGATGCCAGAGATCTGATTGTTATTAAACCTACCTATGGGACAAAGTTGTGGACTTGATTGATTTCTACAACACGCCATATTTACCATCATTATGATTGGGGGAAGGTTTGCACGGTAAATGTATAATCCGCCATATTTACCATCATTATGATTGGGGGAACGTTTGCACGGTAAATGTATAATCAGCCATATTTACCATCATTATGATTGGGGGAACGTTTGCACGGTAAATGTATAATCCGCCATATTTACCATCATTATGATTGGGGGAACGTTTGCACGGTAAATGTATAATCCACCATATTTACCATCATTATGATTGGGGGAAGGTTTGCATGGTAAATGTATAATCCACCATATTTACCATCATTATGATTGGGGGAAGGTTTGCATGGTAAATGTATAATCCACCATATTTACCATCATTATGATTGGGGGAAGGTTTGCATGGTAAATGTATAATCCACCATATTTACCATCATTATGATTGGGGGAAGGTTTGCACGGTAAATGTATAATCCGCCATATTTACCATCATTATGATTGGGGGAACGTTTGCACGGTAAATGTATACTCAACCATATTTACCATCATTATGATTGGGGGAAGGTTTGCATGGTAAGTGTATAATCCGCCATATTTATCATTATTATGATGGGGGAAGGTTTGCATGGTAAATGTATAATCCGCCATATTTACCATCATTATGATTGGGGGAAGGTTTGCATGGTAAATGTATAATCCGCCATATTTACCATCATTATGATTGGGGGAAGGTTTGCATGGTGAATGTATAATCCGCCATATTTACCATCATTATGATTGGGGGAAGGTTTGCACGGTAAATGTATAATCCACCATATTTACCATCATTATGATTGGGGGAAGGTTTGCATGGTAAATGTATACTCTGCCATATTTACCATCATTATGATTGGGGGAAGGTTTGCATGGTAAATGTATACTCCGCCATATTTACCATCATTATGATTGGGGGAAGGTTTGCACAGTAAATGTATAATCCGCCATATTTACCATCATTATGATTGGGGGAAGGTTTGCATGGTAAATGTATACTCCGCCATATTTACCATCATTATGATTGGGGGAAGGTTTGCATGGTAAATGTATACTCCGCCATATTTACCATCATTATGATTGGGGGAAGGTTTGCATGGTAAATGTATAATCCACCATATTTACCATCATTATGATTGGGGGAAGGTTTGCACGGTAAATGTATAATCCGCCATATTTACCATCATTATGATTGGGGGAACGTTTGCACGGTAAATGTATACTCCACCATATTTACCATCATTATGATTGGGGGAAGGTTTGCATGGTAAGTGTATAATCCGCCATATTTATCATTATTATGATGGGGGAAGGTTTGCATGGTAAATGTATAATCCGCCATATTTACCATCATTATGATTGGGGGAAGGTTTGCATGGTAAATGTATACTCCGCCATATTTACCATCATTATGATTGGGGGAAGGTTTGCATGGTAAATGTATAATCCGCCATATTTACCATCATTATGATTGGGGGAAGGTTTGCATGGTAAATGTATAATCCGCCATATTTACCATCATTATGATTGGGGGAAGGTTTGCACGGTAAATGTATAATCCACCATATTTACCATCATTATGATTGGGGGAAGGTTTGCATGGTAAATGTATACTCTGCCATATTTACCATCATTATGATTGGGGGAAGGTTTGCATGGTAAATGTATACTCCGCCATATTTACCATCATTATGATTGGGGGAAGGTTTGCACAGTAAATGTATAATCCGCCATATTTACCATCATTATGATTGGGGGAAGGTTTGCATGGTAAATGTATACTCCGCCATATTTACCATCATTATGATTGGGGGAAGGTTTGCATGGTAAATGTATACTCCGCCATATTTACCATCATTATGATTGGGGGAAGGTTTGCATGGAAAATGTATAATCTGCCATATTTACCATCATTATGATTGGGGGAAGGTTTGCATGGTAAATGTATAATCCGCCATATTTACCATCATTATGATTGGGGGAACGTTTGCATGGTAAATGTATACTCCACCATATTTACCATCATTATGATTGGGGGAAGGTTTGCACGGTAAATGTATAATCCGCCATATTTACCATCATTATGATTGGGGGAACGTTTGCATGGTAAATGTATAATCCGCCATGTAGTGAAAATGTATCAAAGTTGAACCCAGGTGTGATGCTCACTTAAACCACTGAGAGGCGTCTATAAGACCTCGGACGTCCGCGACTCCGGGCCACTCCTGCGACATTTACTCTATGACATGTAGACTCGGATGGTACGTATCCGCAGATATTCTAGGCTTGCTTGCATTAACTAATACTAGGGCATGCCCGTACTATATATATATCTAAAATTATATCCCCCCCCCTCTATTTACATGAAATGGTTTGGTCCAAAGCGAACGGCTTGCGAGTACGGTGACAATCCCCCCCCCTCTATTTACATGAAATGGTTTGGTCCAAAGCGAACGGCTTGCGAGTACGGTGACAATCCCCCCCCTCTATTTACATGAAATGGTTTGGTCCAAAGCGAACGGCTTGCGGAGTTTGGTAAAGAAATCGCCATAACGTGCACAAACGCGCAGGAAAGCGAAATAATCGCAAATTAGTTTTAATTAGTTTTAAAACATAGTTTAACGCCAACATAGCGGCAACATAGTTTGCCAACGTGAAATAAATGAATACGCTCTCAAATGTGCCGTCCGAGGCAGAGTCTGTTCGGCACGTTCGGCACACGTGATAGCTCGCTGCTCTCTGATTGGTTGAATCGTTTTTTGGACATAGCTCGGTAACTACTTGTCCGATTAATATGAAACCTTGAAAAGGCACATCCTCGGGTCCCCAGCAATATACCTGGCAAGTTTCAAGTATATCGAACCCGTGGTTGTCGAGAAACAGCGGTCACAGACATACAGACATACATACATACATACATACATACATACACACAGAGATTACTGGAATTATAGATAGATTATCGATCCTTCCTATATGATGCCAAGATCCTGATATATATTGCATGATTGTATTCTACAGGATGATGCCAGAGATCTGATTGTTATTAAACCTACCTATGGGACAAAGTTGTGGACTTGTTTGATTTCTACAACACTTAATGACAATCAATCTCGCCGTCCACTCGAGGACAAGAAGCGAACATGGCGGGACACAAGATGACCCAGGTGCCGCAATTTGCCGCCGACCCACAAGCAGCGGATTCTGGCTCGGAGCTGACGCATTGGCTAAAGTCCCTGGACAATCAGTTCAAAGCCCAGGACGCCGCTGTCACTGATGAAACGAAATTACAAGTACTTCAGACTAAAGTACACCATACCGTCTACAGGGGAATCGAACAGTGTACGACATTCAATGCAGCTGTGACAGAGCTAAAACGAAATTACATTAAGAAACGAAGTGTGGTTTATTCCCGGCATCTGCTCGCAAAGCGGTCTCAACAGCCCACTGAGACGCTAGACCACTTCGCACAAGAGCTGCGACGTCTGGTCGCTGATAGTGCCCTGGAGGTAGGCACACACGAGCAAGTACAAGATGATCTTGTACGCGATTCTTTTGTCTCAGGAATCGGGACTTCTACCGTTAGACAGAGGCTTCTTGAGGTTGAGGACTTGACGTTCACGGAGGCTTTACGACTGGCTCATGTCTACACTACAGCTCGTGAACAATCTGACGCTTACGATCACACGCGCATCACTGCGGGGATTTCTCATCAAGCCCGACCGGAGAGGGCTACCGCCGACGACACGGAAGCCGACACGGCATCCCTGCCGGAACCGCTGGCTTCTCCCGAGGAGGACCCTGATTCCGGCATGGCGGCAGCTGCAGCTGCGGGTCCAAAGCCCGGACGAAACGCTACGTGCTATTTCTGCGGGAATCGACAACATCCCCGGTCGGCGTGCCCGGCTCGGGAAGTGATAGGTCATCTGTGCTCAACAAAAGGGCATTTTGCAAAAGTGTGCCGCAAAGCTGCGTGGGGCAAACGAACACGCACGACAATGAATGTGCTTATCGCCGGGCCAAAGGGCCGAGCACAGAGTGGGGCGCCTCACCCGCCTTTGATGAGCGGCGTACCTCCTCGTGGGCCCCTGGCTGCGCGCTCGACCTTGGTGAGCTCCATCGGACCGCCAAAACAAATGGCAGAGGAAGTCGGCGCCTAGCAAAGCCATGGACACGCTTGCCGTCACAAAGGTCCAATTAAAGCGCTGGCTGCTGAAGCAGAGGGTGACGTTGCGTGGGCCGAAGGTGCGGATGGCCGATCCGTTGGCAGCGACCAAGGAGGGGCCGCGAACGGCGGTCTGCCTGTCCTGCTCGGAGGCCGGTATGACGCTCAGTTGGGCGCCGGTGTCACAAAGGAAACGCCGCCCGGACGCTTTGTCCTTGATGAAAAGCAAGTTGCCCGAGTGGCCGGCGCTCATGGCTGGTAATGAACGCCGGCCCGGCCGTTTCCCGACTTGCCGAAAGTGCACGGGGGTCGGCATGTCCGAAACTGGCGTGGTAATAACACCACGCCTGGTCAGGTGGAGGCCCCGGCCGTCGTGTTGGAAGCGGTCGGCGCGGCGTGGAGGCCGCCAGTTGCACCGGCAGTTCGGCCTCCAACCGCACCGGGCGCCATGGGCGTCGCCTCGGATGGCGGCGTGCTCCAGGTAGCCGCCCCGATGTGCTGGCCTGCCGAGGAGATCTTGTCGGCTTCCCTGGCGAGGGCGCGGGGAGCCGTGATCCTCGTGCCTGCCAGGGCGTAGCGTACCTGGCTAGGCAGCTGGCGGAGGAACAGCTCTCGGAAAAGAAAATCCGGGGAGTGCTCACCGAGCAGCGAGAGCATGTAGTCCATTCGCTCGGACGGGCGCGTGTCGCCGAGCTCGGGCAGGTCGAGCAGGCGTCGTGCGCGTTCTGCCGGTGAGAGGGCGAATGCGTCGAGGAGGAGCCTCTTGATCGCGCCATACTTGTCAGCGGCTGGTGGGTGCTGGAGGAGGCTCAGGGCGTGGGCCGCGGTTGCGGAGCCGAGTGCCGCTACCACATGGTGGAAGCGGGTGTCGTCGGCGGTAATGCCTCGCAGGGCAAACTGGGAGTCCGCCTGGGTGAACCAAACCGCCGCGTGAGCTTCCCAGAAGGTAGGCAGTTTAAGGGCAACTGCCGTGTCCATGTCGGGGGTCACCAGTGAAGGAGCTGTGCTCCTACGCGAGTCGAAAGTATTGACGCGACAAAAGACGGGAATTCGTCCGAGTTTCTTTATTGAGCAAAACCAAAACTCGGGTGCTCTGCAAAGCCCGTTTATCGGGCAGCAATATATATATATGCACTCAAACACGTCATGCCGGAGCGTTTGCCCGGGAAAGGCGAGACTGGGCGTGCCCGGGCGGCCTGGGCGAGCCCGGGAAAGGCGAGTCTGGACATGCCCGGGAAAGGCGAGTCTGGACGTGCTCGGGTGGCCTGGGCGAGCTCGGGAAAGGCGAGTCCGGGCATGCCCGGGAAAGGCGAGTCTGGGGATGGCCCGCCCGGGAAAGGCGAGTCTGGACGTGCCCGGGCGGCCTGGGCGAGCTTGGGAAAGGCGAGTCCGGGCATGCCCGGGAAAGGCGAGTCTGGGCATGGCCCGCCCGGGAAAGGCGAGACTGGGCGTGCCCGGGCGAGCCCAGGAAAGGCGAGTCTGGACATGCCCGGGAAAGGCGAGTCTGGACGTGCCCGGGCGGCCTGGGCGAGCTCGGGAAAGGCGAGTCCGGGCATGCCTGGGAAAGGCGAGTCTGGGCATGGCCTGCCCGGGAAAGGCGAGACTGGGCGTGCGCTGGCGGCCTGGGCGAGCCCAGGAAAGGCGAGTCTGGACATGCCCGGGAAAGGCGAGTCTGGACGTGCCCGGGCGGCCTGGGCGAGCTCGGGAAAGGCGAGTCCGGGCATGCCCAGGAAAGGCGAGTCTGGGCATGCCCGGGCGGCCTGGGCGAGCCCGGTACAGTGATCGCTCCATGGTTGCGTCTTTGGCAGGTGTAAGGCGATTGTGTATGCTCAGCGGCAACCGCTACAGTATGAACTTTTTTTGACTTCAGGCATGGACAGCCAGTTCGTGAATGACTTGGGTGATGACTGTTCAATGACTTGAGGATGATAATGATAATAATGATGATGATGATGGTGAAGTTGATGATGATGATGATGGTGAAGTTGATGACAATGATGATGATGGTGAAGTTGATGACAATGATGGTGATGAAGATGATGGTGAAGTTGATGACAATGATGGTGAAGTTGATGACAATGATGGTGATGATGATGATGGTGAAGTTGATGGTGATGATGATGATTTGGAAGTTGATGACAATGATGGTGAGGTTGATGACAATGATGGTGATGAAGATGGTGGATGATGGTGAGGATGATGATGGTGAAGCTGATGATGATGATGGTGATGATGACAATGACGATGATGGTGATGATGAAGATGGTGATGATGGTGAAGATGGTGATGATGATGATGAAGTTGATGACAATGATGATGGTGGTGGTGATGATGATGGTGGTGGTGATGATGGTGATGATGATGATGAAGTTGATGATGATGGTGGTGGTGATGATGATGGTGGTGGTGATGATGGTTGTGTTGATGATGATCGTGGTGTTGATGATGATGGTGATGATGATTGTGATGGTGGTGGATGGCGATAATGATCATGATGATATCGTCTGTTTAATATTGTTCCCTTAAACCTCACAGGTATGTCATTACCATTTCAAGGCATAACTAATAAGACGTATTACCCGAATAGCATCGATAAGGAGCGTTATACTTATACACCGAGCATAGTTCGACGTGCTCATACTACTGGCGCACCTTCCGCCGTCCGCCCCCGAGATGGGCTTGGTCGCCTTCAAACCTCCCATTGCTCAAACTCCGCCCATTGCTCAAACTCCGTCCATTGCTCAAACTCCGCCCATTGCTCAAACTCCGCCCACCGGCCCTGACACGTTCCCCAAACCGCTGCGAGAGTTGAAGTGATCGGCGTGGAACTTCCTCCAGTGCCAGCGCCCAGCGATCTCCAGCAAAACGGAATTCCGCAGGTAAAGGAAATCGTGCATCCTGTGTTCCTTCTATAACTGAGACCCCACGCCGCTCCATAACTGTGACCCCACGCCGCTCCATAACTGTGACCCCACGCCGCTCCATAACTGTGACCCCACGCCGCTCCATAACTGTGACCCCACGCCGCTCCATAACTGTGACCCCACGCCGCTCCATAACTGTGACCCCACGCCGCTCCATAACTGTGACCCCACGCCGCTCCATAATTGTGACCCCACGCCGCTCCATAACTGTGACCCCACGCCGCTCCATAACTGTGACCCCACGCCGCTCCATAACTTTGACCCACGCCGCTCCATAACTGTGACCCCACGCCGCTCCATAACTGTGACCCCACGCCGCTCCATAACTGTGACCCCACGCCGCTCCATAACTGTGACCCCACGCCGCTCCATAACTGTGCCCCACGCCGCTCCATAACTGTGACCCCACGCCGCTCCATAACTGTGACCCCACGCCGCTCCATAACTGTGACCCCACGCCGCTCCATAACTGTGACCCCACGCCGCTCCATAACTGTGACCCCACGCCGCTCCATAACTGTGACCCCACGCCGCTCCATAACCGTGACCCCACGCCGCTCCATAATTGTGTCCCCACGCCGCTCCATAATTGTGTCCCCACGCCGCTCCATAACCGTGACCCCATGCCGCTCCATAACCGTGACCCCATGCAGCTCCATAACCGTGACCCCACGCCGCTCCATAACCGTGACCCCACGCAGCTCCATAACCGTGACCCCACGCCGCTCCATAACCGTGACCCCACGCAGCTCCATAACCGTGACCCCACGCCGCTCCATAACCGTGACCCCATGCCGCTCCATAACCGTGACCCCATGCCGCTCCATAACGGTGACCCCATGCCGCTCCATAACCGTGACCCCATGCCGCTCCATAACCGTGACCCCATGCAGCTCCATAACCGTGACCCCATGCAGCTCCATAACCGTGACCCCAGGCCGCTCCATAACCGTGACCCCACGTCGCTCCATAACCGTGACCCCACGCCGCTCCATAACCGTGACCCCACGCAGCTCCATAACTGTGACCCCACACCACTCCATGGCTGTGACCCCATGCAGCTCCATAACTGTGAACCCACACCGCTCCACAACTGTGACCCCATGCCGCTCCATAATTGTGACCCCACGCCGCTCCATAACTGTGACCCCACGCTGCTCCATAACTGTGACCCCACGCCGCTCCATAACTGTGACCCCACGCCGCTCCACACCTGTGACCCCATGCCGCTTCATAATTGTGACCCCATGACGCTCCATAAGTGTGACCCCATGCCGCTCCATAACTGTGACCCCACGCCACTCCATAACTGTGACCCCACACTGCTCTGTAACTGTGACCACACTCCGCTCCATAACTGTGACCCCAATGCTGCTCCATAACTGTGACCCCATGCCGCTCAATGACTGTGACCCCACGCCGCTCCATAACTGTGACCCCACGCCGCTCCATAACTGTGACCCCATGCCGTTCTATATGCGTGAACCCACATTGTCCCCATACCGTGAACCCACATTGTTCCCAAACCCAGACCCCACGCGTTTCCTGTACCCTGATCGCACGTTGTTTCCCATACCGTGAACCCACATTGTTCCCATCTCCTGACCCCACACCATTCAATATCCATGATCTTCAGTAGTTCCATTTGCGTGACCCAGCAGTTGAATTTTAATGAACCCCAAGAGTTGCATATTGGTGAAATCCAGCAGTTGCATTTCAATGAACCCCAAGAGTTGCATATTGGTGAACCCCAGGAGTTGCATTTCAATGAACCCCAGGAGTTGCATTTTGATGACTCGAAGGAGTTGCATTTCAATGAACCCCAGCAGTTGCATATCGGTGAACCCCAACAGTTGCATTTCAATGAACCCCAGGAGTTGCATATCGATGAACCCCATGAGTTGCATATTAGTGAAATCCAGCAGTTGCATTTCAATATACCCCAAGAGTTGCATATCAATGAACCCCAGGAGTTGCATATCAATGAACCTCAGGAGTTGCATATCGATGAACCCCAGGAGTTGCATATCAATGAACCCCAGCAGTTGCATATCGGTGAACCCCAACAGTTGCATATCGATGAACCCCAGCAGTTGCATATCGATGAACCCCAGGAGTTGCATTTCAATGAACCCCAGGAGTTGCATTTTGATGACTCGAAGGAGTTGCATTTCTATGAACCCCAGGAGTTGCATTTCGATGAACCCCAGCAGTTACATTTTGATGAACCCCAGCAGTTACATTTCGATGAACCCCAGGAGTTGCATTGCAATGAACCCCAGGAGTTGCATTTCAATGAACACCAGCAGTTGCATTTCAAAGAACCCCAGGAGTTGCATTTTGATGACCCCAGGAGTTGCATTTATATGAACCCCAGGAGTTACATTTCTATGAACCCCAGTTGTTGCATTTCTATGAACCCCAGGAGTTACATTTCTATGAACCACAGGAGTTGCATTTCTATGAACCTCAGGAGTTGCATTTCGATGAACCCCAGGAGTTACATTTCTATGAAACCCAGCAGTTGCATTTCTATGAACCTCAGGAGTTGCATTTCGATGAACCTCAGGAGTTGCATTTCTATGAACCCCAGGAGTTGCATTTCTATGAACCCCAGGAGTTGCATTTCTATGAACCACAGGAGTTGCATTTCTATGAACCACAGGAGTTGCATTTCTATGAACCCAAGGAGTTGCATTTCTATGAACCCCAGGAGTTGCATTTCTATGAACCCCAGGAGTTACATTTTTATGAACCACAGGAGTTGCATTTCTATGAACCTCAGGAGTTGCATTTCTATGAACCCCAGGAGTTGCATTTCTATGAACTACAGGAGTTACATTTCTATGAACCCCAGGAGTTACATTTCTATGAACCACAGGAGTTGCATTTCTATGAACCCAAGGAGTTGCATTTCTATGAACCCCAGGAGTTGCATTTCTATGAACCCCAGGAGTTACATTTTTATGAACCACAGGAGTTGCATTTCTATGAACCTCAGGAGTTGCATTTCTATGAACCCCAGGAGTTGCATTTCTATGAACTACAGGAGTTACATTTCTATGAACCCCAGGAGTTACATTTCTATGAACCACAGGAGTTGCATTTCTATGAACCCCAGGAGTTGCATTTCTATGAACCCCAGGAGTTACATTTCTATGAACCCCAGGAGTTGCGTTTCTATGAACCACAGGAGTTGCATTTCTATGAACCCCAGGAGTTGCATTTCTATGAACCCCAGGAGTTACGTTCCTATGAACCACAGGAGTTGCATTTCTATGAACCCCAGGAGTTACATTTCTATGAACCCCAGGAGTTACGTTTCTATGAACCACAGGAGTTGCATTTATATGAACCCCAGGAGTTACATTTCTATGAACCCCAGGAGTTACATTTCTATGAACCACAGGAGTTGCATTTCTATACACCCCAGTTGTTGCATTTCTATGAACCTCCGGAGTTACATTTCTATGAACCCCAAGAGTTGCATTTCTATGAACCTCAGTAGTTACATTTCTATGAACCCCAGTTGTTGCATTTCTATGAACCCCAGTTGTTGCATTTCTATGAACCTCAGGAGTTACATTTCTATGAACCCCAGGAGTTGCATTTCTATGAACCCCAGGAGTTGCATTTCTATGAACCTCAGGAGTTACATTTCTATGAACCTCAGGAGTTACATTTCTATGAACCTCAGGAGTTGCCTTTCTATGAACCCCAGGAGTTACATTTCTATGAACCCCAGGAGTTACATTTCTATGAACCTTAGGAGTTGCCTTTCTATGAACCCCAGGAGTTACATTTCTATGAACCACAGGAGTTGCATTTCTATAAACCCCAGTTGTTGCATTTCTATGAACCCCAGGAGTTGCATTTCTATGAACCTCGGGAGTTACATTTCTATGAACCCCAGGAGTTACATTTTTATGAACCTCAGGAGTTGCATTTCTATGAACCCCAGGAGTTACATTTCTATGAACCCCAGGAGTTACATTTCTATGAACCCCAGGAGTTGCGTTTATATGAACCACAGGAGTTGTATTTCTATGAACCCCAGGAGTTGCATTTCTATGAACCCCAGGAGTTGCATTTCTATGAACCCCAGGAGTTACGTTTCTATGAACCACAGGAGTTGCATTTCTATGAACCCCAGGAGTTACATTTCTTTGAACCCCAGGAGTTATGTTTCTATGAACCACTGGAGTTGCATTTATATGAACCCCAGGAGTTACATTTCTATGAACCCCAGGAGTTACATTTCTATGAACCCCAGGAGTTGCATTTCTATGAACCCCAGGAGTTACATTTCTATGAACCCCAGGAGTTGCATTTCTATACACCCCAGTTGTTGCATTTCTATGAACCTCCGGAGTTGCATTTCTATGAACCCCAGGAGTTGCATTTCTATGAACCCCAGTTGTTGCATTTCTATGAACCCCAGTTGTTGCATTTCTATGAACCCCAGTTGTTGCATTTCTATGAACCCCAGTTGTTGCATTTCTATGAAACTCAGGAGTTGCATTTCTATGAACCCCAGGAGTTGCATTTCTATGAACCTCGGGAGTTACATTTATATGAACCCCAGGAGTTACATTTCTATGAACCACAGGAGTTGCATTTCTATGAACCACAGGAGTTGCATTTCTATGAACCTCAGGAGTTGCATTTCTATGAACCCCAGGAGTTGCATTTCTATGAACTACAGGAGTTACATTTCTATGAACCCCAGGAGTTACATTTCTATGAACCACAGGAGTTGCATTTCTATGAACCCCAGGAGTTGCATTTCTATGAACCCCAGGAGTTACATTTCTATGAACCCCAGGAGTTGCGTTTCTATGAACCACAGGAGTTGCATTTCTATGAACCCCAGGAGTTGCATTTCTATGAACCCCAGGAGTTACGTTTCTATGAACCACAGGAGTTGCATTTCTATGAACCCCAGGAGTTACATTTCTATGAACCCCAGGAGTTACGTTTCTATGAACCACAGGAGTTGCATTTATATGAACCCCAGGAGTTACATTTCTATGAACCCCAGGAGTTACATTTCTATGAACCACAGGAGTTGCATTTCTATACACCCCAGTTGTTGCATTTCTATGAACCTCCGGAGTTACATTTCTATGAACCCCAAGAGTTGCATTTCTATGAACCTCAGGAGTTACATTTCTATGAACCCCAGTTGTTGCATTTCTATGAACCCCAGTTGTTGCATTTCTATGAACCTCAGGAGTTACATTTCTATGAACCCCAGGAGTTGCATTTCTATGAACCCCAGGAGTTGCATTTCTATGAACCTCAGGAGTTACATTTCTATGAACCTCAGGAGTTACATTTCTATGAACCTCAGGAGTTGCCTTTCTATGAACCCCAGGAGTTACATTTCTATGAACCCCAGGAGTTACATTTCTATGAACCCCAGGAGTTACATTTCTATGAACCTCAGGAGTTGCCTTTCTATGAACCCCAGGAGTTACATTTCTATGAACCCCAGGAGTTACATTTCTATGAACCACAGGAGTTGCATTTCTATAAACCCCAGTTGTTGCATTTCTATGAACCCCAGGAGTTGCATTTCTATGAACCTCAGGAGTTACATTTCTATGAACCCCAGGAGTTACATTTCTATGAACCTCAGGAGTTGCTTTTCTATGAACCCCAGGAGTTACATTTCTATGAACCCCAGGAGTTGCGTTTCTATGAACCACAGGAGTTGCATTTCTATGAACCCCAGGAGTTGCATTTCTATGAACCCCAGGAGTTGCATTTCTATGAACCCCAGGAGTTACGTTTCTATGAACCACAGGAGTTGCATTTCTATGAACCCCAGGAGTTACATTTCTTTGAACCCCAGGAGTTATGTTTCTATGAACCACAGGAGTTGCATTTCTATGAACCCCAGTTGTTGCATTTCTATGAACCCCAGTTGTTGCATTTCTATGAACCCCAGTTGTTGCATTTCTATGAAACTCAGGAGTTGCATTTCTATGAACCCCAGGAGTTGCATTTCTATGAACCTCGGGAGTTACATTTATATGAACCCCAGGAGTTACATTTCTATGAACCACAGGAGTTGCATTTCTATGAACCCAAGGAGTTGCATTTCTATGAACCCCAGGAGTTGCATTTCTATGAACCTCAGGAGTTGCATTTCTATGAACCCCAGGAGTTGCATTTCTATGAACTACAGGAGTTACATTTCTATGAACCCCAGGAGTTACATTTCTATGAACCTCAGGAGTTGCCTTTCTATGAACCCCAGGAGTTACATTTCTATGAACCACAGGAGTTGCATTTCTATAAACCCCAGTTGTTGCATTTCTATGAACCCCAGGAGTTGCATTTCTATGAACCTCGGGAGTTACATTTCTATGAACCCCAGGAGTTACATTTTTATGAACCTCAGGAGTTGCATTTCTATGAACCCCAGGAGTTACATTTCTATGAACCCCAGGAGTTACATTTCTATGAACCCCAGGAGTTGCGTTTATATGAACCACAGGAGTTGTATTTCTATGAACCCCAGGAGTTGCATTTCTATGAACCCCAGGAGTTGCATTTCTATGAACCCCAGGAGTTACGTTTCTATGAACCACAGGAGTTGCATTTCTATGAACCCCAGGAGTTACATTTCTTTGAACCCCAGGAGTTATGTTTCTATGAACCACTGGAGTTGCATTTATATGAACCCCAGGAGTTACATTTCTATGAACCCCAGGAGTTACATTTCTATGAACCCCAGGAGTTGCATTTCTATGAACCCCAGGAGTTACATTTCTATGAACCCCAGGAGTTGCATTTCTATACACCCCAGTTGTTGCATTTCTATGAACCTCCGGAGTTGCATTTCTATGAACCCCAGGAGTTGCATTTCTATGAACCCCAGTTGTTGCATTTCTATGAACCCCAGTTGTTGCATTTCTATGAACCCCAGTTGTTGCATTTCTATGAACCCCAGTTGTTGCATTTCTATGAAACTCAGGAGTTGCATTTCTATGAACCCCAGGAGTTGCATTTCTATGAACCTCGGGAGTTACATTTATATGAACCCCAGGAGTTACATTTCTATGAACCACAGGAGTTGCATTTCTATGAACCACAGGAGTTGCATTTCTATGAACCTCAGGAGTTGCATTTCTATGAACCCCAGGAGTTGCATTTCTATGAACTACAGGAGTTACATTTCTATGAACCCCAGGAGTTACATTTCTATGAACCACAGGAGTTGCATTTCTATGAACCCCAGGAGTTGCATTTCTATGAACCCCAGGAGTTACATTTCTATGAACCCCAGGAGTTGCGTTTCTATGAACCACAGGAGTTGCATTTCTATGAACCCCAGGAGTTGCATTTCTATGAACCCCAGGAGTTACGTTTCTATGAACCACAGGAGTTGCATTTCTATGAACCCCAGGAGTTACATTTCTATGAACCCCAGGAGTTACGTTTCTATGAACCACAGGAGTTGCATTTATATGAACCCCAGGAGTTACATTTCTATGAACCCCAGGAGTTACATTTCTATGAACCACAGGAGTTGCATTTCTATACACCCCAGTTGTTGCATTTCTATGAACCTCCGGAGTTACATTTCTATGAACCCCAAGAGTTGCATTTCTATGAACCTCAGGAGTTACATTTCTATGAACCCCAGTTGTTGCATTTCTATGAACCCCAGTTGTTGCATTTCTATGAACCTCAGGAGTTACATTTCTATGAACCCCAGGAGTTGCATTTCTATGAACCCCAGGAGTTGCATTTCTATGAACCTCAGGAGTTACATTTCTATGAACCTCAGGAGTTACATTTCTATGAACCTCAGGAGTTGCCTTTCTATGAACCCCAGGAGTTACATTTCTATGAACCCCAGGAGTTACATTTCTATGAACCCCAGGAGTTACATTTCTATGAACCTCAGGAGTTGCCTTTCTATGAACCCCAGGAGTTACATTTCTATGAACCCCAGGAGTTACATTTCTATGAACCACAGGAGTTGCATTTCTATAAACCCCAGTTGTTGCATTTCTATGAACCCCAGGAGTTGCATTTCTATGAACCTCAGGAGTTACATTTCTATGAACCCCAGGAGTTACATTTCTATGAACCTCAGGAGTTGCTTTTCTATGAACCCCAGGAGTTACATTTCTATGAACCCCAGGAGTTGCGTTTCTATGAACCACAGGAGTTGCATTTCTATGAACCCCAGGAGTTGCATTTCTATGAACCCCAGGAGTTGCATTTCTATGAACCCCAGGAGTTACGTTTCTATGAACCACAGGAGTTGCATTTCTATGAACCCCAGGAGTTACATTTCTTTGAACCCCAGGAGTTATGTTTCTATGAACCACAGGAGTTGCATTTCTATGAACCCCAGTTGTTGCATTTCTATGAACCCCAGTTGTTGCATTTCTATGAACCCCAGTTGTTGCATTTCTATGAAACTCAGGAGTTGCATTTCTATGAACCCCAGGAGTTGCATTTCTATGAACCTCGGGAGTTACATTTATATGAACCCCAGGAGTTACATTTCTATGAACCACAGGAGTTGCATTTCTATGAACCCAAGGAGTTGCATTTCTATGAACCCCAGGAGTTGCATTTCTATGAACCTCAGGAGTTGCATTTCTATGAACCCCAGGAGTTGCATTTCTATGAACTACAGGAGTTACATTTCTATGAACCCCAGGCGTTACATTTCTATGAACCACAGGAGTTGCATTTCTATGAACCCCAGGAGTTGCATTTCTATGAACCCCAGGAGTTACATTTCTATGAAACCCAGGAGTTGCGTTTCTTTGAACCACAGGAGTTGCATTTCTATGAACCCCAGGAGTTGCATTTCTATGAACCCCAGGAGTTACGTTTCTATGAACCACAGGAGTTGCATTTCTATGAACCCCAGGAGTTACATTTCTATGAACCCCAGGAGTTACGTTTCTATGAACCACAGGAGTTGCATTTATATGAACCCCAGGAGTTACATTTCTATGAACCCCAGGAGTTACATTTCTATGAACCACAGGAGTTGCATTTCTATCCACCCCAGTTGTTGCATTTCTATGAACCTCCGGAGTTACATTTCTATGAACCCCAAGAGTTGCATTTCTATGAACCTCAGGAGTTGCATTTATATGAACCCCAGGAGTTACATTTCTATGAACCCCAGGAGTTACATTTCTATGAACCACAAGAGTTGCATTTCTATACACCCCAGTTGTTGCATTTCTATGAACCTCCGGAGTTACATTTCTATGAACCCCAAGAGTTGCATTTCTATGAACCTCAGGAGTTACATTTCTATGAACCCCAGTTGTTGCATTTCTATGAACCCCAGTTCTTGCATTTCTATGAACCTCAGGAGTTACATTTCTATGAACCCCAGGAGTTGCATTTCTATGAACCCCAGGAGTTGCATTTCTATGAACCTCAGGAGTTACATTTCTATGAACCTCAGGAGTTACATTTCTATGAACCTCAGGAGTTTCCTTTCTATGAACCCCAGGAGTTACATTTCTATGAACCCCAGGAGTTACATTTCTATGAACCTCAGGAGTTGCCTTTCTATGAACCCCAGGAGTTACATTTCTATGAACCCCAGGAGTTACATTTCTATGAACCACAGGAGTTGCATTTCTATAAACCCCAGTTGTTGCATTTCTATGAACCCCAGGAGTTGCATTTCTATGAACCTCGGGAGTTACATTTCTATGAACCCCAGGAGTTACATTTCTATGAACCTCAGGAGTTGCATTTCTATGAACCCCAGGAGTTACATTTCTATGAACCCCAGGAGTTGCGTTTCTATGAACCACAGGAGTTGCATTTCTATGAACCCCAGGAGTTGCATTTCTATGAACCCCAGGAGTTGCATTTCTATGAACCCCAGGAGTTACGTTTCTATGAACCACAGGAGTTGCATTTCTATGAACCTCAGGAGTTACATTTCTATGAACCCCAGTTGTTGCATTTCTATGAACCTCAGGAGTTGCATTTCTATGAACCCCAGGAGTTGCATTTCTATGAACCCCAGGAGTTACATTTCTATGAACCCCAGGAGTTGCGTTTCTATGAACCACAGGAGTTGCATTTCTATGAACCCCAGGAGTTGCATTTCTATGAACCCCAGGAGTTACGTTTCTATGAACCACAGGAGTTGCATTTATATGAACCCCAGGAGTTACATTTCTATGAACCCCAGGAGTTACATTTCTATGAACCACAGGAGTTGCATTTCTATACACCCCAGTTGTTGCATTTCTATGAACCTCCGGAGTTACATTTCTATGAACCCCAAGAGTTGCATTTCTATGAACCTCAGGAGTTACATTTCTATGAACCCCAGTTGTTGCATTTCTATGAACCCCAGTTGTTGCATTTCTATGAACCTCAGGAGTTACATTTCTATGAACCCCAGGAGTTGCATTTCTATGAACCCCAGGAGTTGCATTTCTATGAACCTCAGGAGTTACATTTCTATGAACCTCAGGAGTTACATTTCTATGAACCTCAGGAGTTGCCTTTCTATGAACCCCAGGAGTTACATTTCTATGAACCCCAGGAGTTACATTTCTATGAACCCCAGGAGTTACATTTCTATGAACCTCAGGAGTTGCCTTTCTATGAACCCCAGGAGTTACATTTCTATGAACCCCAGGAGTTACATTTCTATGAACCACAGGAGTTGCATTTCTATAAACCCCAGTTGTTGCATTTCTATGAACCCCAGGAGTTGCATTTCTATGAACCTCAGGAGTTACATTTCTATGAACCCCAGGAGTTACATTTCTATGAACCTCAGGAGTTGCTTTTCTATGAACCCCAGGAGTTACATTTCTATGAACCCCAGGAGTTGCGTTTCTATGAACCACAGGAGTTGCATTTCTATGAACCCCAGGAGTTGCATTTCTATGAACCCCAGGAGTTGCATTTCTATGAACCCCAGGAGTTACGTTTCTATGAACCACAGGAGTTGCATTTCTATGAACCCCAGGAGTTACATTTCTTTGAACCCCAGGAGTTATGTTTCTATGAACCACAGGAGTTGCATTTCTATGAACCCCAGTTGTTGCATTTCTATGAACCCCAGTTGTTGCATTTCTATGAACCCCAGTTGTTGCATTTCTATGAAACTCAGGAGTTGCATTTCTATGAACCCCAGGAGTTGCATTTCTATGAACCTCGGGAGTTACATTTATATGAACCCCAGGAGTTACATTTCTATGAACCACAGGAGTTGCATTTCTATGAACCCAAGGAGTTGCATTTCTATGAACCCCAGGAGTTGCATTTCTATGAACCTCAGGAGTTGCATTTCTATGAACCCCAGGAGTTGCATTTCTATGAACTACAGGAGTTACATTTCTATGAACCCCAGGCGTTACATTTCTATGAACCACAGGAGTTGCATTTCTATGAACCCCAGGAGTTGCATTTCTATGAACCCCAGGAGTTACATTTCTATGAAACCCAGGAGTTGCGTTTCTATGAACCACAGGAGTTGCATTTCTATGAACCCCAGGAGTTGCATTTCTATGAACCCCAGGAGTTACGTTTCTATGAACCACAGGAGTTGCATTTCTATGAACCCCAGGAGTTACATTTCTATGAACCCCAGGAGTTACGTTTCTATGAACCACAGGAGTTGCATTTATATGAACCCCAGGAGTTACATTTCTATGAACCCCAGGAGTTACATTTCTATGAACCACAGGAGTTGCATTTCTATCCACCCCAGTTGTTGCATTTCTATGAACCTCCGGAGTTACATTTCTATGAACCCCAAGAGTTGCATTTCTATGAACCTCAGGAGTTGCATTTATATGAACCCCAGGAGTTACATTTCTATGAACCCCAGGAGTTACATTTCTATGAACCACAGGAGTTGCATTTCTATACACCCCAGTTGTTGCATTTCTATGAACCTCCGGAGTTACATTTCTATGAACCCCAAGAGTTGCATTTCTATGAACCTCAGGAGTTACATTTCTATGAACCCCAGTTGTTGCATTTCTATGAACCCCAGTTCTTGCATTTCTATGAACCTCAGGAGTTACATTTCTATGAACCCCAGGAGTTGCATTTCTATGAACCCCAGGAGTTGCATTTCTATGAACCTCAGGAGTTACATTTCTATGAACCTCAGGAGTTACATTTCTATGAACCTCAGGAGTTTCCTTTCTATGAACCCCAGGAGTTACATTTCTATGAACCCCAGGAGTTACATTTCTATGAACCTCAGGAGTTGCCTTTCTATGAACCCCAGGAGTTACATTTCTATGAACCCCAGGAGTTACATTTCTATGAACCACAGGAGTTGCATTTCTATAAACCCCAGTTGTTGCATTTCTATGAACCCCAGGAGTTGCATTTCTATGAACCTCGGGAGTTACATTTCTATGAACCCCAGGAGTTACATTTCTATGAACCTCAGGAGTTGCATTTCTATGAACCCCAGGAGTTACATTTCTATGAACCCCAGGAGTTGCGTTTCTATGAACCACAGGAGTTGCATTTCTATGAACCCCAGGAGTTGCATTTCTATGAACCCCAGGAGTTGCATTTCTATGAACCCCAGGAGTTACGTTTCTATGAACCACAGGAGTTGCATTTCTATGAACCTCAGGAGTTACATTTCTATGAACCCCAGTTGTTGCATTTCTATGAACCTCAGGAGTTGCATTTCTATGAACCCCAGGAGTTGCATTTCTATGAACCCCAGGAGTTACATTTCTATGAACCCCAGGAGTTGCGTTTCTATGAACCACAGGAGTTGCATTTCTATGAACCCCAGGAGTTGCATTTCTATGAACCCCAGGAGTTACGTTTCTATGAACCACAGGAGTTGCATTTCTATGAACCCCAGGAGTTACATTTCTTTGAACCCCAGGAGTTATGTTTCTATGAACCACAGGAGTTGCATTTCTATGAACCCCAGGAGTTACATTTCTATGAACCCCAGGAGTTACGTTTCTATGAACCACAGGAGTTGCATTTCTATGAACCCCAGGAGTTACATTTCTATGAACCCCAGGAGTTACATTTCTATGAACCCCAGGAGTTGCATTTCTATGAACCCCAGGAGTTACATTTCTATGAACCCCAGGAGTTGCATTTCTATACACCCCAGTTGTTGCATTTCTATGAACCTCCAGAGTTACATTTCTATGAACCCCAAGAGTTGCATTTCTATGAACCTCAGGAGTTACATTTCTATGAACCCCAGTTGTTGCATTTCTATGAACCCCAGTTGTTGCATTTCTATGAACCTCAGGAGTTACATTTCTATGAACCCCAGGAGTTGCATTTCTATGAACCCCAGGAGTTGCATTTCTATGAACCTCAGGAGTTACATTTCTATGAACCTCAGGAGTTACATTTCTATGAACCTCAGGAGTTGCCTTTCTATGAACCCCAGGAGTTACATTTCTATGAACCCCAGGAGTTACATTTCTATGAACCTCAGGAGTTGCCTTTCTATGAACCCCAGGAGTTGCATTTCTATGAACCTCGGGAGTTACATTTCTATGAACCCCAGGAGTTACATTTCTATGAACCTCAGGAGTTGCATTTCTATGAACCCCAGGAGTTACATTTCTATGAACCCCAGGAGTTGCGTTTCTATGAACCACAGGAGTTGCATTTCTATGAACCCCAGGAGTTGCATTTCTATGAACCCCAGGAGTTGCATTTCTATGAACCCCAGGAGTTACGTTTCTATGAACCACAGGAGTTGCATTTCTATGAACCCCAGGAGTTACATTTCTTTGAACACCAGGAGTTATGTTTCTATGAACCACAGGAGTTGCATTTATATGAACCCCAGGAGTTACATTTCTATGAACCCCAGGAGTTACATTTCTATGAACCCCAGGAGTTGCATTTCTATGAACCCCAGGAGTTACATTTCTATGAACCCCAGGAGTTGCATTTCTATACACCCCAGTTGTTGCATTTCTATGAACCTCCGGAGTTACATTTCTATGAACCCCAGGAGTTGCATTTCTATGAACCCCAGTTGTTGCATTTCTATTAACCCCAGTTGTTGCATTTCTATGAAACTCAGGAGTTGCATTTCTATGAACCCCAGGAGTTGCATTTCTATGAACCTCGGGAGTTACATTTATATGAACCCCAGGAGTTACATTTCTATGAACCTCAGGAGTTGCATTTCTATGAACCCCAGGAGTTACATTTCTATGAACCCCAGGAGTTGCATTTCTATAAACCCCAGTTGTTGCATTTCTATGAATCTCCGGAGTTACATTTTTATGAACCCCAGGAGTTACATTTCTATGAACCCCAGGAGTTGCATTTCTATGAACCGCAGGAGTTACATTTCTATGAACCCCAGGAGTTGCATTTCTGTGAACCTCAGGAGTTACATTTCTATGAACCTTAGGAGTTACATTTCTATGAACCACAGGAGTTGCATTTCTATGAACCCCAGGAGTTGCATTTCTATGAACCCCAGGAGTTACATTTCTATGAACCTCAGGAGTTACATTTCTATGAACCTCAGGAGTTGCCTTTCTATGAACCCCAGGAGTTACATTTCTATGAACCCCAGGAGTTACATTTCTATGAACCTCAGGAGTTGCCTTTCTATGAACCTCAGGAGTTACATTTCTATGAACCCCAGGAGTTACATTTCTATGAACCACAGGAGTTGCATTTCTATAAACCCCAGGAGTTGCATTTCTATGAACCTCGGGAGTTGCATTTCTATGAACCCCAGGAGTTACATTTCTATGAACCCCAGGAGTTGCGTTTCTATGAACCACAGGAGTTGCATTTCTATGAACCCCAGGAGTTGCATTTCTATGAACCCCAGGAGTTGCATTTCTATGAACCCCAGGAGTTATGTTTCTATGAACCACAGGAGTTGCATTTCTATGAACCCCAGGAGTTACATTTCTTTGAACCCCAGGTGTTATGTTTCTATGAACCACAGGAGTTGCATTTATATGAACCCCAGGAGTTACATTTCTATGAACCCCAGGAGTTACATTTCTATGAACCCCTGGAGTTGCATTTCTATGAACCCCAGGAGTTACATTTCTATGAACCGCAGGAGTTGCATTTCTATACACCCCAGTTGTTGCATTTCTATGAACCTCCGGAGTTACATTTCTATGAACCCCAGGAGTTGCATTTCTATGAACCCCAGTTGTTGCATTTCTATGAACCCCAGTTGTTGCATTTCTATGAACCCCAGTTGTTGCATTTCTATGAAACTCAGGAGTTGCATTTATATGAACCCCAGGAGTTGCATTTCTATGAACCTCGGGAGTTACATTTATATGAACCCCAGGAGTTACATTTCTATGAACCTCAGGAGTTGCATTTCTATGAACCCCAGGAGTTACATTTCTATGAACCCCAGGAGTTGCATTTCTATAAACCCCAGTTGTTGCATTTCTATGAATCTCCGGAGTTACATTTTTATGAACCCCAGGAGTTACATTTCTATGAACCCCAGGAGTTGCATTTCTATGAACCGCAGGAGTTACATTTCTATGAACCCCAGGAGTTGCATTTCTGTGAACCTCAGGAGTTACATTTCTATGAACCTTAGGAGTTACATTTCTATGAACCCCAGGAGTTGCATTTCTATGAACCCCAGGAGTTGCATTTCTATGAACCCCAGGAGTTACATTTCTATGAACCCCAGGAGTTGCATTTCTATGAACCCCAGGAGTTGCATTTCTATGAACCCCAGGAGTTACATTTCTATGAACCCAAAGAATCCTCGAGCCATGACCCCATGCTTGTACCTACATGTAACCCCGCACTATTGTGTCGAGCCATTTAACATTATCTTCCTGGTATCTTAAAATAGAGCAAACGTATATGGTGATGTTTGTATGATTGTTTATTTGTGACCAAAACGTCTTCTTCTTCTTCAAAAAACATGAACACCCAAAACACAGTCCGTTAACTCTTAATTATGTACTGTTGGAATATACCTTTTGACCCTTTAGACTGCTGAGACCACTCAGACAGACTGCTGAGACCACTCAGACCTTTGAAGACCCCCAAGACCCTTAAGACCACCTAGACCCCTGAAGACCCAAACTACCCTGAAAGACTGCAAAGACCCAAAATACCATGAAGACCCAAAAGACCCTTAAGTACCCTGAATACCCAAAATATCCTTAAATACCCAAAGGACCCAAAAGACCCAAAATACCCCAAAGACCCAAAACACCCAAAATATATAAAGACCCTAAATACCCCAAATATCCTTAAAGACTCAGAGGAACCAAAAAACCTTGAAGACCCAAAAGACTCAAAAGAACCTAAAGACCCAGAACACCCCAAAGACCCTGAATACCCCAAAGACCCAAAATGCCCTTAAAGGCCCAGAGGATCCAAAAGACCCTGAAGACCCAAAACATCCCGAAGACCCACAAGTCCCTGAAGACCCAATTTTGGCCACTCTCCACCTAACCCTAACAACCCCCCCCCCCCCTTCACCATCACCACCACTAACCCCCACCCACCATTCCCACCATCCCTCACTCCTTGAGAAAGCAGACATGGTCAAATATGCCTATCCCTCTGGAACGACGCGTGGTGAGGCACACGGAGTGCGCCGAGTCACGCTAGTTTATACAAATATGAAGGAATGTATGTGAAACTACGGAACTTCCCGTCTGTTAAAAAGCGATGCAAAGCCGGCTCTCCTGATGCTAGGCTTGTGGAACAGCAATGATAAATAGAGATCTGGACTCGTACTAATCACATGTAAATTACATACACAGCAATGATAAATAGAGATCTGGACTCATACTAATCACATGTAAATTACATACACAGCAATGATAAATAGAGATCTGGACTCATACTAATCACATGTAAATTACATACACAGCAATGATAAATATAGATCAGGACTCGCACAAATCACATGTAAATTACATACACAGCAATGATAAATAGAGATCTGGACTCGTACTAATCACATGTAAATTACATACACAGCAATGATAAATATAGATCAGGACTCGTACTAATCACATGTAAATTACATACACAGCAATGATAAATAGAGATCTGGACTCGTACTAATCACATGTAAATTACAAACACAGCAATGATAAATATAGAATAGGACTCTCACAAATCACATGTAAATTACAAACACAGCAATGATAAATATAGATCAGGACTCATACAAATCACATGTAAATTACATACCCAGCAATGATAAATATAGATCAGGACTCGCACTAATCACATGTAAATTACATACACAGCAATGATAAATATAGATCAGGACTCGCACTAATCACATGTAAATTACAAACACAGCAATGATAAATAGAGATCAGGACTCAAACTAATCACATGTAAATCACAAACACAGCAATGATAAATATAGATCAGGACTCGCACTAATCACATGTAAATCACAAACACAGCAATGATAAATATAGATCAGGACTCACACAAATCACATGTAAATCACAAACACAGCAATGATAAATATAGAATAGGACTCTCACAAATCACATGTAAATTACAAACACAGCAATGATAAATATAGATCAGGACTCACACAAATCACATGTAAATCACAAACACAGCAATGATAAATATAGATCAGGACTCACACAAATCACATGTAAATTACATACCCAGCAATGATAAATATAGATCAGGACTCGCACTAATCACATGTAAATTACATACACAGCAATGATAAATATAGATCAGGACTCACACAAATCACATGTAAATTACAAACACAGCAATGATAAATATAGATCAGGACTCACACTAATCACATGTAAATTACAAACACAGCAATGATAAATATAGATCAGGACTCGCACTAATCACATGTAAATTACAAACACAGCAATGATGAATATAGATCAGGACTCGCACTAATCACATGTAAATCACAAACACAGCAATGATAAATATAGATCAGGACTCGCACTAATCACATGTAAATTACAAACACAGCAATGATAAATATAGATCAGGACTCGCACTAATCACATGTAAATTACAAACACAGCAATGATGAATATAGATCAGGACTCGCACTAATCACATGTAAATCACATACACAGCAATGATAAATATAGATCAGGACTCACACTAATCACATGTAAATTACAAACACAGCAATGATAAATATAGATCAGGACTCACACTAATCACATGTAAATTACAAACACAGCAATGATAAATATAGATCAGGAGTCACACTAATCACATGTAAATCACAAACACAGCAATGATAAATATAGATCAGGACTCGCACTAATCACATGTAAATCACAAACACAGCAATGATAAATATAGATCAGGACTCACACTAATCACATGTAAATTACAAACACAGCAATGATAAATATAGATCAGGACTCACACTAATCACATGTAAATTACAAACACAGCAATGATAAATATAGATCAGGACTCGCACTAATCACATGTAAATTACAAACACAGCAATGATAAATATAGATCAGGACTCACACTAATCACATGTAAATTACAAACACAGCAATGATAAATATAGATCAGGACTCACACTAATCACATGTAAATTACAAACACAGCAATGATAAATATAGATCAGGACTCGCACTAATCACATGTAAATCACAAACACAGCAATGATAAATATAGATCAGGAGTCACACTAATCACATGTAAATCACAAACACAGCAATGATAAATATAGATCAGGACTCGCACTAATCACATGTAAATCACAAACACAGCAATGATAAATATAGATCAGGACTCACACTAATCACATGTAAATTACAAACACAGCAATGATAAATATAGATCAGGACTCACACTAATCACATGTAAATTACAAACACAGCAATGATAAATATAGATCAGGACTCACACAAATCACATGTAAATCACAAACACAGCAATGATAAATATAGATCAGGACTCACACTAATCACATGTAAATTACAAACACAGCAATGATAAATATAGATCAGGACTCGCACTAATCACATGTAAATTACAAACACAGCAATGATAAATATAGATCAGGACTCACACTAATCACATGTAAATTACAAACACAGCAATGATAAATATAGATCAGGACTCACACTAATCACATGTAAATCACAAACACAGCAATGATAAATATAGATCAGGAGTCACACTAATCACATGTAAATCACAAACACAGCAATGATAAATATAGATCAGGACTCGCACTAATCACATGTAAATCACAAACACAGCAATGATAAATATAGATCAGGACTCACACTAATCACATGTAAATTACAAACACAGCAATGATAAATATAGATCAGGACTCACACTAATCACATGTAAATTACAAACACAGCAATGATAAATATAGATCAGGACTCACACAAATCACATGTAAATCACAAACACAGCAATGATAAATATAGATCAGGACTCACACTAATCACATGTAAATTACAAACACAGCAATGATAAATATAGATCAGGACTCGCACTAATCACATGTAAATTACAAACACAGCAATGATAAATATAGATCAGGACTCACACTAATCACATGTAAATTACAAACACAGCAATGATAAATATAGATCAGGACTCACACTAATCACATGTAAATTACAAACACAGCAATGATAAATATAGATCAGGACTCGCACTAATCACATGTAAATCACAAACACAGCAATGATAAATATAGATCAGGAGTCACACTAATCACATGTAAATCACAAACACAGCAATGATAAATATAGATCAGGACTCGCACTAATCACATGTAAATCACAAACACAGCAATGATAAATATAGATCAGGACTCACACTAATCACATGTAAATTACAAACACAGCAATGATAAATATAGATCAGGACTCACACAAATCACATGTAAATCACAAACACAGCAATGATAAATATAGATCAGGACTCACACAAATCACATGTAAATCACAAACACAGCAATGATAAATATAGAATAGGACTCTCACAAATCACATGTAAATTACAAACACAGCAATGATAAATATAGATCAGGACTCACACAAATCACATGTAAATCACAAACACAGCAATGATAAATATAGATCAGGACTCACACAAATCACATGTAAATTACATACCCAGCAATGATAAATATAGATCAGGACTCGCACTAATCACATGTAAATTACATACACAGCAATGATAAATATAGATCAGGACTCACACAAATCACATGTAAATTACAAACACAGCAATGATAAATATAGATCAGGACTCACACTAATCACATGTAAATTACAAACACAGCAATGATAAATATAGATCAGGACTCGCACTAATCACATGTAAATTACAAACACAGCAATGATAAATATAGATCAGGACTCACACTAATCACATGTAAATTACAAACACAGCAATGATAAATATAGATCAGGACTCGCACTAATCACATGTAAATCACAAACACAGCAATGGTGAATATAGATCAGGACTCGCACTAATCACATGTAAATCACAAACACAGCAATGATAAATATAGATCAGGACTCGCACTAATCACATGTAAATTACAAACACAGCAATGATAAATATAGATCAGGACTCACACTAATCACATGTAAATTACAAACACAGCAATGATAAATATAGATCAGGACTCACACTAATCACATGTAAATTACAAACACAGCAATGATAAATATAGATCAGGACTCACACTAATCACATGTAAATTACAAACACAGCAATGATAAATATAGATCAGGACTCACACTAATCACATGTAAATTACAAACACAGCAATGATAAATATAGATCAGGAGTCACACTAATCACATGTAAATCACAAACACAGCAATGATAAATATAGATCAGGACTCGCACTAATCACATGTAAATCACAAACACAGCAATGATAAATATAGATCAGGACTCACACTAATCACATGTAAATTACAAACACAGCAATGATAAATATAGATCAGGACTCACACTAATCACATGTAAATTACAAACACAGCAATGATAAATGTAGATCAGGACTCACACTAATCACATGTAAATCACAAACACAGCAATGATAAATATAGATCAGGACTCACACAAATCACATGTAAATCACAGACACAGCAATGATAAATATAGATCAGGACTCGCACTAATCACATATAAATCACAAACACAGCAATGATAAATATAGATCAGGACTCAAACTAATCACATGTAAATTACAAACACAGCAATAATAAATATAGATCAGGACTCAAACTAATCACATGTAAATTACAAACACAGCAATGATAAATATAGATCAGGACTCGCACTAATCACATGTAAATTACAAACACAGCAATGATAAATGTTGATCAAGACACACTAATCACATGTAAATTACAAACACAGCAATGATAAATATTGATCAAGACTCAAAGTAATCACATGTAAATTACAAACACAGCAATGATAAATATAGATCAGGACTCAAACTAATCACATGTAAATTACATACCCAGCAATCATAAATATAGATCAGGACTCAGACTAATCACATGTAAATTACAAACACAGCAATGATAAATATAGATCAGGACTCACACTAATCACATGTAAATTACAAACACAGCAATGATAAATAGAGATCAGGACTCAAACTAATCACATGTTAATCACAAACACAGCAATGATAAATATAGATCAGGACTCACACTAATCACATGCAAATTACATACCCAGCAATGATAAATATAGATCAGGACTCACACTAATCACATGTAAATTACAAACACAGCAATGATCAATATAGATCAGGACTCACACTAATCACATGCAAATTACATACCCAGCAATGATAAATATAGATCAGGACTCACACTAATCACATGTAAATCACATACACAGCAATGATCAATATAGATCAGGACTCACACTAATCACATGCAAATTACATACCCAGCAATGATAAATATAGATCAGGACTCAAACTAATCACATGTAAATTACATACCCAGCAATGATAAATATAGTTCAGGACTCAAACTAATCACATGTAAATTACAAACACAGCAATGATAAATATAGATCAGGACTCACACAAATCACATATAAATCACAAACACAGCAATGATAAATATAGATCAGGACTCACACTAATCACATGTAAATCACAAACACAGCAATGATAAATATAGATCAGGACTCAAGAGAATCACATGCAAATTACAAACACAACAATGATAAATAGAGATCAGGACTCACACTAATCACATGTAAATTACAAACACAGCAATGATAAATATAGATCAGAACTCACACTAATCACATGTAAATTACAAACACAGCAATGATAAATATAGATCAGGACTCACACTAATCACATGTAAATTACATACACAGCAATGATAAATATAGATCAGGACTCAAGCGAATCACATGCAAATTACAAACACAACAATGATAAATAGAGATCAGGACTCACACTAATCACATGTAAATTACAAACACAGCAATGATAAATCTCGATCAGAACTCACACTAATCACATGTAAATTACAAACACAGCAATGATAAATATAGATCAGGACTCACACTAATCACATGTAAATCACATACACAGCAATGATAAATATAGATCAGGACTCACACTAATCACATGTAAATTACAAACACAGCAATGATAAATATAGATCAGGACTCACACTAATCACATGTAAATTACAAACACAGCAATGATAAATATAGATCTGGACTCAAACTAATCACATGTAAATTACATACACAGCAATGATAAATATAGATCAGGACTCACACAAATCACATGTAAATCACATACACAGCAATGATAAATATAGATCAGGACTCGCACTAATCACATGTAAATCACAAACACAGCAATGATAAATATAGATCAGGACTCACACTAATCACATGTAAATTACAAACACAGCAATGATAAATATCGATCTGGAATCCCAATTAGATACAACCCTGCTTTAATACAACCCCGCTTTAATACAATCCCGCTTGGATACAACCCCGCTTGGTACAACCCCACTTTGATACAACCCCACTTTTGATACAACCCCGCTTTCATCAGACACACTTTGTTACAGTCCCACTTAGATACAACCCCGCTTTGATACAACCCCGCTTTCATTAGACACACTTTAATACAATCCCACTTCGATACAACCCCGCTTGGATACAACCCCACTTTCATCAGACATGCTTTGATACAATCCCACTTCGATACAACCCCGCTTGGATACAACCCCACTTTATTACAACCCCGCTTTCATCATACACGCTTTGATACAATCCTACTTAGATACAACCCCGCTTGGATACAACCCCGCTTTCATCAGACACACTTTGATACAATCCCACTTGGATACAACCCCGCTTGGATACAACCCCACTTTGATACAACCCCGCTTTCATCAGTCATCATCTACACCAAAGACTACAAATCCCACAAACTTCAAACTTACCTTATTCTTCTCCGCGTGTTCTCCGCGTGTTCTTATCTCTCGAAATCACCTAGGGTATGTGAAGCTACGATGCAGGAAACCAATCAGTTACATGGCCTGAGAAGAAAAAGTGTTGCGTTTCTTCATCTTTCAACAATAACGACTTCTAGCTTCCAGACTGTCCAACCAATAATGTTGCAATTTTAAACACTTATTCCCCTTGATGAGAGATACATTACCTTAAAGATTCAAGTCGATCAATGCAGCGGTTCAAAAGATACAAGCTTTTTAAGATTTTCGTTCAATTATTTATTGTGGCCATACCATGTGACTTATCAAAACTTCCCAAGTAAAGTTTTAACTTCCCCACATGGGGAACGTTTGGGTAAAGTTTCCACTCGATATCTTCAAAAATGAGGGAGGAGATAGGTTTTAAAGTTTATGCTTAAAAACGTCATAACTCCTAAACGATGCGACGTACGACGTCATCATGTGGTAAGTTTTTGTTTGTTATGGGCATGCAATTGTGCATGCAAAGATTGGGCTCGATCTGTTCAGCCATTGCAGACAAAAAGGGGTTTTAGTGTTTCTTCACGAAAAACAATATGGCAGCCGAACCATGTGACATATGACGCCGCAATTTTTTGCATTCTGAGTTTTTTTTTCACTTCGGTCATGGAAAAAAAAAAATTCAAGGCATGAATTTTGTTGAATTCTAACTTCGTAATGTTAGCACTTTTAATATCCTAAATTAACATGTTTTTTGGTCCCATTGCAGAGTTCTTTAGAATGAGCCATTACTCAATTTTTTTTCCATTGAGCCTTTTCGGAGTTATAGAGGGGCAAAGTTGAAGGTGTTTTCCAAGATGGCGCCCATACCATGTGACCTATGACGTCATAATTAGCAGTAACAAATTCTACATGTCTAGCCAAACACGTGGTGAAAATTTCGTGTCAATCGGACCAACGGTTGCTGAGAACATTAATTTTAAGGTTTTCGGACTTTGAAAAGGAGTTGTGGGGAAGAATTGTTTTTTTTTTTTTTTTTTTTTTTTTTTTTTTTTTTTGTATACAATATCGAGGCTCGTGAAAGAGCGAACATTAATCACACAGAAAGACAAACCGACACATAAAACATATAACATAGGGAGCGGTAGACAAGATGGGGAGAGAGGGGGAAGGACACAAACACAACATTTGAGAGCAGGGACCGAGAGACATGGAGACATCGAGAGATCTGAGAGAGGGCGAGGGCTTTGGGGGGGGGGGCGTGGGAAGGGGGCAGTGGGAGAGGTATAAAACATATGGACACTGCCAGGACTTCCAGGAAAGAAGTTGGAATTTCAAACAAGGTGGATCTGGGGTGAATTAGCGGGGGTAGAAAAGATCAAGGTTTTGGATGGGGGAAGATAAGAGATGGTGGTGAACAGCTGTTTTAAAGACCTGGAGGGAGGAGTGGGATTGAAGGGAGTGAGGGAGTTTGTTCCAGAGGCGGGAGAAAAGAGGAATGAAAGAGTGAAGGTGAGCGGAGAGCCGAGATTTCGGCAGTTTAACCATCAGAGGGTTGCTGGCAGATCTTGTGCGACCTGTAGGAATATTTTGGGGACAGAGCACAGAGAGAGCTGGGGGTGCAAGGCCGGAGAGGAGTCGGTAGAAGACAGAAAGACCACCTACCTGCCTGCGGTGAGTGAGTGATATAGTATACCACTATATCGGGGCGTGGTATGCAAACCAAGTGTCCGCCCGGGCAAGGCAAGTCCGGGCAAGTCCGGACGAGCCCGGGCAAGTGACCGCCCGCCGGTTACGTCATCGGCCAGTGCAAGGGGATTGTGTAATGCTTCCGGTAACCGCTACATGCGCCCCCCCAGAATTAACTTGCACCGGGAGAGTCAGTTTGAGGGGGGTCTTGATGACCCAGCCGAAACGACCCCTGGTGATTCGTGTGGGGGTGGTAGGTGGCGTGGCGGTGGATGGCGGTTAGAATAATAATAAAAATTCTAGGAATAATAATCGGTATTCTACTGCATTTCATGCAGAGAAAACTTAATTATGACATCATAGGTCACGTGGTAGGGCGCCATCTTGGAAAAACCGCAAAAAATTTGCACCTCTATATCTCTGAAACCACGCCATGGAAAAACAATGAAACATGTCTCATTGTCAAGTACACCCCATGGGGAACAACATATACTCATGATGATGTCATCATTGCCTTCATTATAATGTCATAATTAGACAAGTAGAATGCTTGCTCTGATCAGTTTGAAACTTATTGAGCATGATCTACACAAACATGATATGGGAGAATTAAATTGATGATGTCATTGGTCATGAGTTTTGGCAGCCATATTGGATTGAACATAAATTTTCATCGCCAATAAACCACACAAACACAGCAGCTAACAAATACCACACAAACACGTCCTGGTGAGGGTCTGCAATCCCTGATTGCTCTTTCTTGTTTTTTTATTTTGGAAGCAAACAAGGCTGTGCTTATACACTGTAGGTTTGTACATCTCACAATTATGCCTGAAGCACATCAAATAAATCCTGCCTAACATTTTGACCCATTCATGTTTAGTATCCCATTTCGACCCGTTCTCGTTTCCCATTCCCCTATTGCAAATAATTAATCAGACGTAATCCATAACTTTGTGTGTGTAATCCTCTGTGTTGTGTTGAGTTTTGTGCACCCGATAGTGTTGAGTATGGTATGTCAAGTATCAGGTAAAAGTAACAACTGAATAGCGAAAGAGAAAAAAAAGACGGAAAAAGAAATTGAAGGCATTTAAAAAGGATAGACACGGACATGGAGAGGAAGACGGGAGGGAGTGGGGGAGGGACAGGGGTTGATAGTGCTGTACTGTATTTTCTTTGATAGTGGTACACTGTATTTTCTTTGATAGTGGTATACTATATTTTCTTTGATAGTGGTATGTTTTCTTTGATAGAGGTATACTGTATTTTTTTTGAGAGTGGTATGTTTTCTTTGATAGAGGTATTCTGTATTTTCTTTGATAGTGGTATACTATATTTTCTTTGATAGTGGTATACTGTATTTTCTTTGATAGTGGTATACTGTATTTTCTTTGATATTGGTATACTGTATTTTCTTTGATAGTGGTATGTTTTCTTTGATAGAGGTATACTGTGTTTTCTTTGATAGTGGTATGTTTTCTTTGATAGTGGTATACTGTATTTTCTTTGATAGAGGTATACTGTGGAGCTATGCTCTCACGATAAAGCCGGACAAAATGGACGACACCAGGGACGAAGTTTCACTGAGCTATTTATTTCTAGCTCAACTCAAAAGCACTGAAAAGCCCGATAGAACGGGCGGCAATTTATAACCAAAGTTCACCACACAAAAGCCACGCCTCTCAGGCGGGGCGTGGTATGCAAATCGGTAAGCCACGCCTCTCAACGGGGCGTGGTATGCAAACCAAGTGTCCGCCCGGGCAAGGCAAGTCCGGGCAAGTCCGGACGAGCCCGGGCAAGTGACCGCCCGCCGGTTACGTCATCGGCCAGTGCAAGGGGATTGTGTAATGCTTCCGGTAACCGCTACATGCGCCCCCCCAGAATTAACTTGCACCGGGAGAGTCAGTTTGAGGGGGGTCTTGATGACCCAGCCGAAACGACCCCTGGTGATTCGTGTGGGGGTGGTAGGTGGCGTGGCGGTGGATGGTCGGGCGGGGGGGCTTGGTTGACGGGGGACGGCCCTGTCGTGGAGGAAGGGCCAACCGTGGAGGTTGGTCGAGGTCCAAATGGGTCGGCTTGAGGCTGTCCATGGAGATGTGGTCCGGTTTGTCGCCGATGTCCACGATGAACGACTTGTCGTCGCTCTTCAGGACCCGGAAAGGTCCATCTTACGGCGGCCAGAGCGGTCCCGGGTGTGCGTCGCTCCGGATGAAAATGTACTCCGCAGCGCGAAGTGCTGGGGGACGTGGGGTTGGGGGCAGCCGTGATGGGACGTGGGCACGGGGGCAAACCTCCTGGCGGCCTCCTGGAGGACCGAGCGTTGGCGAGCCGCGGACCAGGGGCCCGTGGCGTCGGGGATGAACTCGCCCGGCACGCGCAGTGGCTGGCCGTAGACCAGCTCGGCGGTGGAAGCCTGGAGGTCCTCTTTAGGGGCCGTTCGGAGGCCCAATAGGACCCACGGGAGCCTGTCAGCCCAACCGTTGTCCTGGAGGCTGGCCCTGAGAGCGGCCTTCATCGAGCGGTAGAACCGCTCGCACAAGCCGTTGGCTTGGGGGTGGTAGGCCGTGGTGCGGTGTAGCTTGACCCCCAAGGCCTGGGCGACCGCGCCCCAAAGCTCAGAGGTGAATTGCGGGCCTCTGTCGGAGGAGATGTCCGAGGGGGCGCCGAAACGGGCAATTCAGGTGCCAATGAAGGCCTGCGCCACATCGGCGGATGTTGTTGATGCCAGCGGGACGGCCTCCGGCCACCTGGTGGTCCTGTCCACCATCGTGAGGAGGTGGGTGAAGCCCCGCGAGGAGGGAAGGGGTCCCACCAGGTCCACATTGACGTGGTCGAAGCACTGCGCGGGCACGTCGAATGGTGCCAACGGGGCCTGGGTGTGCCGGTGGACCTTCGCGCGCTGGCAGGCAACACAGGCGTTGGCCCAGTCGCGGACGTCCTTACGGCCAGACGAATTTCGCTGCCACGAGCTTCTGCGACGCTTTCCGGCCCGGGTGGGAAAGGCCGTGGAGGGTGGCAAAAATGTGCCGCTGCCATCCGGTGGGCACGATGGGGCGAGGTTGGCCCAGGGAAACGTCATACAGGAGAACTGTGCCTGTGTCCTCGAAGGGGACATCGGACAACTGCAGGCCTGTGTCCGCTGTCCGAAGGGCTTGCACCGTGGGTTCGGCGTTCTGGTCGGCCGCCATGCGTGCGAAGTCCACACCGAGGTGGACGGCGTTCACGCTGGACCGGGAGAGGCAATCGGCCACAGCGTTGTCCTTGCCCGCGACATGCCGGATGTCCATCGTAAATTCGGACACGGCGGAGAGGTGGCGCTGCTGGCGGGCCGACCACGGCTCTGCACCCTTGGCCATGGCGAAGACCAGGGGGTTGTGGTCCACAAACGCCGTGAACGGGCGGCCCTCTAAAAGATGGCGGAAGTGGTGAACGGCCAGGTAAAGGCCGAGGAGCTCGCGGTCGAAAGCACTATACTTGCGCTCGTTAGGGCGAAGCTGTCGGCTGAAGAAGGCCAGCGGTTGCCAAGCCCCGTTCAGCCACTGTTCATGCACGGCGCCCACCGCGTAGTCGGAAGCGTCCGTGGCGAGGGCGATGGGTGCGTCGAGCGCGGGGTGCGCCAGCATGGTCGCGTTGGCGAGGGTCAGCTTAGCGCCCGTGAACGCCTCATCCATCTCTTTGGTCCAGGCGACATCGTGCTTGGCCAGCTTGCCCCGGAGGGCTTCGTACAGGGGGCGAATGAGTTGGGCGGCGTGAGGCACGAACCGGTGGTAGAAATTTACCATTCCCAAAAATTCCTGTAGGGCCTTGATGGAGCGGGGGCGCGGGAAACCTTTAACGGCCTCCTGCCTCCACCTTGGTCGGCAGCGGAATGGCCCCGCGCTTCGTGATGCGGTGCCCCAGGAAGTCGATGGCCGTTACGCCAAGCTGGCATTTCGCCGGGTTGATGATGAGGCCGTGCTGGCCGAGGCGCTCAAAAAGCGTGCGCAGGTGGATGAGGTGCTCCGCCCGGGAAGTGCTGGTGACGAGAATGTCATCCAAGTAGACGAAAAGGAAGGTGAGGTCACGCAGCACGCTGTGCATCAGCCGTTGGAAGGCCTGGGCCGCGTTCTTAAGGCCGAATGGCATGCGAAGGAACTCGAAGAGGCTAAAAGGTGTAATTACCACCGTCTTCGGCACGTCGGCCGGCCGGACGGGTACCTGGTGGTAGCCCCGAATTAGGTCGACCTTGGAAAAGATCACCCGCCACGCCAAACGGGCGGAAAAGTCCTGTATATGTGGTATCGGGTACCGGTTGGGGGTGGTGGCGTCATTGAGACGGCGGTAATCGCCGCATGGTCGCCATCCGCCACCCGGTTTGGGCACGATGTGCAGGGGCGAGGCCCACGCGCTATTCGAGTGCCGCACAATGCCCAATCGCTCTAGCGCGTCGAATTCCGCCTTCGCCACGGTGAGTTTGGCCGGGTCGAGGTGACGAGCCCTGGCGTAGACCGGTGGACCTGTGGTCGGGATGTGGTGTTCGACGCCGTGTTTGACGGCGACGGCCGAAAACGTCGGCTGCGTGAGGGCGGGAAACTCGGCGAGTGGGCGGGTGAAATCGTTCGCGGCCAGGAGAGCGCAGGCTAGCTTGGTTGGTGTGGAGCCGCTCAATGAACAAGCGAGCGAGCTGAAGGTCTCCGCGTTGATGAGCCGACGCCGTTTGACGTCAACCAAAAGCCCATGCGCGCAAGGAAAATCTGCACCCAGCAAGGCCATGGGTACGTTCGCCATGATCAAGTCCCACCTGAAGTGCTGGCCCACGAAGCAGAAAGCGACGCTGCGCAAACCGAAGGTGCGGATGGAGGAGCCGTTTGCGGCGAACAAGGCCGGGCCGCAAAGCGCGGCCTGTTTGTCCTGCACCGAGGCAGGTATCACGCTCAGCTGAGCGCCGGTGTCGCACAAAAAACGCCGCCCGGATGCTGTGTCCGTAATAAACAGAAGGCTGCCTGAATGGCCGACGCTCATGGCAGGCAGGGAGCACCGGCCTGGTCATTTCCCGACCTGCCGAAAGTGCACTGTGGGTAGCACATGGTCCGCTCTGGTGGAGGCTCTGGCGGTCGCGTCGGGTTCGGTCGACCGGGCGTCGTGGCGGCCGCTGCCGCCAGTGGCGCTAACTCGGCCGGTGGTGGTGCCGGTCGTGGCGCGGGCTTTGCCTCGGTCGGCCCAGGGTTCCAAGCGGCCACTCCGACGTGTCGCCTGGCCGAGAAAAATTTATCGGCCTCCTTGGGCAGGGCGCGAGGGTCTGTGATGGGCGAATTAGCCAAAGCTAATCGTACCTGCCCGGGTAGCTGCTGGAGGAACAGCTCGTGGAAGAGGAAATCTGGGCTGTGGTCGCCGAGACGATCAAGCATGTGGTCCATGCATTCGGATGGACGGGCCTCACCCAGCTCCGGGAGGTCGAGCAGTTGTCGCGCGCGTTCGGTCTCCGTGAGTCCAAACGCACCGAGGAGTAGGCCTTTGAGCGTGCCGTATTTGTCGACGTTCGGCGGGTTCTGTAGGAAGCTCAGGACCCGGGCGGCAGTGGAGGCGTTGAGCGCGGAGACCACATGGTGGTAGCGCGTCGTATCCTCCGTAATGTTCCGCAGGGCGAATTGAGAATCCGCTTGGGCGAACCAGACGGCTACGTGCGATTCCCAAAAGCCAGGGAGCTTCAAAGCTACAGATGACTCCATCGCCGTGTTCTTGAAAAGGGGTCACCAATTGTGGAGCTATGCTCTCACGATAAAGCCGGACAAAATGGAAGACACCAGGGACGAAGTTTCACTGAGCTATTTATTTCTTGCTCAACTCAAAAGCACTGAAAAGCCCGATAGAACGGGCGGCAATTTATAACCAAAGTTCACCACACAAAAGCCACGCCTCTCAGGCAGGGCGTGGTATGCAAATCGGTAAGCCACGCCTCTCAACGGGGCGTGGTATGCAAACCAAGTGTCCGCCCGGGCAAGGCAAGTTCGGGCAAGTCCGGACGAGCCCGGGCAAGTGACCGCCCGCCGGTTACGTCATCGGCCGGGGCAAGGGGATTGTGTAATGCTTCCAGTAACTGCTACAATACTGTATTTTCTTTCATAGTGCTATACTTTATTTTCTTTCATAGTGCTACTCTGGATTTTATTTGATAGTGGTATACTGAAGGAGCTGCGCTCCAACGCGAGTCGAAAGAATTGACGCGACCAAAGACAGAATTCGTCCGAGTTGCTTTATTGAAACAAAACAACTCAGGTATTCTGACAAGCCCGTTTATCGGGCAGCAATATATATACACATTTATGCCAGGGCGTTTGCCCGGGAAAACCGAGACAGGGCATGCCCGGGTGTCAAGGGCGAGTCCTGGAAAGGCTAGTCTGGACATGCCCGGGCGTCCTGGACGCGGCCTGGCAAGTCGAGGCTGGGCGTGCCCGAGCGCTCTGGGCGAGCCCTGGAAAGGCGAGAGCGGGCATGCCCGGACGCTCTGGGCGAGCCCTGGAAAGGCGAGTCTGGACATGCCCGGGCGTCCTGGACGCGGCCTGGCAAGTCGAGGCTGGGCGTGCCCGGGCGCTCTGGGCGAGCCCTGGAAAGACGAGACCGGGCGTGCCCAGGAGGTTCGGGCGTGCCCGGGAACAGCGAGTCCGGGCATGCCCAGGAGAGGCGCGCCTGGGCCCGTCCGGACGAGCCCGGCATGGCGATCGCGCCCTGGCCGCGTCCTGGCAGGTGCAAGGTGATTGTGTACATTCAGCGGGAACTGCTACACACGCCCCTCCAGAATCGACATGCACCGGCAGGGTCAATTTAAGGGGGGTCCGGATGACCCCGCCGAGGCGACCCCTGGAGTGTCGTGGGGGGGGGGGGGGTTCGATCTGGTGGTGGGTGGTCGAGCGGGGGGAACTGTGGACGGGGGGCGGCCTCGCCGCGGAGGAAGGGCCAACTGTGGTGGTCGGTCGACGTCCACGTGCGCCGGTTTGAGGCGGTCCACAGAGATCCGGTCCGACCGGCCACCGACGTCGACGACGAAGGACTTGTCGCCCCGTCGCAGGACCCGGAAGGGCCCGTTGTATGGCGGCCGGAGTGGCCCCCGGTGCGCGTCATGACACACAAAGACGTACTCCGCTGTGCGAAGCGCCGGGGGGACGTAGGACTGGGGGCCACCATGGTGGGACGTTGGCACGGGGGCAAATCGTCGGGCGGCCTCCTGGAGGTCTGAGCGCTGGTGTGCGGCGGACCAGGGACTGGTAGCATCCGGCACGAACTCACCCGGGACAGGGAGCGGCTGGCCGTAAACGAGCTCGGCGGCGGACGCCCGGAGGTCCTCCTTGGGGGCCGTGCGGAGGCCCAAAAGGACCCACGGCAGCCGGTCGGTCCAACCGTCGTCCTGAAGGCCGGCCATGAGTGCGGCCTTCATGGAGTGGTGAAACCGCTCGCACAACCCATTGGCTTGGGGGTGGTAGGCCGTGGTGCGGTGCAGCGTGACCCCCAACGAGCGGGCGACCGTGCCCCAAAGTTCGGACGTGAACTGTGGGCCGCGGTCGGACGAGATGTCCGCCGGTGCGCCGAAGCGCGCGACCCAGGTGGCGATGAACGCCTGCGCCACATCGGCGGTGGTGGTGCAGGTGAGGGGCACGGCCTCCGGCCACCTGGTGGTCCTGTCCACCATGGTGAGTAGGTGGGTGAACCCCCGCGATGGGGGCAGGGGACGCACCAGGTCCACGTGGACGTGGTCGAAACGCCGTGCAGGCACAGTGAAAGGTGCTAGCGGGGCCTGGGTGTGGTGGTGGACCTTGGCCCGCTGGCAGGCCGTGCAGGCGTTGGCCCAGTCGCGGACGTTCCGTCGAAGGCCGTGCCAGACGAAACGTGCCGACACCAGCTTCTGAGAAGCTTTCCAGCCCGGGTGAGAAAGGCCGTGGATGGAGGCGAAGATGCGGCGCTGCCAGGAAACGGGCACGATGGGGCGAGGCTGGCCCTGGGAGACGTCGCAGAGCAGGATTGTGCCTGCGAAGGGGATGTCGGCCAGGCGGAGGCCCGTGTCCGCCACCCGGAGGGCCTGCACCGAGGTGTCGGTGGTCTGGTCGGCCGCCATGAGCGCGAAGTCCACGCCGAGGTGGACCGCGTTCGCGCTGGCCCGAGAAAGACAGTCGGCCACGGCGTTGTCTTTGCCGGCGACGTGCCTGATGTCCGTGGTGAATTCCGACATGGCGGAGAGGTGGCGCTGCTGGCGGGCCGACCACGGCTCCGTGACTTTGGCCATTGCGTAGACCAACGGCTTGTGGTCGACGAAAGCCGTGAACGGGCGGCCCTCCAGGAGGTGTCGGAAATGGCGAACGGCCAGGAATAGACCGAGCAGCTCGCGGTCGAACGTGCTGTATTTTAACTCATTCGGCCGGAGTTGCCGGCTGAAAAAAGTGAGTGGCTGCCAAACCCTGTCCACCCATTGTTCATGGACGGCGCCCACCGCGTAGTTGGAGGCGTCCGTAGTGAGGGCGATGGGCGCGTTGAGCACCGGGTGAGCCAGCAGCGTTGCGTTGGCGAGGGCCCGTTTTGCGCTCGCGAAGGCCGCGTCCATGGCCGCGGACCAAACGATGTCATGCTTGGCCGGCTTGCCCCGGAGGGCCTCGTAAAGGGGCCGCATGAGCTGAGCAGCGCGGGGCACGAATCGGTGATAAAAATTGACCATGCCGAGGAACTCTTGTAGGGCTTTGATGGAACGGGGACGCGGGAAAGTGGTGATGGCCTCGACCTTGGTCGGCAGCGGCACGGCCCCGGTCTTGGTGATGCGGTGGCCCAAAAAGTCAACGGTCGTCGTGCCGAAGTGGCATTTGGCTGGGTTGACAATTAAGCCGTGCTCGCTGAGGCGACCGAACAGTGTTCGGAGGTGGAGGAGGTGCTCGGCGCGGGACGTGCCGGCGACGAGGATGTCGTCCAGATAGACGAAAAGAAATGGCAGGTCGCGCAGCACGCCGTCCATTAAGCGCTGGAACGCCTGGGCCGCGTTCTTGAGGCCAAACGGCATCCTCAAAAATTCGAACAGGCCGAACGGCGTGATGACGGCCGTCTTCGGGACGTCGGCCGCCCGGACAGGTACCTGGTGGTATCCCCGTATCAGCTCAATTTTGGAAAATATGACCCGTCCCGCCAAACGGGCGGAAAAGTCCTGGATGTGCGGGATCGGGTACCTGTCGGGGGTGGTAGCATCGTTGAGGCGGCGGTAGTCGCCACACGGGCGCCATCCGCCCCCCGGCTTTGGCACGATGTGCAGTGGTGAGGTCCACGCGCTATTGGAGCGCCGCACGATGCCGAGGTGCTCCAACGCGTCGAACTCGGCCTTTGCCACGGCGAGCTTGGCCGGGTCGAGGCGGCGGGTCCTGGCGTAGACCGGCGGGCCTGTAGTGGGTATGTGGTGCTCGATCCCATGCCGCACTGCGACGGCCGAAAACGTCGGCCGCGTGAGGGCCGGGAATGCCGCGAGCAGGCGAGCGAACACGTTCACCGTCGGGAGGGCGCACGCTAGTTCGGTCGGCGCGGAGCTGCTCATCGTGCACGCCAGGGAGCTGAAGGTCTCGGCGTTGACAAGGCGACGTCGTTTGACGTCGACCAGCAGCCCGTGCGCGCAGAGGAAGTCGGCGCCCAGCAAAGCCATGGGGACGCAGGCGGTCACAAAGGTCCACTGAAAGCGCTGGTTGCCGAAGCAGAGGGTGACGTCGCGCGGGCCAAAAGTGCGTATGGCCGAGCCATTAGCAGCGACCAAAGAGGGGCCGCAAACGGCGTCCCGCCTGTCCTGCTCGGAGGCGGGTATGACGCTCAGTTGGGCGCCGGTGTCACAAAGGAAATGCCGCCCGGACGCTTTGTCCCGAATAAAAAGCAAGTTGCCCGAGTGGCCGGCGCTCATGGCTGGGAATGAACGCCGGCCCGGCCGTTTCCGACTTGCCGAAAGTGCACGGGGGTCGGCACGTCCGAGCCTTGTGTCCGAACCTGGCGTGGTAATAACACCACGCCTGGTCAGTTGGAGGCCGCGGCCGTCGTGTCGGAAGTGGTCGGCGCGGCATGGCGGCCACCAGTTGCATCGGCAGTTCGGCCTCCAACCGCGCAGGGTGCTCGGGCGTCGTGGGCGTCGCCTCGGACGGCGGCAGGCTCCAGGTAGCCGCGCCGATGTGTTGGCCCGCCGAGGAGATCTTATCGGCTTCCCTGGCGAGGGTGCGGGGATCGGTGATCGACGTGCCAGCCAGGGCGAGGCGTACCGGGTGAGGCAGCTGGCAAAGGAACAGCTCGCGGAACAGAAAATCCGGAGAGTGCTCACCGAGCAACGAGAGCATATAGTCCATGCGCTCGGACCGGCGCGTGTCGCCGAGCTCGGGCAGGTCGAGCAGGCACCGTGCGCGTGCCGCCGGTGAGGGCGAAAGCGTCGAGGAGGAGCGTCTTCAGCGTGTCATACTTGTCAGCAGCCGGCGGGTGCTCGAGGAGGCTCAGGGCGCGGGCCGCGGTGGCGGAACCGAGCGCTGCCATGACATGGTGGACGCGGGTGTCGTCTGCGGTGATGCCTCGCAGGGCGAACTGGGAGTCCGCCTGGGCGAACCAAACAGCCGCGTGAGCCTCCCAGAAGGTAGGCAGTTTAGGAGTCACTGCCGTGTCCATGTCGGTAGGTCACCAGTGAAGGAGCTGCGCTCCAACGCGAGTCGAAAGAATTGACGCGACCAAAGACGGAATTCGTCCGAGTTGCTTTATTGAAACAAAACAACTCAGGTATTCTGACAAGCCCGTTTATCGGGCAGCAATATATATACACATTTATGCCGGGGCGTTTGCCCGGGAAAACCGAGACCGGGCATGCCCGGGTGTCAAGGGCGAGTCCTGGAAAGGCGAGTCTGGACATGCCCGGGCGTCCTGGACGCGGCCTGGCAAGTCGAGGCTGGGCGTGCCCGAGCGCTCTGGGCGAGCCCTGGAAAGGCGAGAGCGGGCATGCCCGGACGCTCTGGGCGAGCCCTGGAAAGGCGAGTCTGGACATGCCCGGGCGTCCTGGACGCGGCCTGGCAAGTCGAGGCTGGGCGTGCCCGGGCGCTCTGGGCGAGCCCTGGAAGGACGAGACCGGGCGTGCCTGGGAGGTTCGGGCGTGCCCGGGAACAGCGAGTCCGGGCATGCCCAGGAGAGGCACATCTGGGCCCGTCCGGACGAGCCCGGCATGGCGATCGCGCCCTGGCAGGTGCAAGGCGATTGTGTACATTCAGCGGGAACCGCTACAATACTGTATTTTATTTGAGAGTGCTATACTGTATTTTCTTTGATAGTGGTATACTGTATTTTATTTGATAGTGGTATACTGTATTTTATTTGATAGTGCTATACTGTATTTTCTTTGATGGTGCTATACTGTATTTTATTTGATAGTGCTGCTCTGTATTTTCTTTGATAGTGCTATACTGTATTTTCTTTCATAGTGCTATACTGTATTTTCTTTGATAGTGGTATACTGTATTTTATTTGATAGTGGTATACTGTATTTTATTTGATAGTGCTACACTGTATTTTCTTTCATAGTGCTACACTGTATTTTCTTTGATAGTGGTATACTGTATTTTATTTGATAGTGCTATACTGTATTTTATTTGATAGTAGTATACTGTATTTTCTTTGATAGTGCTATACTGTATTTTATTTGATAGTGGTATACTGTATTTTCTTTGATAGTGCTATACTGTATTTTCTTTCATAGTGCTATACTGTATTTTCTTTCATAGTGCTACTCTGGATTTTATTTGATAGTGGCATACTGTATTTTATTTCATAGTGCTATACTGTATTTTCTTTGATAGTGGTATACTGTATTTTATTTGATAGTGGTATACTGTATTTTCTTTGATTGTGCTATACTGTATTTTATTTGATAGTGCTATACTGTATTTTCTTTGATTGTGCTATACTGTATTTTCTTTCATAGTGCTACTTTGGATTTTATTTGATAGTGGTATACTGTATTTTCTTTGATAGTGCTATACTGTATTTTCCTTGATAGTGATATACTGTGGCGGTTACCTTATGTGCAGGTAACCGCATGTGGCGGTTACCTTATGTGCAGGTAACCATTACCTTATTTGGGCATAATACACGCGCCCGGGCCTGTTGGACTTTTGGTTGTGTGGACGTGACGCACGCGCGGTTGCCAGAGCCGCGCCCTCCGAAGAGGGCTTTTCGCTTTATATAAGCGTGCCGACTTCCGTTCGCTTTTAGTGTGCTGGATCTTGCTGTTTGAATAAACCAACTTCGAACCCTATGAATGGCCTCGTTCTCTCGCCTTCCGCGACTCCTAAACTGGTGACCCCCGGCTGCCCTAGAACGGATTGGGGGCTGCAAACGAACACGGCAAGCGCGCCCTAGCCAGGGAAGCCACCTAAGCTGGTGACGCCGGCTTCTCCCGCACGGCTTCGGGCACAGTTTCGAACGCGGTTTCGAAATGCCGGAGTTTCGGAAACGACGACGGCCATGACTATGAGGTTCGCGCACCGCGCTCGGCTCCTCTACGACCAGAGGGGTGAGCCTGCTCCAAGACCCTCCGAAGGCACGGCTGCTTCGTCACCTTCGCGCGCACTGACGTTGGCGGAACGGCTGCTTCGTCACCTTCGCGCGCACTGACGTTAGCGGCATGGCCGCTTCGTCACCCTCGCGCAACTACAACTACAACCGCAACTACTTCTCCGACCCTGCATCCTCGGGAGGCCCGTGAGGAACCTCGGCAGCCTCCCCCGAGGCCTTGACCAGCCCCTCGGTTGGCTCAACCGCTTTTCGCGTGCATCGAGGCCGAGCGCTGCTCGAGCCTTCTCGGCACTGCACCCGCGAACTGCAACCTCGGGAGGCCCGCGAGGAACCTCGGCAGCCTCCCCCGAGGACTTGACCAGCCCCTCGGTCGCCTCAGCCTACGCGGAGTGCATTCTGGGGGGACGTATGTGGCGGTTACCTTATGTGCAGGTAACCATTACCTTATTTGGGCATAATACACGCGCACGGGCCTGTTGGACTTTTGGTTGTGTGGACGTGACGCACGCGCGGTTGCCGGAGCCACGCCCTCCGAAGAGGGCTTTTGTCTTTATATAAGCGTGCCGACTTCCGTTCGCTTTTAGTGTGCTGGATCTTGCTGTTTGAATAAACCAACTTCGAACCCTACGAATGGCCTCGTTCTCTCGCCTTCCGCGACTCCTAAAATACTGTATTTTATTTGATAGTGCGACACTATTTTATTTGATAGTGCTATACTGTATTTTCTTTGATTGTGCTATACTGTATTTTCTTTCATTGTGCTATACTGTATTTTCTTTCATAGTGCTACTCTGGATTTTATTTGATAGTGGTATACTGTATTTTATTTGATAGTGGTATACTGTATTTTATTTGATAGTGGTATACTGTATTTTATTTGATAGTGGTACACTGTATTTTATTTGATAGTGGTATACTGGATTTTATTTGATAGTGGTATACTGTATTTTATTTGATAGCGGTACACTGTATTTTATTTGATAGTGGTATACTGTATTTTATTTGATAGTGGTACACTGTATTTTATTTGATGGCGGTACACTATTTTATTTGATAGTGGTATACTGTATTTTATTTGAGAGTGGTATACTTTATTTTATTTGATAGTGGTATACTGTATTTTATTTGATAGTGGTATACTGTATTTTATTTGATAGCGGTACACTGTATTTTCTTTGATTGTGCTATACTGTATTTTCTTTCATAGTGGTACACTGTATTTTATTTGATAGTGGTATACTGGATTTTATTTGATAGTGGTATACTGTATTTTATTTGATAGCGGTACACTGTATTTTATTTGATAGTGGTATACTTTATTTTATTTGATAGTGTTATACTGTATTTTATTTGATAGTGGTATACTGTATTTTATTTGATAGCGGTACACTGTATTTTATTTGATAGTGGTATACTGTATTTTATTTGACAGTGGTATACTGTATTTTATTTGATGGTGGTACACTGTATTTTCTTTGATTGTGCTATACTGTATTTTATTTGATAGTGGTACACTGTATTTTATTTGATAGCGGTACACTGTATTTTCTTTGATTGTGCTATACTGTATTTTCTTTCATAGTGCTATACTGTATTTTCTTTCATAGTGCTACTCTGGATTTTATTTGATAGTGGTATACTGTATTTTATTTGATAGTGGTATACTGTATTTTCTTTGATAGTGGTATACTTTATTTTCTTTGATAGTGGTATACTTTATTTTATTTGATAGTGGTATACTTTATTTTATTTGATAGTGGTACACTGTATTTTATTTGATAGCGGTACACTGTATTTTATTTGATAGTGGTGAAGGAGCTGGGGCTCCCACGTCGATCAGAAGAATGGACGCGACAAAAAGCTGGAATTCATCTGAGTTGCTTTATTGAAATCAAACACTCAGGCACTCTGAAAACCCGTTTATCGGTCAGCAATATATATCTATTAACCCAGGGGGTTTGCCCAGGCCCGGCGCCAGGGGGCGTGGCCCAGCGTCCTGGCTGCGGCCTGGCAAGTTGAGCGCGGGCCTGCCCGGGCGTCCTGGACGAGCCCGGCATGGTGATCGCTCCGCGTCCTTGATAGGTGCAAGGCGATTGTGAACACCCAGCGGCAGCCGCTACACACGTCCCCCCAGAATCGACTTGCACCGGCAGGGTCAATTTGAGGGGGGTCCTGATGACCCGGCCGAAGCGACCCCTGGCGGGTCGTGGGAGGGGGTCCGGTGAGGTGGTGGGCGGTCGAGTGGGGGGCACCGTGGACAGGGGGCGGCCTCGCCGCGGCGGAAGGGCCACCCGTGGTGGGTGGTCGACGTCCACGTGCGCCGGCTTGAGGCGGTCCACTGCAATCCGGTCCGACCTGCCGCCGATGTCGATGACGAACGACTTGTCGTCCCGTCGCAGCACCCGGAAGGGCCCGTCGTACGGCGGCTGGAGTGGCCACCGATGTGCGTCGTGACGCACAAAAACATACTCCGCTGTGCGGAGTGCTGGGGGGACGTAGGACTGGGGGTCACCGTGGTGGGATGTTGGCACGGGGGCAAACCGTCGGGCGGCCTCCTGGAGGTCCGAGCGCTGGTGAGCTGCGGACCAGGGACTGGTAGCGTCGGGCACGAATTCGCCCGGGACGCGTAGCGCCTGGCCATAGACAAGCTCGGCGGTGGATGCCTGGAGGTCCTCCTTGGGGGCCGTGCGAAGGCCCAAAAGGACCCACGGCAGCCGGTCGGCCCAACCGCCGTCTTGAAGGCCGGCCATGAGCGCGGCCTTCATGGAGCGGTGGAATCGCTCGCACAACCCGTTTGCTTGGGGGTGGTAGGCCGTAGTACGGTGGAGCTTGACCCCCAGGTTGCGGGCGACCGCGCCCCACAGCTCGGAGGTGAACTGTGGTCCGCGGTCTGACGAGATGTCCGCCGGTGCGCCGAAGCGGGCGACCCAGGTGGCGATGAAAGCCTGCGCCACGTCGGCGGTGGTGGTGGAGACGAGGGGAACGGCCTCCGGCCACCTGGTGGTCCTGTCCACCATGGTGAGCAGGTGTGTGAACCCCCGTGACGGGGGGAGGGGGCCCACCAGATCCACGTTGACGTGGTCGAAACGTCGTTCGGGCACGGTGAAAGGTGCCAGCGGGGCCTGGGTGTGTCGGTGGACCTTGGCCCGTTGGCAGGCCGTGCAGGTGCTGGTCCAATCGCGGACGTCCCGACGAAGGCCGTGCCAGACGAAACGCGCCGACACCAGCTTCTGGGAAGCTTTCCGGCCCGGGTGGGAAAGGCCGTGGAGGGAGGCGAAGATGCGGCGTTGCCAGGTGACGGGCACGATGGGGCGAGGCTGGCCTTGGGAGACGTCGCAGAGCAGGACAGTGTCCGCGCAGGGGATGTCGGCCAGGCGGAGGCCCGTGTCCGCCGCCCGGAGGGCTTGCACCGTGGTGTCGGTGGTTTGGTCCGCCGCCATAAGCGCAAAATCCACGCCCAGGTGGACCGCGTTCGCGCTGGCCCGGGAAAGACAGTCGGCCACGGCGTTGTTTTTGCCGGCGACGTGCCGGATGTCCGTGGTAAACTCCGACACGGCGGAGAGGTGGCGCTGTTGGCGGGCCAACCATGGCTCCGTGACCTTGGCCATGGCGTAAACCAACGGCTTGTGGTCGACGAACGCCGTGAAAGGTCGGCCCTCCAGGAGGTGGCGGAAATGGCGGACGGCCAGGTGTAGACCGAGGAGCTCCCGGTCAAACGTGCTGTATTTGAGCTCGTTCGGCCGGAGCTGCCGGCTGAAAAAAGCGAGTGGCTGCCAAACCCCGTTCACCCATTGCTCATGTACGGCGCCCACCGCGTAGTCGGAGGCATCCGTGGTGAGGGCGATGGGAGCGTTGAGCACCGGGTGAGCGAGCAGTGTTGCGTCGGCGAGGGCCCGCTTTGAGCGTTGGAAGGCCGCATCCATTGCTGCGGACCAGGCGATGTCGTGCTTGGCCGGCTTGCCCCGGAGGGCTTCGTAGAGGGGCCGCATGAGTTGAGCAGCGCGGGGCACGAAGCGGTGATAAAAATTCACCATTCCCAGGAATTCCTGCAGGGCCTTTATGGTGCGGGGACGCGGGAACGTGGTGATGGCCTCGACCTTGGTTGGCAGCGGCACGGCCCCGTTCTTGGTGATGTGGTGGCCCAAAAAATCAACGGCCGTCGTGCCGAAGTGGCATTTGGCCGGGTTGACGATGAGGCCGTGCTCGCTGAGGCGCCCGAACAGTGTTCGGAGGTGGAGGAGGTGCTCGGCCCGGGACGTGCTGGCGACGAGGATGTCGTCCAGGTAAACGAAAAGGAACGGCAGGTCACGCAGCACGCCGTCCATCAAGCGCTGGAACGCCTGAGCCGCGTTCTTGAGACCAAACGGCATCCGCAAGAATTCGAATAAGCCGAACGGCGTGATGACTGCCGTTTTAGGGACGTCGGCCGCCCTGACAGGTACCTGGTGATATCCCCGTATGAGATCAATTTTCGAAAAAATGACCCGTCCCGCCAGACGGGCGGAGAAGTCTTGGATATGCGGGATCGGGTACCTGTCGGGGGTGGTAGCGTCATTGAGACGGCGGTAGTCGCCACACGGGCGCCATCCACCCCCCGGCTTTGGCACGATGTGCAGTGGCGAGGCCCACGCGCTATCGGAGCGCCGCACGATGCCGAGGTGCTCCAACGCGTCGAATTCGGCCTTCGCTACGGCGAGCTTGGCTGGGTCGAGGCGGCGGGCCCTGGCGTAGACCGGCGGCCCCGTGGTTGGTATGTGGTGCTCGATCCCATGCCGTACTGCGACGGCCGAAAACGTCGGCCGCGTGAGGGCCGGGAACTCCGTGAGCAGGCGAGCAAACTCGTTCGCCGCCGGGACGGTGCATGCCAGCTCGGTCGGCGCGGAGCTGCTCAATGTGCATACCAGGGAGCTGAAGGTTTCAGCGTTGATTAAACGACGCCGTTGGACGTCCACCAGCAGTCCGTGTGCGCAGAGGAAGTCGGCGCCTAGCAGAGCCATGGGCACGTTGGCGGTTACAAACGTCCAAGCAAAGCGTTGGCCGCCGAAGCAGAGGGTGACGTTGCGCGGGCCGAAGGTGCGGATAGTCGATCCGTTGGCCGCAACCAAGGAGGGGCCGCAAACCGCGGATTGCCTGTCCTGGTCAGAGGCGGGTATGACGCTCAGTTGGGCGCCGGTGTCGCACAGGAAGCGCCGTCCGGACGCTTTATCCGTGATGAACAGTAAGTTGCCCGTATGGCCGGCGCTCATGGCTGGTAATGAACGCCGGCCCGGCCGTTTCCCGGCCTGCCGAAGGTGCACGGGGGTCGGCATGTCCGGGCCTTTTGTCCGAACCTGGCATGATAGTAACACCACGCTTGGTCGGGTGGAGGTGGTCGGCACGGTAGAGCGGCCGCCAATTGCGTCGGCAGTTCGGCCGTCGACCCTGCCGGGTGCTCGGGCGCCATGGTTGTTGCGTCGGACGGCGGTGGGTCCCATGTCGCCGCTGCGATGCGCCGTCCTGCAGCGGAGATCTTGTCGGCTTCTCTGGCAAGGGCCCGGGGATCTGTGATCGTCGTGCTTGCCAGGGCGAGGCGTACCGGGTTAGGCAGCTGACGGAGGAACAGCTCCCGGAACAGGAATGCCGGAGAGTGCTCGCCGAGCAGTGAAAGCATGTAGTCCATTCGCTCGGAAGGGCGCGTGTCGCCGAGCTCAGGCAGTTCGAGCAGGCGCCGTGCGCGTTCCGCCGATGGGAGAGCGAAAGCATCGAGGAGAAGCTTCTTAATCGCGCCGTATTTGTCAGCGGCTGGCGGGCTTTCGAGGAGGCTCAGGGCGCGGGCCGCGGTAGCCGACCCGAGCGCAGCAACCACATGGTGGAAGCGGGTGTCGTCGGCCGTGATGCCTCGCAGGGCGAACAGGGACTCCGCCTGTGCGAACCAAACCGCCGCGTGAGCCTCCCAGAAGGTAGGCAGTTTAAGGGCGACTGCCGTGTCCATGTCGATAGGTCACCAATGAAGGAGCTGGGGCTCCCACATCGATCAGAAGAATGGACGCGACAAAAAGCTGGAATTCATCTGAGTTGCTTTATAGAAATCAAACACTCAGGCACTCTGAAAACCCGTTTATCGGTCAGCAATATATATCTATTAACCCAGGGGGTTTGCCCAGGCCCGGCGCCAGGGGGCGTGGCCCAGCGTCCTGGCTGCGGCCTGGCAAGTTGAGGGCGAGCCTGCCCGGGCGTCCTGGACGAGCCCGGCATGGTGATCGCTCCGCGTCCTTGATAGGTGCAAGGCGATTGTGAACACCCAGCGGCAGCCGCTACAGTGGTATACTTTATTTTATTTGATAGTGGTATACTGTATTTTATTTGATAGTGGTATACTGTATTTTATTTGATAGCGGTACACTGTATTTTATTTGATAGTGGTATACTGTATTTTATTTGACAGTGGTATACTGTATTTTATTTGATGGCGGTACACTGTATTTTCTTTGATTGTGCTATACTGTATTTTATTTGATAGTGGTACACTGTATTTTATTTGATAGCGGTACACTGTATTTTCTTTGATTGTGCTATACTGTATTTTCTTTCATAGTGCTATACTGTATTTTCTTTCATAGTGCTACTCTGGATTTTATTTGATAGTGGTATACTGTATTTTATTTGATAGTGGTATACTGTATTTTCTTTGATAGTGGTATACTTTATTTTCTTTGATAGTGGTATACTTTATTTTATTTGATAGTGGTATACTTTATTTTATTTGATAGTGGTACACTGTATTTTCTTTGATAGCGGTACACTGTATTTTCTTTGATTGTGCTATACTGTATTTTCTTTCATAGTGCTATACTGTATTTTCTTTCATAGTGCTACTCTGGATTTTATTTTATAGTGGTATACTGTATTTTATTTGATAGTGGTATACTGTATTTTCTTTGATAGTGGTATACTTTATTTTCTTTGATAGTGGTATACTTTATTTTATTTGATAGTGGTATACTTTATTTTATTTGATAGTGGTATACTGTATTTTATTTGATAGTGGTATACTTTATTTTATTTGATAGTGGTATACTTTATTTTCTTTGATAGTGGTATACTTTATTTTATTTGATAGTGGTATACTTTATTTTATTTGATAGTGGTATACTTTATTTTATTTGATAGTGGTATACTTTATTTTCTTTGATAGTGGTATACTTTATTTTATTTGATAGTGGTATACTTTATTTTATTTGATAGTGGTACACTGTATTTTATTTGATAGCGGTACACTGTATTTTATTTGATAGCGGTATATTCTTAGAACTACATAATGTTAGATGGTAACTGGTAAGGCCAATTTAATGTCCCCTCAGTCCTTGTTGCATCACACTGTACACCATTCCTCACTGGCTCTGTGCCAGAAGGGTGGTTTTAATTCAAGTCTGATCCTTCCTGGATTGAACCCAGAACCAGAAGTTCCTCACTCACTCATACGCAAACAACCTGTCATTGAAATATCGTATCCTGATGCCCAAATCTTGATGTCATTTTAAACTTTTACACATCCACCATTATTTCTGCCTTGGAGTAATAACTATGTGTGCAAAAGGCCTATCCTCCATTTTTAACCCAGCACTTGAAGAAGATGCGAGGAGCACAGGATTTTCCATAATGATGCAAAGTAGAGCAGAGAGAATGACACGTGACATCTTTGAAGAGAGTCGACAGAAGTACTTTCTCTACCAACGACAGGCCATTGATGAGAGGAGATAGAGTATAGGCCATAGTACTATGGTAAATGTGCCCATTGAGAGGAGATGAAGTATAGGCCATAGTACTATGGTAAATGTGCCCATCGAGTGAGAGGAGATGAAGTATAGGCCATAGTACTATGGTAAATGTGTCCATCGAGTGAGAGGACATGAAGTATAGGCCATAGTACTATGGTAAATGTGCCCATCGAGTGAGAGGAGATGGAATATGGGCCATAGTTGTACGGTATATGTCCTATTGAGAGGAGATGAAGTATAGGCCATAGTTGTACGGTATATGTCCCATTGAGAGGAGATGGAATATAGGCCATAGTTGTACGGTATATGTCCCATTGAGAGGAGTTGGAATATAGGCCATAGTTGTACGGTATATGTCCCATTGAGAGGAGATGGAATATGGGCCATAGTTGTACGGTATATGTCCCATTGAGAGGAGATGGAATATGGGCCATAGTTGTACGGTATATATCCTATTGAGAGGAGATGGAATGGAATATAGGCCATAGTTGTACGGTATATGTCCCATTGAGAGGAGATGGAATATGGGCCATAGTTGTACGGTATATGTCCTATTGAGAGGAGATGGAATATAGGCCATAGTTGTACGGTATATATCCTATTGAGAGGAGATGGAATATAGGCCATAGTTGTACGGTATATGTCCTATTGGGAGGAGATGGAATATAGGCCATAGTTGTACGGTATATATCCTATTGAGAGGAGATGGAATATAGGCCATAGTTGTACGGTATATATCCTATTGAGAGGAGATGGAATATAGGCCATAGTTGTACGGTATATATCCTATTGGGAGGAGATGGAATATAGGCCATAGTTGTACGGTATATGTCCTATTGGGAGGAGATGGAATATAGGCCATAGTTGTACGGTATATGTCCTATTGAGAGGAGATGGAATATAGGCCATAGTTGTATGGTATATATCCTATTGAGAGGAGATGGAATATAGGCCATAGTTGTACGGTATATATCCTATTGAGAGGAGATGGAATATAGGCCATAGTTGTACGGTATATGTCCCATTGAGAGGAGATGGAATATGGGCCATAGTTGTACGGTATATGTCCCATTGAGAGGAGATGGAATATGGGCCATAGTTGTACGGTATATGTCCTATTGAGAGGAGATGGAATATGGGCCATAGTTGTACGGTATATATCCTATTGAGAGGAGATGAAGTATAGGCCATAGTTGTGCGGTATATGTCCTATTGAGAGGAGATGGAATATGGGCCATAGTTGTACGGTATATGTCCCATTGAGAGGAGATGGAATATGGGCCATAGTTGTACGGTATATGTCCCATTGGGAGGAGATGGAATATGGGCCATAGTTGTACGGTATATGTCCCATTGAGAGGAGATGGTACCATCTTGATTAATTTGGGACGCTCAGGTCATCAATCAGCAGCGGTCCTTCGGACCTGCTCTATTTTTTGATTATCTTATTACATTTAATGTTGTTTTTATTTATCTAATGTCATTGTTTCGCTTCTTGTTTTCCTATTATTCGCCCCTTTCTTCCAGTCCAAGTCCCCTTGACTTTTCACTCCTGAACTCTGACTCTCCCTGAACTCTGCGGTGTCAAAATGAGTCATTCCCACCGCATGTGCTTCCTCACCTGGTTGTACGCAGCCCTTTGACTCACCACCACTGTGTCCACCTTCCCCGTCCTCGCTCTGCTGAAGGTTTAATGCCCAAAACATCAGCTTCCCATGGCAGTTAGCAAGCCGTAATCAACGTCCTATCAATTCCATCCATATATAGATGTTTATATGCTTCTTAATATATTTTGCTGCTCCATCTTCACACCCTTGGTTATGTGTGCATGATAAGGAGAAGCTAGAATATCATGTGAAGACATAGGAATGAAGATAACGAAGAACTTTCTGTAAGTGCTGAAATCAAAAGAGATTGGTTTGCTTTTGCTGGTTTTTCATGCCTTGTTACGATGACATCACCAAACTAGAACGGCACCCGGGAGAGCATACCTCCGCCTAGTGAATATTTCATGTTTTGTATCCACTGATAGGCCGGATTTGGATTCGGACCTGAACCAAAATCTAATCGGCTTGTTCTTGTCACCAAACCACCTCGTCCACCAAGTTTAGTCATAAGTCGTCCATAACATTTTAAAATATCATGTTATATATCACTTTTCGCCCGATCTCTCAATAGTGAAGAATCCCTCAAAAAATTAAATAATTATCCTATCCGAATCCACATTCAGATCTTCATCAAAATAGAATCGATTCGACCTTATCACACACCCAACCTCTCCACCAAGTTTCGTTCAAATCCGTCCATAACCTTTTGAGATATCCTGCTATATATCGTTTTTGGCCCGATCTCCCAATGGTGAACCAATGGTGAAGAATCACTTAAAAATATATATTAGCCGGATCCGGATTCGCATCTTCACCAAAATCTAATCATTTCGTCTGTGTCACATACACTACCTCTCTGCCAAATTTCGGCCGAATCCGTCCAAAACTTTTTGAAATATCTTGTTCACAGACACATAGACAGACAAACAAACCAACAAAAGACATCATGCAGAGCACTATACTCGCAAAATCCACCCCCCGCCCCCCAAAAAAATGTTGCCATTGATCCATCAAATTGTCCATTTCATGAACATTAAAATTGACGATCTTGATCAAAGCTCGGGTCAATAGGATGAAAAGTGACGATTTTTCAGATGAAAAATGATTTTAGAAGTTTGACCTTGAGTTGACCTTTGACCTTTTGACCTTAATAGCTGGTTTCCCAATTCAGTGAGGCACTATACGAATGCTGTTCAATTTTCAAGTCAATCGGATGAGAATTGATGGGTTTTCAGATGAAAATTGATGATTTTGGAAGTTTGACCTTGAATTGACCTTTGACCTTTTCACCTCAAAAAAGTGTGTTTTCCTATTTCTTGACTCGATATGCAAATGCTGTTCAATTCCCAAGTCAATCGGATGAAAATTGACAGGTTTTTTAGATGAAAATTGATGATGTTGAAAATTTGACCTTGAGTTGACCTTTGACCTCTTGACCTCAAATAGTTCACTTTCCAAGTTAGTGTCTCAATATACAAATGCTATTCAATGTACAAGTCAATCAGATTTAAAATGGCGATTTTAGAAATTTGACCTCCAGATGACCTTTGACCTCAAAATCAATAGGCTTTTCAATTTGGACGACCTATACAACTTGGTGAAGTTTCGTGACGATTGGTTTAGAATTGTGACCTGTAGGCCGATGACAAACAAACAAGAAGACGTCATGCGGAGCACGATACTTGCAAAATCCGCCCCCCACCCCCCTCCCCCCGCCCCATCCCCAGAAAGTTTTTTCCATTGATACAGCAAATTGTCCATTTAATGAAGATTTAAAATTACGATCTTGATCAAAGCTCGGGTCAACAGGATGAAAAGTGACGATTTTTCAGATGAAAAATGATTATTTTAGAAGTTTGACCTTGAGTTGACATTTGACCTTTTGACCTCAACAATAGTTGGTTTCCCAATTCAGTGAGGCAATACACAAATGCTGTTCTATTTTCAAGTCAATCGGATGAAAATTGATGGGTTTTCAGATGAAAATTGATGATTTTGGAAGTTTGCCCGCGAGTTGACCTTTGACCTTTTGACCTCAAAAATAGTTCATTTCCCAATTTAGTGACAATATACAAATGCTATTCAATTTTCAAGTCAATCGGATTTAAAATGGCGATTTTAGAAATTTGCCCTCGAGATGACCATTGACCTCAAAATCAATAGGCTTCTCAATTTGGACGACATATACTGCTTGATGAAGTTTCGTGACGATCAGTTTAGAATTGTGACCTGTAGGCCGGTGACAAACAGACAAACAGACAAACACAACCACAAACGCAACCGACCAATATACTTGAAAAATCTTCCATTTTGCAAGTACCGATTATTCCAGAGTGTATGTTCTGGCTCCAAAAGTATCTTCGGGTTTCACCTCTTGCTATCCTTATCATCGAGAAGTCTAATTATGTTCGCTGCCTTATTGCTATGTTTCAATGTCGATGTTAATCTCTTTAATATACCTGATATTCAACATCTTCTGAAAACTGTTTCCATTATTGTGTTGACAAACCACCCAAACTTACAGGGTGGACAAAATCCCTGGATTTTGAAGCTGCATATTGTTATGTAGAAGAAGAAGAAGGGGGGGGGGGGTCCATAGATCCACGAATGTGGTAAACATAGTATACACCGTGTGTTAGATTTGCTCCTATATTAGGTTAGATCTGTCCGTTTTCCCACTTTCGTGCCTTCGCGTGCGACCAACCACCAAATGTGATTTCTTTATCGGGTGATCCTTGGGGAATCGTAATACAGTAGTTATAACTGTGAATGCAGTGCAGTGCAAATTTGTCATCGTTTCGGTCATCCGTGGCGGTCGTGCAAAGCCCCGGCTCATCGCGTCCGCGTTAGCCGGGCCTCCGACGCGACAATATCATAACACGTGGCGGTCGTGCAAAGCCCCGGCTCATCGCGTCCGCGTTAGCCGGGCCTCCGACGCGACAATATCATAACACGTGGCGGTCGTGCAAAGCCCCGGCTCATCGCGTCCGCGTTAGCCGGGCCTCCGACGCGACAATATCATAACACGTGGCGGTCGTGCAAAGCCCCGGCTCATGGCGTCCGCGTTAGCCGGGCCTCCGACGCGACAATATCATAACACGCGGCGGTCGTGCAAAGCCCCGGCTCATCGCGTCCGCGTTAGCTGGGCCTCCGACGCGACAATATCATAACACGTGGCGGTCGTGCAAAGCCCCGGCTCATCGCGTCCGCGTTAGCCGGGCCTCCGACGCGACAATATCATAACACGTGGCGGTCGTGCAAAGCCCCGGCTCATGGCGTCCGCGTTAGCCGGGCCTCCGACGCGACAATATCATAACACGCGGCGGTCGTGCAAAGCCCCGGCTCATCGCGTCCGCGTTAGCCGGGCCTCCGACGCGACAATATCATAACACGTGGCGGTCGTGCAAAGCCCCGGCTCATCGCGTCCGCGTTAGCCGGGCCTCCGACGCGACAATATCATAACACGCGGCGGTCGTGCAAAGCCCCGGCTCATCGCGTCCGCGTTAGCCGGGCCTCCGACGCGACAATATCATAACACGTGGCGGTCGTGCAAAGCCCCGGCTCATCGCGTCCGCGTTAGCCGGGCCTCCGACGCGACAATATCATAACACGCGGCGGTCGTGCAAAGCCCCGGCTCATCGCGTCCGCGTTAGCCGGGCCTCCGACGCGACGATATCATAACACGCGGCGGTCGTGCAAAGCCCCGGCTCATCGCGTCCGCGTTAGCCGGGCCTCCGACGCGACAATATCACAACGCTCGACCACACATCGTGTTCATTGACTATGTAAACATGCGGCTGCACAAATACGACGTTTCACCGACATGCCTCCCCGGGTGGCACAAAGTTCAGATTTCGTGCCTATCTCTAAAATTCCCAACGTGCCTGGTCCCAAGCTTGCGCAAAATATCGCGGTGGTATCGCAAAACGTACCGTTACCAAGACGTCTTGTTTTGTGCATTTAAGGACAGGAATTGAATGGGATGTCTATGTCTTGGGGGATGTAGAAAAGGATTTAAACGAAACTTCTGATTTTACACGGAAAGCTCTTGGACCAAATCCGCCTCGTGGGTTTTGTTTGACGCTCAACGTCCATTAAAGCTGAACTTGGACATTTCTTGAATCTGTTCATAGGAAATGTGCATACTGATCATACATGATCATATACAATGCGTTTTTCAGGTATGTTCCTGGTAAACAGCCTCAAGTGAAAGGTTCTTCTCACACAACTTTAGAGTTTATGACTTTGTACCAAAATACTGACGGTTTTCTTGAATCAAGAACCTGTTGTATTTGTGGCGCATGGATTTCTAAGTCTTTTTCACTTCCCCTTTCTTACCATTATTCTGATGTCAGATCGAGATCAGCGGTTAACGCCGCTGTTGTTGATGGTGAGGGGTGGGAATGAAAATGGTGGTGGTACTGCTCATGATGGAGGTTGTAAAACGGTTGCGTCTGGAAGCTGAAGAATTTGAGCGATTTAATCCGATTCTGAGGACACAAACCTGTGCTGCTCATCATGGAGACTCGGCACGAAATCCCACGATGGTTTGTGTGCCTTTTGCACACTTAGACATAAGATACAGGCACGGAAGGGTGTACGCCACGTGTCACGGAGCCCACCTCCGTGCAGGTAATGATTAATCCTTCATTTGTACGTTAAGGTCTTCGATTTGTAGTTGTTCGTGTTAAATACAAAATCCCCAAGTCTGGAGACACTGAATGCTGTTTGGTTCGCTCCGCCACAGGTGGACAGAGGTTATGTTTCAACCCCAGTCTGCCTGTTTGTCTGTGAACAAAAAGTTGTGGACAGATTCCGACGAAATTTTGTGTGTGAGACGAGGACGAATTGATATTTGGGTGAAGATCCTAATCTGCTTCCAGAAACAAGAGGTTTTTGTTTTTATTTTAACTAATGCTTGCCAACTATGAGAGATCGGGCCCAAAAACGATAAATGTGTACGACACGATATTTCCAGACGTTGTGTTGGGACGAGGTATGACAAAACGATGTAGATGACACAGGAACAAGGCGATTCCATGTTGGTTCAGGTCCGAATCCAGATCCGCATATCAATGTATACAAAACGTAAACTGTTCGGCATGGTGGAGGTGTGCGCTCTCTATCTCGTTTTCATTTGTTTCCTGATTATGGCCTAATCTGGAAAGTGTGAGCTGGTAAGCTAGTTTTCATTTGATTCCTGATTATGGCCTAACCTGGAAAGTGTAAGCTGGTAAGCTAGTTTTCATTTGTTTCCTCATTATGGCCTAACCTGGAAAGTGTGAGCGGGTAAGCTAGTTTTCATTTGTTTCCTGATTATGGCCTAACCTGGAAAGTGTAAGCTGGTAAGCTAGTTTTCATTTGTTTCCTGATTATGACCTAACCTGGAAAGTGTGAGCTGGTAAACGAGTTTTCATTTGTTTCCTGATTATGGCCTAACCTGGAAAGTGTGAGCTGGTAAACGAGTTTTCATTTGTTTCCTGATTATGACCTAACCTGGAAAGTATGAGCTGGTAAGCTAGTTTTCATTTGTTTCCTGATTATGACCTAACCTGGAAAGTGTGAGCTGGTAAGCTAGTTTTCATTTGTTTCCTGATTATGACCTAACCTGGAAAGTTTGAGCTGGTAAACTAGTTTTCATTTGTTTCCTGATTATGACCTAACCTGGAAAGTGTGAGCTGGTAAGCTAGTTTTCATTTGTTTCCTGATTATGACCTAACCTGCAAAGTATGAGCTGGTAAGCTAGTTTTCATTTGTTTCCTGATTGTGACCTAACCTGGAAAGTGTGAGCTGGTAAGCTAGTTTTCATTTGTTTCCTGATTATGACCTAACCTGGAAAGTGTGAGCTGGTAAGCTAGTTTTCATTTGTTTCCTGATTATGACCTAACCTGGAAAGTGTGAGCTGGTAAACTAGTTTTCATTTGTTTCCTGATTATGACCTAACCTGGAAAGTGTGAGCTGGTAAACTAGTTTTCATTTGTTTCTTGATTATGGCCTAACTTGCAAAGTGTGAGCTGGTAAGCTAGTTTTCATTTGTTTCCTGATTATGACCTAACCTGGAAAGTGTGAGCTGGTAAGCTAGTTTTCATTTGTTTCCTGATTATGGCCTAACCTGGAAACTGTGAGCTGGTAAGCTAGTTTTCATTTGTTTCCTGATTATGACCTAACCTGGAAAGTGTGAGCTGGTAAGCTAGTTTTCATTTGTTTCCTGATTATGACCTAACCTGGAAAGTGTGAGCTGGTAAGCTAGTTTTCATTTGTTTCTTGATTATGGCCTAACCTGGAAAGTATGAGCTGGTAAGCTAGTTTTCATTTGTTTCCTGATTATGGCCTAACTTGCAAAGTGTGAGCTGGTAAACTAGTTTTCATTTGTTTCCTGATTATGACCTAACCTGGAAACTGTGAGCTGGTAAGCTAGTTTTCATTTGTTTCCTGATTATGGCCTAACCTGGAAACTGTGAGCGGGTAAGCTAGTTTTCATTTGTTTCCTGATTATGGCCTAACCTGGAAACTGTGAGCTGGTAAGCTAGTTTTCATTTGTTTCCTGATTATGACCTAACCTGGAAAGTGTGAGCTGGTAAGCTAGTTTTCATTTGTTTCCTGATTATGACCTAACCTGGAAAGTGTGAGCTGGTAAGCTAGTTTTCATTTGTTTCTTGATTATGGCCTAACCTGGAAAGTATGAGCTGGTAAGCTAGTTTTCATTTGTTTCCTGATTATGGCCTAACTTGCAAAGTGTGAGCTGGTAAGCTAGTTTTCATTTGTTTCCTGATTATGACCTAACCTGGAAAGTGTGAGCTGGTAAGCTAGTTTTCATTTGTTTCCTGATTATGACCTAACTTGCAAAGTGTGAGCTGGTAAGCTAGTTTTCATTTGTTTCCTGATTATGACCTAACTTGCAAAGTGTGAGCTGATAAGCTAGTTTTCATTTGTTTCCTGATTATGACCTAACCTGGAAAGTATGAGCTGGTAAGCTGGTTTTCATTTGTTTCTTGATTATGGCCTAACCTGGGAAGTGTGAGCTGGTAAGCTAGTTTTCATTTGTTTCCTGATTATGACCTAACCTGGAAAGTGTGAGCTGGTAAGCTAGTTTTCATTTGTTTCCTCATTATGGCCTAACCTGGAAAGTGTGAGCTGGTAAGCTAGTTTTCATTTGTTTCCTGATTATGACCTAACCTGGAAAGTATGAGCTGGTAAGCTAGTTTTCATTTGTTTCCTGATTATGGCCTAACCTGGAAAGTGTGAGCTGGTAAACTAGTTTTCATTTGTTTCCTGATTATGGCCTAACCTGGAAAGTGTGAGCTGGTAAACGAGTTTTCATTTGTTTCCTGATTATGGCCTAACTTGCAAAGTGTGAGCTGGTAAGCTAGTTTTCATTTGTTTCCTCATTATGGCCTAACCTGGAAAGTGTGAGCGGGTAAGCTAGTTTTCATTTGTTTCCTGATTATGACCTAACTTGCAAAGTGTGAGCTGGTAAACTAGTTTTCATTTGTTTCCTGATTATGGCCTAACCTGGAAAGTGTGAGCTGGTAAACTAGTTTTCATTTGTTTCTTGACTATGGCCTAACCTGGAAAGTATGAGCTGGTAAACTAGTTTTCATTTGTTTCCTGATTATGGCCTAACCTGGAAAGTGTGAGCTGGTAAGCTAGTTTTCATTTGTTTCCTGATTATGGCCTAACCTGGAAAGTGTGAGCTGGTAAACTAGTTTTCATTTGTTTCCTGATTATGGCCTAACCTGGAAAGTGTGAGCTGGTAAACTAGTTTTCATTTGTTTCCTGATTATGGCCTAACCTGCAAATTGTGAGCTGGTAAGCTCGTTTTCATTTGTTTCCTGATTATGGCCTAACCTGGAAAGTGTGAGCTGGTAAACTAGTTTTCATTTGTTTCCTGATTATGGCCTAACCTGGAAAGTGTGAGCTGGTAAGCTAGTTTTCATTTGTTTCCTGATTATGACCTAACCTGGAAAGTGTGAGCTGGTAAGCTAGTTTTCATTGGTTTCCTGATTATGACCTAACCTGGAAAGTGTGAGCTTGTAAACTAGTTTTCATTTGTTTCCTGATTATGACCTAACCTGGAAAGTGTGAGCTGGTAAACTAGTTTTCATTTGTTTCCTGATTATGGCCTAACTTGCAAAGTGTGAGCTGGTAAGCTAGTTTTCATTTGTTTCCTGATTATGACCTAACCTGGAAAGTGTGAGCTGGTAAGCTAGTTTTCATTTGCTTCCTGATTATGGCCTAACCTGGAAACTGTGAGCTGGTAAGCTAGTTTTCATTTGTTTCCTGATTATGACCTAACCTGGAAAGTGTGAGCTGGTAAGCTAGTTTTCATTTGTTTCCTGATTATGACCTAACCTGGAAAGTGTGAGCTGGTAAGCTAGTTTTCATTTGTTTCTTGATTATGGCCTAACCTGGAAAGTATGAGCTGGTAAGCTAGTTTTCATTTGTTTCCTGATTATGACCTAACCTGGAAAGTATGAGCTGGTAAGCTAGTTTTCATTTGTTTCTTGATTATGGCCTAACCTGGGAAGTGTGAGCTGGTAAGCTAGTTTTCATTTGTTTCCTGATTATGGCCTAACTTGCAAAGTGTGAGCTGGTAAGCTAGTTTTCATTTGTTTCTTGATTATGACCTAACTTGCAAAGTGTGAGCTGGTAAGCTAGTTTTCATTTGTTTCCTGATTATGACCTAACTTGCAAAGTGTGAGCTGGTAAACTAGTTTTCATTTGTTTCCTGATTATGGCCTAACTTGCAAAGTGTGAGCTGGTAAACTAGTTTTCATTTGTTTCCTGATTATGACCTAACTTGCAAAGTGTGAGCTGGTAAACTAGTTTTCATTTGTTTCCTGATTATGGCCAACTTGCAAAGTGTGAGCTGGTAAGCTAGTTTTCATTTGTTTCCTGATTATGACCTAACTTGCAAAGTGTGAGCTGGTAAACTCGTTTTCATTTGTTTCCTGATTATGGCCTAACCTGGAAAGTATGAGCTGGTAAACTAGTTTTCATTTGTTTCCTGATTATGACCTAACCTGGAAAGTGTGAGCTGGTAAACTAGTTTTCATTTGTTTCCTGATTATGGCCTAACTTGCAAAGTGTGAGCTGGTAAGCTAGTTTTCATTTGTTTCCTGATTATGACCTAACCTGGAAAGTGTGAGCTGGTAAGCTAGTTTTCATTTGTTTCCTGATTATGGCCTAACCTGGAAAGTGTGAGCTGGTAAGCTAGTTTTCATTTGTTTCTTGATTATGGCCTAACCTGGGAAGTGTGAGCTGGTAAGCTAGTTTTCATTTGTTTCCTGATTATGGCCTAACTTGCAAAGTGTGAGCTGGTAAGCTAGTTTTCATTTGTTTCCTGATGATGGCCTAACTTGCAAAGTGTGAGCTGGTAAGCTAGTTTTCATTTGTTTCCTGATTATGACCTAACTTGCAAAGTGTGAGCTGGTAAGCTAGTTTTCATTTGTTTCCTGATTATGACCTAACTTGCAAAGTGTGAGCTGGTAAGCTAGTTTTCATTTGTTTCCTGATTATGACCTAACTTGCAAAGTGTGAGCTGGTAAACTAGTTTTCATTTGTTTCCTGATTATGGCCTAACTTGCAAAGTGTGAGCTGGTAAACTAGTTTTCATTTGTTTCCTGATTATGACCTAACTTGCAAAGTGTGAGCTGGTAAACTAGTTTTCATTTGTTTCCTGATTATGACCTAACTTGCAAAGTGTGAGCTGGTAAACTAGTTTTCATTTGTTTCCTGATTATGGCCTAACCTGGAAAGTATGAGCTGGTAAACTAGTTTTCATTTGTTTCCTGATTATGACCTAACCTGGAAAGTGTGAGCTGGTAAACTAGTTTTCATTTGTTTCCTGATTATGGCCTAACTTGCAAAGTGTGAGCTGGTAAGCTAGTTTTCATTTGTTTCCTGATTATGACCTAACCTGGAAAGTGTGAGCTGGTAAGCTAGTTTTCATTTGTTTCCTGATTATGGCCTAACCTGGAAACTGTGAGCTGGTAAGCTAGTTTTCATTTGTTTCCTGATTATGACCTAACCTGGAAAGTGTGAGCTGGTAAGCTAGTTTTCATTTGTTTCCTGATTATGACCTAACCTGGAAAGTGTGAGCTAGTAAGCTAGTTTTCATTTGTTTCTTGATTATGGCCTAACCTGGAAAGTATGAGCTGGTAAGCTAGTTTTCATTTGTTTCCTGATTATGGCCTAACTTGCAAAGTGTGAGCTGGTAAGCTAGTTTTCATTTGTTTCCTGATTATGACCTAACCTGGAAAGTGTGAGCTGGTAAGCTAGTTTTCATTTGTTTCCTGATTATGACCTAACCTGGAAAGTGTGAGCTGGTAAGCTAGTTTTCATTTGTTTCTTGATTATGGCCTAACTTGCAAAGTGTGAGCTGGTAAGCTAGTTTTCATTTGTTTCTTGATTATGGCCTAACTTGCAAAGTGTGAGCTGGTAAGCTAGTTTTCATTTGTTTCTTGATTATGGCCTAACCTGGAAAGTATGAGCTGGTAAGCTAGTTTTCATTTGTTTCCTGATTATGGCCTAACTTGCAAAGTGTGAGCTGCTAAGCCAGTTTTCATTTGTTTCTTGATTATGGCCTAACCTGGAAAGTGTGAGCTGGTAAGCTAGTTTTCATTTGTTTCTTGATTATGGCCTAACCTGGAAAGTGTGAGCTGGTAAGCTAGTTTTCATTTGTTTCTTGATTATGGCCTAACCTGGGAAGTGTGAGCTGGTAAGCTAGTTTTCATTTTTTTCCTGATTATGGCCTAACCTGGAAAGTGTGATCTGGTAAGCCAGTTTTCATTTGTTTCCTGATTATGGCCTAACTTGTGAAGTGTGAGCTGGTAAACTTGTTTTCATTTGTTTCCTGATTATGGCCTAACTTGCAAAGTGTGAGCTGGTAAGCTAGTTTTCTCCTCTTTGTGGTCTCAACGCCATTTTTCTTTCGGGTCATCGTTTACACGTTAATGGAATCGACCTTTTACCTTTTCACTGTTGCTGCCTTAACTGACCTACCTTGCTCCCAAGGCCTGTATGTTTGCCAGATTCTCACCTTGCTCACCTCATATTAGCTCAGGTATCTGGTGAAACCTGCTTTCCAAACAAGGGCTTCTCCTCCTGAACACTGAAAAGTTATTCTAAAAATCTGACAAGTAGTTTACAAATGAATTTGTTCTGTCCCATGTACCTCTCTGTGATGAAGGATCATTTAAAGTACACACCTGGATTGTGTCATGTGCAGAGATGTTAACAATCCCTTCTTGTTTACCTGTCACTGCACTCCTCTCATCATATTCACTGAACTCTTACCCATTCTATCCTCAGGTTCACTCTTGTGGTGAATGACACAAAACGGTGGAATGATCATGAGTGTGTCCAGCTGGCTTGCACAGCTGGGACTTCCTGAGTATTCATCTCTTCTCACCTCCTCCTACCAGAAAGTACAGGTGTGTTTTAAGGTTTTTTTCGTCTCATTCTATTGATACCTGTACATTTGGCAGGCAATTCCAGCGTGGCCCAGAGACTGTTCAAGCTCGGAATGCAATACCGGGGCCTGTTGTACTTTGGGTTGTGTTATGCATGAATTGTTCGTGACTCAGGCTCAATAAATTTGTTGAGACAAGGTCTTCAGGTGAGCATGCATGCCCTTCATACCTATTCCTGCGACAGCAAATCAAATCTGGAGCGACTAGTCAATCTCTAACTGGCATTCCTTTTGCCCACATGATATCCCTTTGGGAAGGAGATTAAAGTTATTGCCACATTTTGCTACAAATTCACCAATTCCATGAGTTTTAAGTGGTTTTTGTATTGTACCACCTGTATAAGCTGAAGGATATCGAGAGGTATATTCCAGGCACTCGTAGTGTGGCAAAGTATGCAATCACACTGATAAACATTAGTCTACGTTTGAGTAACATCATCCACTCAACGTCACAGCGACACAGGGGCTAAAGCTGTGGTTCACCACACCAACCTGGGTGGACAAGAACTCCAAATTGGCTTGTCCGTTTCAGGCCGCACGTGCTGCAGACATCCATAATCCCTTCGTGCGTCCCCTCGCCTCTCTCCTTTGGCTTTTAAGTTTCCGCGGCGCCTGTGAGCCATCGGTGAGGGTGAGGTAGGGTGTGAAGCGGCACGTCCGGACTCGCACACGGCTGCCCCCCGGGGGCCCCTGCGCTCTGGCCTGACAAGACGGCACAATTTTACAGACATTTCCACTGCTATAGGTGTATTTCCTGCTGGACATCCCTCCAGTTCTGATGTAAATTTCTTCCGTTATCTTTCTGTGTTTCTTGTTTTAAACAGCATTGTTGTGCTATCGGCTCATTACTGAAGGCCCTTTTTCTGCAAGTAAAGTTTCTCTTCGTAATATTGGGCCAAATCCTCTGTTACGGAGGCATGTTAATTATATTTGAGGCCTTAGTATCTCTCGACTCCGAACATCCAGGAAGCATTCTGTTCAATTTCCATTTTTTCATACATGGCCCTATTTCTTTGAGTAATGGAGGAGCCTCATCTCCCCGATCAGACTGCCAGGCTCGAATGGCATTTGTTCTGGAACACAGCAAGCTCCTGTCACCACTATACCTGTCTCGTGTCGAGCTTTGTAAACTACAGTCGCAGGGAATCTGACATTTGCACCCATCCTGGATCATAAATTCCAAGGCCAGGGCTGCTCGGTCACTCTTCGCTCTGTCCTGTTTCTGAACTGCCTACCTTACTCCACCCTACCTTACTCCACCCCGGCCTCCACTGCTCTTTCACTTTACAGAGTAATGCTTAAAGTGGTCCAATTGAAATGTCATTTGTCATCCTGCAATTTTTTCCTTTCATTCTTACACACAACTATATCCTTAATCCTAATTGTTACCTTAACAGGCACCCCTGATTAAACCTCATAACCTCTTCCCTACCTGAACACTCACTTTCTCCTGATGCCTAACTGTACATAATACCTAATATTTTACGTAACCACGATTGTTGCCCTATTGTTAACCCATAACCATACCCGCTGTTGTAATTGCACTGAAACCCAATTATTTGGATGATATAAACAGAAGCTTTCCTTTGCGGTACCAAATACCAAGCCGGCTGTGAAGATGCGTCGGTAATAACCGTGTGTCCAGCACTTGAGATGCCATTTTCAGAACGGTGCTGTGATATTTAGCACATGGTGTCTGACATGATGGAGAGCCCCCCGACACGGCTGCCAGGACAGCCAAGACTCAGGTCCGTACGGACATCTCGCACGAGGCCTGCCTGGAACAAGAGGCGGTTGTGGTACGCGTAGGCCGATGATGGCAGTGATGCCTCGGATAGGGTGCCCGACCCCTATTTCCAACCATCCTACCCTTACTATTCCCCCAAACACAAGAATTCCATCAGAAGTCACAACTTAAAACCTCTCTTTCTTTTCGAGACAGACACTGCCTCTTTATTTACAAAGGTCTTCTGCTTCCATTCAGTAATACAGAGATTATCAGGCGCATACAGACTTGGCATTTAATATGGAATATATATTTTTTGGGGGTGAATTTACTTTTCAAGATGACTTAGAACCAAAAGTTCATTGGAATTGTGTTGAAATTATTCTAGATTTTGTTAATGTGACCTTGAAAAGAAACAAAAACCACATACGACATTTCGAAGCAAATAAATTGATCCTTGAAAGTGATGTAAACTGATATCAAACTCAATTCACGGACAGTACTGTGTTAAACTTCTGTACGTTTTCCAGAAGTATCTCTTTATTTTGTACATTAGCCAAAAAAAATTTCAACAAAAACAAAAGCTAAACTAGAACGGGCACTCGGTAGAGCGCATACCTTCGCCGCAGCTACTGTTCTGTACTTGGCATGGGGGTGTAGGGAACAGAACAACAAAAATACGATTTTGACCTTTTCGTGACCTTGACCTTGACCTTTGACCCGATTGCTCCCAAAATCTAATCAAATGTGTCCCGTGTAATAACCAATCATCCCACCAAATTTCATGCAATTCGGTTGAATACTTTTTGAGTTATGCGATTAACATACACACACACACACAGACATACAAATAAATACACAGCGATCAAAACATAACCTTCCGCTTTTGCGAAGGTAATTATGACTGGGATTACGGACAGTAAAATTACAGTTCAGTACTTCGTGTAACCCCCACGAGCATTCAGGAGAGCACGTACACGTCGAGGCATCCTGTTCACGAGATTTGCCAAGGTTTGGACAGGAATCGCTTGCCATGCAGTGACAATAGTCTGCTGCAATTCACGCACAGAGGTAGCCTGCTGGTCCAAGTTGTCGATTTGACGCGTTAATTCTGCCCACAAGTTCTCTATCGGATTCATATCCGGGGACATGGCAGGACACTCCATATGCTCTACACCACGGTCAGCAAGAAAGTGTTGGATCGTGCGAGCACGATGAGGCCGTGCATTGTCATCTTGGAAGACGAAGTTTCCTCGAAAAGCTGCACGAGCAAATGGAAGCAACGTTTCTTCCAGAATGACCCTGTACCTGAACCTGGTGCAGGTTTCCATTCAGAACAACCAGGTTAGTTTTGCCCCCTGCATGAAAAGCAGCCCAAATGGTCACCACACCACCTCCAGCTTGGACTCTTGGCACTATACAATCTTCGTTGTGGGCTTCATGCACTTGTATGCGCACTCGGACGCGGCCATCTTGACGATAGACTAGAAATCTAGACTCGTCAATGAAGGTCACGTGATTCCAGTGTCCTGGCTGCCATTGACGGTGCTCTCTGACCCACTGCAATCCGCGCTGGCTGTGTTGTCTGATCAGGCGTGGCTTTCTCAGGGCACGCCTGGCACGATAGCCTGCTTGAACCAGTCGTTGGTTGACTAGCCTTCTGGATACAGGCACATTTGTCAGTTGCTGCCACTCAGCTCTCAGCCGATTAGCTGACTTGGTATGGCCATTGCAGACTAACTGGTGCAGCTGGCGATCATCTCTCCTTGTGGTTCTGCGTGGATGTCCTGGCCTCGGTATTGGAATAGGGACACCCCTCTGAGCATTTAGTTTCAGGATCTTTGACACCTGACCTTGAGTGATGCCATACTGCCGAGCAATAGCACGCTGTTTCATGCCAGAATTTCGTAAAGCCACCACTCCATGACAAACAGCATTGTCGAGTTGACGGACCATCTCCAGAGGAAGCGGCAATAACTTTTGTAGACGTGCAGCAGTTGTTTTCCACTAATACAGAACGCAACAACCCTTATATACCCGAATGTGAAGCCAATCGTCAAATGTACCTGTCCTTACATTTTGTCACACCACCTGTGATATAATCCTGTTATTGACTTCTTGCTGCGAAAGACAATCAGTGACATGGTTCTTTCAACAAAGACATCACCGAAGGGTAAAAGAAACCCACCAGATTGATATACTGAGTGCAGAAAGTAAACCCAAGTCAAGAAGAAAAAAAATTCCATATTAAATGCCAAGTCTGTACTTGGGCATCTTCTATCTGTCTCTTTCTGTCTTCCTACATGTCCTGAACTTTGTCTGACTGCCTGTCTATATGTTAGTTACACTGTTGCCATTTCTCAGCACCACAATGCCCATCAGACTGTTTCGGACAAGTTGCTGATACTCTTAGCTGTGAGTCGGTCATGACGTCGGCTCTGTGATGTTCGTGAATGACGCTCAAAATCATAACTGCTCGTTTTTTGAAGACTTGGTGTACGACAAATTTCAATGGTTTTCTGTATATGTAGGTCACACCCATTAAAAAATTGATTGTCTTTTGAATTGAAGATCACTGAATGAAATTGTTTCTTGAATTGAAGATCGCTGAATGAAATTGTTTCTTGAATTGAAGATCACTGAATGAAATTGTTTCTTGAATTGAAGATCGCTGAATGAAATTGTTTCTTGAATTGAAGATCGCTGAATGAAATTGTCTCTTGAATTGAAGATCGCTGAATGAAATTGTCTCTTGAATTGAAGATCACTGAACAAAATTGTCTCTTGAATTGAAGATCATTGAACAAAATTGTCTCTTGAATTGAAGATCACTGAATGAAATTGTCTCTTGAATTGAAGATCACTGAACAAAATTGTCTCTTGAATTGAAGATCAGAGAACAAAATTGTCTCTTGAATTGAAGATCGTTGAATGAAATTGTCTCTTGAATTGAAGATCAGAGAACAAAATTGTCTCTTGAATTGAAAATCACTGAATGAAATTGTCTCTTGAATTGAAGATCGCTGAATGAAATTGTCTCTTGAATTGAAGATCACTGAATGAAATTGTCTCTTGAATTGAAGATCACTGAACAAAATTGTCTCTTGAATTGAAGATCACTGAATGAAATTGTCTCTTGAATTGAAGATCACTGAATGAAATTGTCTCTTGAATTGAAGATCATTGAACAAAATTGTCTCTTGAATTGAAGATCACTGAACAAAATTGTTTCTTGAATTGAAGATCACTGAATGAAATTGTCTCTTGAATTGAAGATCACTGAACAAAATTGTTTCTTGAATTGAAGATCACTGAATGAAATTGTTTCTTGAATTGAAGATCACTGAATGAAATTGTCTCTTGAATTGAAGATCATTGAACAAAATTGTTTCTTGAATTGAAGATCATTGAACAAAATTGTCTCTTGAATTGAAGATCATTGAACAAAATTGTCTCTTGAATTGAAGATCACTGAACAAAATTGTTTCTTGAATTGAAGATCACTGAACAAAATTGTCTCTTGAATTGAAGATCAGAGAACAAAATTGTCTCTTGAATTGAAGATCATTGAACAAAATTGTCTCTTGAATTGAAGATCACTGAACAAAATTGTTTCTTGAATTGAAGATCACTGAACAAAATTGTCTCTTGAATTGAAGATCACTGAACAAAATTGTTTCTTGAATTGAAGATCACTGAATGAAATTGTCTCTTGAATTGAAGATCACTGAACAAAATTGTCTCTTGAATTGAAGATCAGAGAACAAAATTGTCTCTTGAATTGAAGATCGTTGAATGAAATTGTCTCTTGAATTGAAGATCAGAGAACAAAATTGTCTCTTGAATTGAAAATCACTGAATGAAATTGTCTCTTGAATTGAAGATCGCTGAATGAAATTGTCTCTTGAATTGAAGATCACTGAATGAAATTGTCTCTTGAATTGAAGATCACTGAACAAAATTGTCTCTTGAATTGAAGATCACTGAATGAAATTGTCTCTTGAATTGAAGATCACTGAACAAAATTGTTTCTTGAATTGAAGATCACTGAATGAAATTGCCTCTTGAATTGAAGATCACTGAACAAAATTGTTTCTTGAATTGAAGATCACTGAATGAAATTATCTCTTGAATTGAAGATCGCTGAATGAAATTGTCTCTTGAATTGAAGATCGCTGAATGAAATTATCTCTTGAATTGAAGATCACTGAATGAAATTATCTCTTGAATTGAAGATCGCTGAATGAAATTGTCTCTTGAATTGAAGATCACTGAATGAAATTGTCTCTTGAATTGAAGATCACTGAACAAAATTGTCTCTTGAATTGAAGATCACTGAACAAAATTGTCTCTTGAATTGAAGATCACTGAACAAAATTGTCTCTTGAATTGAAAATCACTGAATGAAATTGTCTCTTGAATTGAAGATCGCTGAATGAAATTGTCTCTTGAATTGAAGATCACTGAATGAAATTGTCTCTTGAATTGAAGATCACTGAACAAAATTGTCTCTTGAATTGAAGATCACTGAATGAAATTGTCTCTTGAATTGAAGATCACTGAATGAAATTGTCTCTTGAATTGAAGATAACTGAACAAAATTGTCTCTTGAATTGAAGATCACTGAATGAAATTGTTTCTTGAATTGAAGATCACTGAACAAAATTGTTTCTTGAATTGAAGATCACTGAATGAAATTGTCTCTTGAATTGAAGATCACTGAACAAAATTGTCTCTTGAATTGAAGATCACTGAATGAAATTGTCTCTTGAATTGAAGATCATTGAACAAAATTGTCTCTTGAATTGAAGATCACTGAACAAAATTGTCTCTTGAATTGAAGATCACTGAACAAAATTGTCTCTTGAATTGAAGATCATTGAACAAAATTGTCTCTTGAATTGAAGATCACTGAATGAAATTGTCTCTTGAATTGAAGATCACTGAACAAAATTGTCTCTTGAATTGAAGATCAGAGAACAAAATTGTCTCTTGAATTGAAGATCGTTGAATGAAATTGTCTCTTGAATTGAAGATCAGAGAACAAAATTGTCTCTTGAATTGAAAATCACTGAATGAAATTGTCTCTTGAATTGAAGATCGCTGAATGAAATTGTCTCTTGAATTGAAGATCACTGAACAAAATTGTCTCTTGAATTGAAGATCACTGAATGAAATTGTCTCTTGAATTGAAGATCACTGAATGAAATTGTCTCTTGAATTGAAGATCATTGAACAAAATTGTCTCTTGAATTGAAGATCACTGAACAAAATTGTTTCTTGAATTGAAGATCACTGAATGAAATTGTCTCTTGAATTGAAGATCACTGAACAAAATTGTTTCTTGAATTGAAGATCACTGAATGAAATTGTTTCTTGAATTGAAGATCACTGAATGAAATTGTCTCTTGAATTGAAGATCACTGAACAAAATTGTCTCTTGAATTGAAGATCACTGAATGAAATTGTCTCTTGAATTGAAGATCACTGAATGAAATTGTCTCTTGAATTGAAGATCACTGAACAAAATTGTCTCTTGAATTGAAGATCACTGAATGAAATTGTCTCTTGAATTGAAGATCACTGAATGAAATTGTCTCTTGAATTGAAGATCACTGAACAAAATTGTTTCTTGAATTGAAGATCACTGAATGAAATTGTCTCTTGAATTGAAGATCACTGAACAAAATTGTCTCTTGAATTGAAGATCACTGAACAAAATTGTTTCTTGAATTGAAGATCACTGAATGAAATTGTCTCTTGAATTGAAGATCACTGAACAAAATTGTCTCTTGAATTGAAGATCACTGAATGAAATTGTCTCTTGAATTGAAGATCACTGAATGAAATTGTCTCTTGAATTGAAGATCACTGAACAAAATTGTCTCTTGAATTGAAGATCACTGAATGAAATTGTCTCTTGAATTGAAGATCACTGAATGAAATTGTCTCTTGAATTGAAGATCATTGAACAAAATTGTCTCTTGAATTGAAGATCACTGAACAAAATTGTCTCTTGAATTGAAGATCACTGAACAAAATTGTTTCTTGAATTGAAGATCACTGAATGAAATTGTTTCTTGAATTGAAGATCACTGAATGAAATTGTCTCTTGAATTGAAGATCATTGAACAAAATTGTTTCTTGAATTGAAGATCATTGAACAAAATTGTCTCTTGAATTGAAGATCATTGAACAAAATTGTCTCTTGAATTGAAGATCATTGAACAAAATTGTTTCTTGAATTGAAGATCATTGAACAAAATTGTCTCTTGAATTGAAGATCATTGAACAAAATTGTTTCTTGAATTGAAGATCACTGAATGAAATTGTCTCTTGAATTGAAGATCACTGAACAAAATTGTTTCTTGAATTGAAGATCACTGAATGAAATTGTCTCTTGAATTGAAGATCACTGAACAAAATTGTTTCTTGAATTGAAGATCACTGAATGAAATTGTCTCTTGAATTGAAGATCACTGAACAAAATTGTCTCTTGAATTGAAGATCGCTGAATGAAATTGCCTCTTGAATTGAAGATCACTGAACAAAATTGTCTCTTGAATTGAAGATCGCTGAATGAAATTGTCTCTTGAATTGAAGATCACTGAACAAAATTGTCTCTTGAATTGAAGATCGCTGAATGAAATTGCCTCTTGAATTGAAGATCACTGAACAAAATTGTCTCTTGAATTGAAGATCACTGAATGAAATTGCCTCTTGAATTGAAGATCACTGAACAAAATTGTCTCTTGAATTGAAGATCGCTGAATGAAATTGTCTCTTGAATTGAAGATCACTGAACAAAATTGTCTCTTGAATTGAAGATCGCTGAATGAAATTGCCTCTTGAATTGAAGATCACTGAACAAAATTGTCTCTTGAATTGAAGATCGCTGAATGAAATTGCCTCTTGAATTGAAGATCACTGAACAAAATTGTCTCTTGAATTGAAGATCGCTGAATGAAATTGCCTCTTGAATTGAAGATCACTGAACAAAATTGTCTCTTGAATTGAAGATCACTGAATGAAATTGCCTCTTGAATTGAAGATCACTGAACAAAATTGTCTCTTGAATTGAAGATCGCTGAATGAAATTGTCTCTTGAATTGAAGATCACTGAACAAAATTGTCTCTTGAATTGAAAATCACTGAATGAAATTGTCTCTTGAATTGAAGATCACTGAACAAAATTGTCTCTTGAATTGAAGATCACTGAATGAAATTGTCTCTTGAATTGAAGATCACTGAATGAAATTGTCTCTTGAATTGAAGATCACTGAACAAAATTGTCTCTTGAATTGAAGATCACTGAATGAAATTGTCTCTTGAATTGAAGATCACTGAATGAAATTGTCTCTTGAATTGAAGATCACTGAACAAAATTGTCTCTTGAATTGAAGATCACTGAATGAAATTGTCTCTTGAATTGAAGATCACTGAACAAAATTGTCTCTTGAATTGAAGATCACTGAATGAAATTGTCTCTTGAATTGAAGATCACTGAATGAAATTGTCTCTTGAAGTGAAGATCAGAGAACAAAATTGTTTCTTGAATTGAAGATCACTGAACAAAATTGTCTCTTGAATTGAAGATCACTGAATGAAATTGTCTCTTGAATTGAAGATCATTGAACAAAATTGTCTCTTGAATTGAAGATCACTGAACAAAATTGTCTCTTGAATTGAAGATCACTGAATGAAATTGTCTCTTGAATTGAAGATCGCTGAATGAAATTGTCTCTTGAATTGAAGATCACTGAATGAAATTGTCTCTTGAATTGAAGATCACTGAACAAAATTGTCTCTTGAATTGAAGATCACTGAATGAAATTGTCTCTTGAATTGAAGATCACTGAATGAAATTGTCTCTTGAATTGAAGATAACTGAACAAAATTGTCTCTTGAATTGAAGATCACTGAATGAAATTGTTTCTTGAATTGAAGATCACTGAATGAAATTGTCTCTTGAATTGAAGATCACTGAACAAAATTGTTTCTTGAATTGAAGATCACTGAATGAAATTGTCTCTTGAATTGAAGATCACTGAACAAAATTGTCTCTTGAATTGAAGATCACTGAATGAAATTGTCTCTTGAATTGAAGATCATTGAACAAAATTGTCTCTTGAATTGAAGATCACTGAATGAAATTGTCTCTTGAATTGAAGATCACTGAACAAAATTGTTTCTTGAATTGAAGATCACTGAATGAAATTGTCTCTTGAATTGAAGATCACTGAACAAAATTGTTTCTTGAATTGAAGATCAGAGAACAAAATTGTTTCTTGAATTGAAGATCACTGAATGAAATTGTTTCTTGAATTGAAGATCACTGAATGAAATTGTTTCTTGAATTGAAGATCACTGAATGAAATTGTTTCTTGAATTGAAGATCACTGAATGAAATTGTCTCTTGAATTGAAGATCATTGAACAAAATTGTCTCTTGAATTGAAGATCACTGAACAAAATTGTTTCTTGAATTGAAGATCACTGAATGAAATTGCCTCTTGAATTGAAGATCACTGAACAAAATTGTTTCTTGAATTGAAGATCACTGAATGAAATTGTCGCTTGAATTGAAGATCACTGAATGAAATTGCCTCTTGAATTGAAGATCACTGAATGAAATTGCCTCTTGAATTGAAGATCACTGAATGAAATTGCCTCTTGAATTGAAGATCACTGAACAAAATTATCTCTTGAATTGAAGATCACTGAACAAAATTATCTCTTGAATTGAAGATCACTGAATGAAATTGCCTCTTGAATTGAAGATCACTGAACAAAATTGTTTCTTGAATTGAAGATCACTGTATGAAATTATCTCTTGAATTGAAGATCACTGAATTAAATGTTTCAAGACATCACTGCTTCATTTGTCCTAAAATATTATTTTTTCGATGCACAGCGTTCCCGGTGTGTACCCTGGTTTAGAATAGGTACACCATATCCCTGCATGTCATAAGAGGCGACGAAGAGGGTTGATGTCAGGAAGGGCATCCGGCCATAACAACATTGCCTCAAAAAAAAAGAGAACCATGACAATTACAACTACATATTGGCAGGGTGCAGCCCGAAGTGGAGATCGGTTTCTGAGGTTTGGGACATGGAATGTAGGCCCAATGACAGGGAGATCAGGAGAAGTTGTGGAAGTATTGGTCAGAAGAAGTGTGGACATATGTTGTGTGCAAGAGACGAGATGGAAGGGAAGTGGTGTGAGAATGGTGAAGGGTAGGCAGGGACAGAAATACAAGTTTGTGTGGCAAGGGTGCCCGGAGGGCGTGAATGGTGTTGGTGTCCTGTTTTCTGAGGAGTTTGTAGACAGTGTGGTGAGTGTGACTAGAGTGAGTGATAGGTTGATGATGGTGAAAATGATGATCGGAAAGCTCTTGGTGAACGTCATCTCGGGATATGCTCCACAGGTTGGTCGGAGCGATGAAGAGAAGGACAAGTTCTGGTGTGCGATAGAGAAGCTGATGGAAAACGTGAAAGATGAGGAAGTTTTTGTGGTAGGAGGAGACCTAAATGGACTTTTCGGAAGGAGTATTTGAGGGAGTTCATGGGGGTTACGGATATGGTGTGAGAAATGGAGAAGGTGAAAGGATTTTAGAGTTTGCTGATGGAGCTGATTTGTTGATTTGTAATACTCAGTTCCAGAAAGGGGATAATAAGCTTGTTACATACACGTCAGGTGGGTCGACGACAACCGTTGACTACCTGATGGTGCGTAGGCGAGATAGGAGGCACCCTCGGGACACAAAGGTGATCCCGGGGGAGGAGGCTGTTTCACAGCACCACTTGGTTGTCTGCGACATAAGGGTGAAAGGTGCGAGGAAAACTCGGCGGGTGAAGTACCAACCGAGAATGAAGGTGTGGAGGTTGAAAGAGGTGACAGTAAGGGAGGCATTAAAAGAGAGGCTGAGTAGGGTAGAGGATGATGTGGTTGAGCTTGAACGTGGTTGGATGTCAATGAAAGATAGTCTGTTGGGAGCCGTTGGTGAGGTATGTGGATGGACAAAAGGACCACTGAGGCAAAAGGACCATCGGAAACATGGTGGTGGGATGATGAAGTTGGAAAGAGGATTGACGAGAAGAGGAAGAAGTTCAAGGAATGGCAGAAGGCGAAGGGTACGGGAGCAGAAAAAGCAGAGCATGAAAGTTATAAGGCAGCCAGGAAGGCTGCAAAGAAAGAGGTAGCAAAGGCGCAGGAGGCATGTCGGAAAATGTTCGCAGAACGCTTGTATTCGGAAGAGGGTCAGAGAGCAGTATTCAGGATTGCAAAGCAGATAGCGAAAGAGAGGTGTGATGTGATGGGGGTGAGTTGCTTGAAGGATGAAGTGGGACAAATCGTTGTGGACCCAGATGGAATTAAAGGAAGATGGAAAAGATATATGGAAATGCTGTTGAATACAGAGAATGAATGGGATGGCAACATAGAGAGTAACCCAGTTTTAGGACCGGCAGTGAAGATAACTGAGAAGGAAGTTGAGGAAGCGATAAAAGCAATGAAGAGTAGAAAAGCGGGAGGGCCGACGGGAGTTGTGGGAGAGTTATGTTGAAGGCAGCAGGAAATTGGGGTGTGAAGAGAATGACAGAGATCTGCAATCTGGTGGTGAAAGAAGGCCTCATTCTCGTGGATTTGGGAACTGAGTACCCTCGTCCCTCCATACAAGGGGAAAGGTGACCCCCTGGAGTGTGGCTCGTACCGAGCGATAAAGTTATTGGAGCATGGAATGAAGGTATTGGAAAGGGTGTTGGAGAGGAGGATAAGGAAGAAGGTGAAGATCGACGAAATGCAGTTTGGATTTATGCCAGGAAGAGGAACGGCAGACGTGCTCTTTATTGTGAGGCAGTTGCAGGAGAAGTTCATGGAGAAGAGGAAGAAGTTGTTTCTTGGGTTTGTTGATCTGGAGAAAGCATTCGATTGGGTTCCATGCGAAGTATTGACATGGGCATTGAGGAAGTTAGGAATGGAGGAATGGTTGATCAGAGTAGTGATGGCAATGTACAAAAGAGCGCGCACAGCTGTAAGGACGAAGGACGGGAACAGTGGTGAGTTTGAGGTGAAGGTGGGAGTGCATCAGGGGTCGGTACTAAGTCCACGACTATTTGTAGCTGTGATGGAGGTGCTGGCTCAGAACATAAAGGAGGGTTTTCCATGGGAGTTGTTGTTTGCAGATGAGCTGGTGTTGATTGCGGAAAGTATGGATGGACTGAAGGAAAAGATGAACAAGTGGAAGGAATGCATGGAGACAAAAGGTCTGAAGGTGAATATCGGAAAGACGAAGGTGATGTGAAGTGGTAAAGCATGTGGTGAGGTGGAAAGAACTGGGAAGTGGCCATGTGCTGTATGCAGGAAGGGTGTTGGAGTGAACTCCATTCAATGTACAATGTGCGCTGAGTGGGTTAATCAAAAATGCAGTGGTCTGAGAGGGTCATTAACCAGTGTGGCAGCTACATTCAAATGTAAGGTGTGCACAGAGGGAGCTACAGATGGAGGAAATGTTGAGTTGGATCTTGGAGACGGCGTGAAGCTGGAAGGTGTGAAAACATTTTGCTACCTCGGAGACATGCTGAATGGATAAGGTGGATCAGACTCGGCAACGGTTGCTCGAGTGAGATGTGCATGGAAGAAGTTTCGGGAACTGAGTGGCGTGCTGATGAGGAGGGGAGTGTCGTTGAAGCTGAAGGGAAAGGTGTATGCTGCATGTGTGAGAAGTGTTATGATTTATGGGAGCGAGACATGGGTAATGAACGTAGAGCAGCAACGAAGGCTGGAAAGGGTGGAAATGCGAATGGTTCGGTGGATGTGCGGAGTATCGTTGAGAGAGAGGAAGACAAATGATGAATTGCGAAAGATGATGGGAATAGAGCCTGTGATTGATGCTGTGAAGAGGAACAGGTTGAGATGATTTGGTCATGTGTTGAGGAAGGATGAAGGTGACTGGTTGAGAAGAGTGATGGAAATGAATGTAGAAGGAAGTAGAGGACGGGGAAGACTGAGAAAGACTTGGCTAAAGATGGTGGAAGAAAAAATGCGGGCAAGGGGGTTAGCAAGGAGAGATGCAGAAAATAGGGCAAAATGGAGAAGATTGTCATGGTTAGCAAGGCTAACCCCCACTCTTGCACGGAAAATGGCCTTAAAATGCATGTTGTTGTTGTTGTTGCACAGCGTGAGGCTCGAGGAAGAGCTAGGTATTTGTTGCAGAATATCGATTGACGTTTCTTACCGACTACTTTAAAAAAATGCTCGATAATTATATTTTTATTTCTGAAAGAGAAACTTATTTAGCTTCAAAGTTGTATCAAGAATGACAGCCATTGTGGTCACGTTCCAGAGACTGAATCGTGTTCTAATTGAAGAGCCTCTCATTCGATTTGCTGTCGTACGACGTTTTAAGGTAGTGAGTGTGGAAGAGGGACAGAATTGAAGCAAACGAAGCAACTGTGCATCCATTATACCCTTGATCCTTCCAAAAAAAATTGTTCATCGCCTTGTGATGAAGAGCACGTTTACGTTCATTTTTCCTTTACATCCATTGATGAGCTTTTGTTCGTGCGTTGCGAGGAACTTCACCGGCTCTTTGTTCCTTCTTTTGAATCCACACGGCAAAGCAGCTCTTGGGAGTCGCCAAACTTCACGAAGAATTCTGCAGCACAAACCTCTCAAGTCAAAGAAACAATCAGTACTACAGACCTGAACAAACTTAGCCTCCCTCCATTTAGTTAAGAACGCAGTCGCTAGGAGCCAGTGGTGAGTACATTTGGTATGTTATTGACATGTGTATATATAAACACATGTGAACAGCACCACCTACAAATGTATAATGTATTGGTGTGCACATTTGGTATGTTATTGACATGTGTATATATAAACACATGTGAACAGCACCACCTACAAATGTATAATGTCTTGGTGTGCACATTTGGTATGTTATTCACATGTGTATATACAAACACATGTGAACAGCACCACCTACAAATGTATAATGTATTGGTGTGCACATTTGGTATGTTATTGACATGTGTATATATAAAGACATGTGAACAGCACGAGCTACTAATGTATAATGTATTGGTGTGCACATTTGGTATGTTATTGACATGTGTATATATTGTTGCGGATCTCCCGAAGCCCGTTCCCGTTACAAAGGGGGGATTAAACCCCTTTTTCCCCCCTGGGTCTTCGGGTCCGCGAGGCCGAATCGCCACTTCCGGGCAAACGTGAAAAGGGTATCGGGACAAATTCGCACGTACCTTTAACCCATGCTGCCACGAAGGCAGGGATCGAGCCTCGCACAAGCCACGCTTAATCGAGTACGCCCGAGCGGTATGCGTATCATGTGACTCGTGCTGTTACTTTTATTGGAACCCGATTCGAGCGGTTTTATTCGTACCATGCGAAGCCAATGGATGGAAGGGACAGGATGGTCAAATCAGAGGAAGAACATGATTTATTATAATTGTTACGGATTCGTCACTTCCGTCGTTGTGGTTTTCATCCACTGTAAGCATGTTTGGTTCCATGTACTATTATTGTTATCGTTTAAGTGAAATGGAGATAACTGTTTTCAAAAGGTAAAAAAATTAGTGTTTTAAAAGAAACCGGAAGAAGAAGAGGAGGAAGCAAAAAAGCGGAGCAAGTGAGGTCGGGAAGAAAAGCCGAGCTGCTTTGAGGTCTCGAGGAGACGCTGGCGAACGGGGGTCACGAGCGAACTTTGGGTTTCCTGGGAAAGGGATTCCTGCGACAGAGTTGTGATCACTGTGACAGATAAACCTGCGTGACAGGTTTTGCGGTTGATTCCGAAGAGAATCGTTGTTGGAGTGCAGGTGCGCCTCCAGTACGGGCCCGTCAGTCATTTTGCCTCGCTCCCGCCATTTCGCATCGCTCCAGCCTTTTCACTGCGCTCCAGCCATTTCACCGCACCCAGCCGTTAGCCTGGTTTGCGTGTGTAACGTGGATTTCGATTTGGAATTTGTGGTTCTCCGTTTGGGAGCTGTTGAACGTTCATACCCGAAGGTGTGATTTCCCAGTCGCCTTTTGAGGGCACCTTTGCGCCTCTTTGGCAGCGTGACTGTCAGCCGAACTGGATTCTGGTCTCGATACGACATTTTTCTTGCGATTACTGGAGCGTGGATCAACTTTGGCTTGGTGCCGGGACAGAGACTTTGGGAATGTTATTTTCGCTCACTTGGAGCACAGTGAGTTATATTGTAAGAAACTGATGGTACCATCATAGGAATGATATAATATTTGTTGGACAATTGATTAATATTGTTCTTGTGCTGTTATTCTTGTGTGACCTTAATACAATACTTATTTTTGGTAACAATTGGTGTGGTTTCACCATTGGTCATTGACACACAGAATAACACACCTTTCTGCCGTGACTCTTTTCGGGGCTCGGAGGTACACCGTGACCGGGGTTTGGGGAGGAGCACGTAACATTATTTACAATGATAATGATGAAGGAAAAGGGGACACAGAGCAGAAGCTTAACCAGTTTAACTTAAATTCCCAGACACAGGGCCCACTCACTCACACGGGGAAATGGAGGAGAAGAATGTTCGCGCGCCAAGCGCGCTCTGCCTTCAGTCGCTCCGGGGCAGCTCGCCTGCTCAGACACAGGGCCCACTCACTCACACGGGGAAATGGAGGAGAAGAATGTTCGCGCGCCAAGCGCGCTCTGCCTTCAGTCGCTCCGGGGCAGCTCGCCCGGCGTGGCTCTCCGGTGTTCGCGGCACGTACACAGGGGAAGGCAGGCAGGAGGAAATCGTGCGTCTGTGGCCCGGCGCGGGTCGTCCTCGAGCGCGCGATTAATACAGCGCAGAGCGCAGGGCACGGGGAAAGTTAATGTACAAACGGCAATTCAAATCGTTTGTCCTACAGCTCCACTCGCGTTCTCAAGCTCAACCCAACTCACTCTCTCGGGGAACTGTAAACTCAACTGAGGACTCGACTCTTTTTCAACTGTTCTCACCGGGAACTCAACTCACCCAGAACTCATCTCGGAACTGAGGTCGGGGGCTCGGAGCAGGGTTATATGGCTCCGCCCCGGCCCGACTCGAATGTTCCAAACTCCGCCTCTGGTTGTCGTGGTTAGCCACTCCCCTAGAGCCCTGATTGGCGGCTCATGCCTACCGACCAGTCCTCCTGCCGCGCCTCCCTTCGGCCTCGGTAGACTTGTTCAGGCCTGCCGCATGGTATTTCAGCGCCAAAGCCAAACCAAAGTGCCAAAAGAACACCTAAGCTCACTGGCCTACTCAACGCAAAACTAAATACAGGAAAGGACTACGCCTACATTTACTAAAAAATAACTGAACGAAGCGAGGCTACATGTTGTGGTGCAACTAACTAAGAGGGGGAATTAACCTTTATTCCAAAACCGCAACACGACACCCCTCTCTCGTCAGACTCGGCCCGAGTCGAAACCACCAATGGAACGACCGGTAGCGCCGGACATGCAAAATTAACCTTACTTTTAAATGTGACACATAGGTGTGGTTCCCCCTACCATTTACTCTGACCCATGTGTGCGACAGTTTTAGCACTAGATATGTCCCTCCTATTGCGTTGAGCAGCTACCTAACAGTTTCACGCCCACAACTACCCGAGTATTTCCGGAATTTTCAAACTAAACACATAGCCGGTGGGCAGCATTCTTATATTTACAAGCACGCATATTTACAATTCTATGACCCAGGACCTGTTCTTTTTGGAAGAGAAGATTGGAGGGGAGAGAAAACACAGCAAAAACACACTCATAAATGGCACTTGCTGCTTGCTTCTTGCATCTTGCTTCTTCCGTGTGCGTCTATCAAACCGGCTGGCCGCCTGACCGGCATACAGGCCATTTGAAGCATCAGGCCCAACTAAGCTTGCAGAACTTCTCGTCCCTAGCACACAATAATAAACAACAATGCTTCTATTTGGCCAGCAGGGCCATTCTCACGTGGTCCAACGGCATGGCATCAATGCCACTCAAACAAGTGGTCCGAAGTGCAAGATGCTGCACAGCAGAGGTGCAAGGCCACAAGGCTTGTGGCCCATTAGTGTGATGAGGTGCAGCAAAAGGTTTGGCAGCAAAGTGCTGCACAGGTCGGCTGCACTGATGAAACAAGGACAGGGCAGCAAGGTGCAGAAGGGCTGCTGCACACGTCGATGGTGGTGTGGCACGAGGGACGCGGAAGAGCGAGCAGAGCAGACTCGTCCCTATCCGTCTGTACCCCCCACCTTTGGCTACACTACCCTAGCCCCCCTTGTATTTACAATCCATCACTACGTCTTGTCTCCCATATCCCCCTCTAATTCCGAATCCGTCTCCCAATCCCCCCACAGGAAGGAAGGGATGAAACACACACAATGTCTCATCACATCATGATGCGTCTTACAACTCAAACAGTCTACAGAGCCTCGGTGTGGAGCTCGTCCTCCTCGGTGACTGGCTGTGGATGGTGCGAAGGGATTTCTCTTCCTATCTACACTACTGACATTTACTTTTAACCTACCCGGGGTCGTACCCTGCCAATTGGCCTCTTTAAACTATGTGGTTCTAAAAACCCAAATTCCCATTGCCCACACTGCGGTGCCCTTCTGAATTTGGGTCTCACCCCCAACGAATTTTCATACTGTGCCCTTGCACAATTTCGGGGCTGGGTCGTGTGGCTCCACTAGCAGGTCCAACTACCTGCGCACCTCCGCCACTGAAGCCGCCACCCGAGCTTACCTGCTCCTGCGACTATCTCATCGGGGAAGGCCCTCCCTGGCTCTTACCCCCTCTGTGCCCACTGTGGCATCGGGCAATCCGGGTCCTCTCCTGGGATCCTCGGGCCCCACTCACACTACAACAACTACCCTAACCGGCTCCCAGAGCCTACCTGCGGCCTCACCTGGCCGACAAACTACCAGTGGTGGAGTGCTCCAATAACTATACTCACCAATTAAGCGACACGTCCAGCCATGTCACTAACTCATGCACCCTCCAAAGCACTACTTTTCCACCAACAGCACCACAGGTGTCAATATCCATACAATTCCATTTCCACAGGTGTCAATTCCACAGGTGTCATTAGGCCATTTCCCCTCGTAATATCTGCGTTGTGTAAAGACATGAGTTTAGGTCCTTTCATTTTTGCGTCCACCCTCCAAGTTCCACCTCTATGGGCATAATTGATCCCGCGCCCCATTTGGCTGACACCCTCAGTTTGTTACGCTTTGGCTACCCGCAGCATATATTACGCTTTGGCTGCCAGCAGCGTTTGCTGCCCTTTGCTCGCTCACTAGTTGAGTATCACGAGGTAGGCCTAAGAGGGAGGAGTGCGGGGTCGGGGTGGGGTGGCATCAAGGCAAAGCGTCAGAGGCGATGACGGTAAGGGCCACCAGCCAGCCAGGACTCTAAGAGCATGGCGTGACAGGGCGTGGTAAGGCGCGTCTGGTAAGTGCTAGAAGGTTCGCGGGGCATGCCTATAAAAGTCACTGCACAAAGGACTTGAGGAGGAGTGGTGAACAGGACTCGTGGAGAAAGGGCGCGATAAGAGAGCAATTGTTACAAGGAGCACGAGAGAGAGCACGAGCGAGAACGAGGAGGACTGATTGGCACGAGAGAACTCGCAAGGGGAGAGTGCACGCGAGAGGACTGTGAAGAACGTGATTCACAGCGCTCGCTTTGGGGGCATAACACTATATCTCAGTATAACGTACGCGCCGGAGGAAAGGCAGCCAGATGCGCCGGTGGCGAATATCGCCTACTCAGCCACGTGAGTGAACGCGGTAATAACGCCAGTGTTAACCGCCAACCGCCAGAGCCCAGACCCTACCGTTCGCCCCGTATTATCCCATGTGCGCCAAACGACACGCGGAGAGCTCCTGCCGTCTTTACTTACCATCTGCTCGGGACGAGCCGGAGGCCGGGGGGAGCTGCACGAGAACCAACCCTGGACGTGGCGAACATCATCCTGCAGCTGCAAGCGCCGTGTGAGTGTGTCTGTGTGTGAGATGGGCCCGTTTGTCCTGGGGATTAAGTTAAGACTGTTTTTAAGGCTGCACTGTGTCCTCTTTTCTGGAATCATTGTAAATAGTGTAAATAAATCATGTTATTCCTTTCTTCCCAATTTGATCGCCTGTGTGATTTCTCCATTGGCTAAGTGTGGTACGAGTAAGATCGCTAGAACCGAGTTCACCAACTAAACGGCACGGATCGCGTGTACGCACCGCTCGGCGTCTCAACACGCGTGATTCGTGCGGGGCTTATTTCCTCGTTTCTGGGCAGCGCGAGTAATGAGGTAATAGTGATTCTAGTCCTACGACCCTATTTCGCGCTGTCCGGGAAGGACGTCATAGGTCCCGGGTCCCGTCGGCCAGTCAAAGACAAGGGGACTAATCCCCCCTTGGTAAGGGGAGAAGGCCGGCGCGGAGATCCGCAACAATATATATATATATATATATATATATATATATATATATATATATATATATACATATATATTGTAACGGTTCTGAGAAGTGTAACGGTTTTTTTTGAGAAGTGTAACAAGTTTGGAGGAAGTGTAACGAATGTGAAAATGTTACAATGTGAACGTTACAAAAGTATGGTAACACCCTGGTAATGTAAATAATGGTCGCAGCCGTCCTCCTAGTTAATTCCATGAAACTTACACGCAGGTCACGATATATCTTTTTAAATAGTGTATTTCCTTATTCTATGTAGGCTAAATATGTGTTTCCCACTAGATTGACTTTGCATTGTATCAAACAAAATAAGCATAGGCCCTTGCAATTTCCCCAAACATCTCCGCTCTCCAAAGTTCTTTTAAAAAGGGTGCGAGTTGTGTTCAATCCCGCAAGCCGCCATTGCCCATGTGCTAACCTCGGAGAAGAAAGGCGTGTCTCCACCTCGTCATAGAGGGGAGGAGTGAGCCAGCCCTAACAGCCAATCAGCACCGCGGTGAGCGACCCGGTAGGCGTGCCCTCGCAGCCGGCGGCTTGATTCCGCCCGAGGTGATAAAAGCGACTGTAAGGGACTGCTTCACCAGATGAGAGATCAGATGACCTGGGAGGTGAGCAAAGAGGCGGCACCACGAGGAGCGGTGAGATGCGAAACGCTCCAAGCCAAAGAGGAGAGGTACTCGGAAAGGAAACCAGCTTTGGAGAGACGTGCTGAAAGGAGGGAGACGGCTCCACCAGGAAGAAGAGAAGCAGGTGTGCCGAGCCAGCGCGTGACGTCTACAGCAACGGATACGCGACGGAGGGTTTTCCCGCCAAAAACCGCGAGGAATTCAGAGCTGCTGCCTCCGACCCTCCTCCCTCTCCAGCAGTCCACCTCAAGCCCTACCTGCCTGCAATATCCCCCGTGTAAGTGTGAACGTCGTCTGTCCTACTCGTTGTCTTGGGGTTAAGTAAAATGAATAGTGTAAGTTAACAATTCGCTGTGTGACTGCTTCTTCCATCCATTGCTTGTGTGTGTATAATAAATCTGTTCTTCCTCCGTACTCTGTCTTTTTCTCTTTTCCTTCTCTTTCGGTCGCTTTAGAGATTTCCCGATTGAATATCTGTGGTGCGATCTGGTCAACGTCGGGTGAAATCGGGTTCTAATCGGGGAGTAACTGTTCGGACGCGGTAATACCAACCGCTCGGTAAAATAACATCTTTAAAACCGCGTCAGCAACAATTGGTTGTCAGGAGTTGGATTCGGACCTGGGACTAAATTTGTTAGGCCCAAATTTTGGAACACCAATTGTGTTATTAAGTAACAATTGGTGTCTGGGAGTGAGATTCGAGGCCCGAACCAAATTTTTTTTAAAACATCTAGAAAAAATTTGGTCAAAATTACGAGCTGCCGAAATTTGTTTTTTTTTTTTTTAAAGAAAAACCCGAATTTTGAGATCGCGCCATGGACAATCAAGGCGATCGGATGCCGGTGGGTGAGCTAGAGATAGACGGGGTGGAATCGACCCAGGACCTCGGGGAAATGTATATGGAGGAGAACATTGGCAATGTGGTTGAGGGGGTATCAGGCGCACAAAATGGCGCTCTCGCGCACGAGGTTTCAGGCGCGCAAAAAGGCGCCTCGCACGAGCGCGCGGTAGCCGGACCCGCAGTGCCAATGGACTGGGGCGTTTTGATGATGCATTTCGGTGCCTCTCTGATGGGTGACAGTAAGGGATTTGATGCAATGATGGCTACCCAGGGGATAGACATGGGAAAAGTGAGGCACGAAGCAAGGTACAACCCGGTTGGATTTCAGGAGCAAATGAACGCCACGGCAAAAAGAATACAGGAAGACATTGACCGCAAGTTGGGCGAAAGGGTCCCAGGGGTGCACGAGGAAGTAACGCGGGTCGAGAAGCGCCGGTTGAACGAAGTTGAGAAAAGCACGGGTACAATGACGGGGGTAGAAATCGCGACACGGGGTTTGGAAAAGCCGGCGACCGATGAGGTAAAGGGTGTTTTATTAAAGCCAGCGGTCGCCGAGGTGAGTAAAGAAAAAGCGGAAGTGGGCATTGAAATTGAAGAGATGACGGAGGTAGCCCGGGAATTGCAGGGAGAAATGGAAAATGTGCAAAGTCCCTGCTCACATCACGATGCTGTGCTTAACCCGAATGGAAGTTTGCAGGTTCGCGTGGAGAAAAGGATCCCCCAGGTGAGTCGTGCTGTTGTGTATTGTGCGGGGAGATTTTGTAAGAGGATGTTTGGCGACAAAAGAATTTTCACGCGCTTGGGATCGAGGAAGCATCCGGGCGTTGGTGAGGGGTCCCGTGTGAGTGGAAATGGCACGCGTGGGAGGAAAAAGTGTGCGTCGGCGAGTGGGTGTGTTATAAAGTGTGGGAGTGAAACCGAGTGCGAGCGAGAATGCACGTCGGGGTGTACGGAGTGTGACACGAGGAGTGAGTTGGTGGTGGAGCGGGTGCGAGAATGCACGCTAGGAATGGTTGAGGGTGTGCGAGGAAGCACACCTGAGCTAGTGGTAGCGCGGGTGTGGGAGAGCCCATGTGAGCGCGTTAGTGGGTGGATGCAAGAGTGCACGCCCATGGTGAGTGTTACGGAGGACGTAACGGAGGAGAGGTGTGGACCAAAGTGTGCGCAAGAGTGTGCGCGAGAGGTGTGGTGTGTAACAGAGAGAGCGTTGGTAGAATGTACGGACGGCGTTGGAACGCCGGGTTTTGTGAGGGTGAAAGGGGTAGCGTATGCTTGTAAGCATGCAAGTGAAGCATCGACGGCAACCGGGTTAGCGGTTAGGGCGACGGATAGCCGATGCGAGCACTCGGTGCGAGGGGTGCTTTGTTGGGTGCGAGGCCCGGCGCGGGTCGATGCTGCGTCGCTTCTCTTCGAAGCGTCGTTGCCGATTCGGGCTTGGCCCCGCCCCGCACGGTCGAGTCCGGGCTTTGTCGGGCGAGGCGACCGGTCCGGTTCAAGGGCGAGTGGGAGGAAGCGGAACGGTGCCCCCTCGTGGGGACGGGGTTCCGACCGGGGGAGATTGAGCCATCGGGCCCGGGACCGCAAGGTGCCGCGCCGAGATGGTGCGTGGAGCCTCGGTCCAACCAAACCACCTCCCTTGAACCGAAAGCCGGACGGATTCAACCTGCAGGCGACCAAACCACCCGAATTCATTGCTCGGCTTTACGAACCGAGTTTAATGATGTCACGACGCACCGAGGCTAGGTAATAAGTAGACGGATGATGATAATAGTGATAGTGGTTTTGATCCAAAATTTAGAAAAGTGAATAGAATTGGCAGTAAATAGAAAATTTTTGATTTGTTGGATTTGGACGAGCGAAATTGATAGAGAGACCCCCCATGTGGTGGGATGGCAACTCTGTCATCCCTCACATAGGGGGGCAAATGCGCTATAGATTATGGGGTGTATGGCAGTGAAAACTAGCCCGGGTGGGTTAGGATATTGATAGGGATCTAGCGAAGATGACATTAGGTAACGTTAAGTTTAGTTAGTGACTGATACCTGTAGTGGGGACGCAGGTAGGTAGTTTAGTGTGGATGATAATGACGTGGGAGCGCAATAGTTTAAAGGGACGACTGGGAAGTGCAAGTTTCAGAGGGGAGTAGTTAGATGAGATGATGCCGTGTGTGTGAGGATTGAACAGGTGTGATTGAACAGGTGTGATTGCACAGGTGTGCAACTGAACAGGTGTGTGGAGCAGTGTATGAGTGATAGTGATTGTGTATTGTGATGACCAAATGGTCCAGGAAGAAAGGAGGGTGCAGGTGGCACCAGGTATGATTGCACAGGTGTGCAACAACAGGTGTATGTGGCTATGTGGAATAAATGGTAGTGTGGAATATCTGGAGTATTGGAATGGATGGTCGTGGAGTGAGTATGGTGGAAATTGTGGAGTGGAGTGGATGGTGCGAAGGTGTGAATGGGGGAAGAGTGGACCCCCATCACGGATACCAGGGGCGGGTAGTGTAAGTGTTAGGTAGAGGGTATAGGTAAATTGTGGTTGGATATTGGCATCTGTGGTGCGGGTGAAAGAATGGTATTGTGGATGGGTGCATTAGTGTTGTGGAAATGGCTGGGCGTGTAGCCTGTTAGTGTGTGTAGTTGGTTGGGCGCTCCACCACTGTGAGGATGTCGGCCAGGTGAGGCCGCAGGTGGGCTCTGGGAGCCGGTAGTAGTTGTTGTGGATGGGGCCCGAGGATCCGGAGGACGGACCCGGGTAGCCCAGTGCCAGAGGGCACCGAGTGGGGTGACAGAGCCAGGAGGGGCCTGCCCCAGTTAGATAGGTTAGGGTGAGGAGCTAGGTAAGCTCGGGTGGCAACTACAGTGGTGGAGGTGTGCAGGTGGGTAGACCTGCTGGGAGAGCTACACGTCCCAGCCCAGAAATTGTGCAAGGGCACCGGGAGATGAATCGGGGGAGTGAGACCCCAAATTGAGAAGCACCACAGTTTGGTCAATGGGAATTGGTTTTTAGAACCCGTAGTGTAAGTGGCCAATGAATTGGCAGGGAAAGACCCCGGGTAGTGTAAAGTGTGTTAAAATCATTTAGAGGATAGTTAGGATGAAGGATCTCCTCGCACCATCTGCATCCACTCACCTGAGGTGACAGGTACTCCACACCATGCCATGTTTAATTATTTTTGATGCAAATGTTTTGGATTGTGAGACGCATCATGACGTGGGTGTGACATTGTGCGTAATTCAATCTCTTCCTCCTTATGAGGATTGATGATGAATTGATGATGGCAAATTTTTGAAGTAGAGGGATTGTGGAGACGAATTTGGTATAGGGGAAATATGGGGAAGACGTGACAGTAGTGACGAATTGGTAATGTGTAGATTTTGTACATATGGGGTAAGGGCAAGGGTAGGGTAGGTGACAGGGGGGTGACGTACGGTAGGGACGAGCTTTCTCACTTCGCCCTCCGTACGCATTTCGCCTTGCATTGCCTTATTGACGTGTACCCTTGTGACCTTACCCCTCGCTCAATTGTCTTTCTTTTGTCTCCCACATGACCTGTGCGCCATTGGGTGCCGAGGGGGAGCGTGCGTGAGGTGGCCATTGTGCGCCCGAGATTCCCAGAACCAGCATGCATTGCGTTGATGTACCACTTTATGGACCGCTGTTCTGCGGCCAAGTACCACTTGATGGACCCCAGGTTCTGGGGCAGGGCACCTCTGTTGGAGACCGGCCATGGTGGCCAGGGAATCTTGCTTGCGGACCTCGGTAAGGTGGCACCTATGCCAAACAGGTGGACCACCCTTAGTTGGCCCCTGAGGCCCTAAATAAAAACGAACACAAGTTGTGCTTTTTATTATGTCCAAATAGGCCGCATGAAGCCAGAAGACGTCGGGAAGAACATCGGCCCAGCAGAGAAAGAGAAGACCACCACCAGTTGTTTTGTTGTGTTTATTAAGAACCATGGTGACTGCGCACCGAGTGGTGCTTTGTGGTGCTTTTGGGTGCTTTGGTGGTATTGGTACTGGTGCATCGATGCAATGCGTGCTGTCTCCTCCCTCCCAACAGGAATTTCTTTTTTTTCTTGTTCCCTAAAAAGGAAAAAAAAACACAGGTCCTGGGTTGCGTTGTAAATAAGAAATCACGTCATTGTAAATAATGCTCCCCACCGTAAATGTATAGTTTGAGAATAATTCCGTAATTCGGTTAGCTGTGGGCTTGAGTCTGTTAGACAGGGTGCAATGCAATAGGGGGACATACTTATTTGTGTTTTAAGATTGTCACACTCAGGGTCAGGTTAATTGTAGAGGGAATTACACCTATGTGTCACACTAAGTTAAAGTTTAGTAGGCCCGAGGACGGGCCTGAAGAAAGGAGGGTGCAGTGTAACGGTTCTGAGAAGTGTAACGGTTTTTTTTGAGAAGTGTAACAAGTTTGGAGGAAGTGTAACGAATGTGAAAACGTTACAATGTGAACGTTACAAAAGTATGGTAACACCCTGGTAATGTAAATAATGGTCGCAGCCGTCCTCCTAGTTAATTCCATGAAACTTACACGCAGGTCACGATATATCTTTTTAAATAGTGTATTTCCTTATTCTATGTAGGCTAAATATGTGTTTCCCACTAGATTGACTTTGCATTGTATCAAACAAAATAAGCATAGGCCCTTGCAATTTCCCCAAACATCTCCGCTCTCCAAAGTTCTTTTAAAAAGGGTGCGAGTTGTGTTCAATCCCGCAAGCCGCCATTGCCCATGTGCTAACCTCGGAGAAGAAAGGCGTGTCTCCACCTCGTCATAGAGGGGAGGAGTGAGCCAGCCCTAACAGCCAATCAGCACCGCGGTGAGCGACCCGGTAGGCGTGCCCTCGCAGCCGGCGGCTTGATTCCGCCCGAGGTGATAAAAGCGACTGTAAGGGACTGCTTCACCAGATGAGAGATCAGATGACCTGGGAGGTGAGCAAAGAGGCGGCACCACGAGGAGCGGTGAGATGCGAAACGCTCCAAGCCAAAGAGGAGAGGTACTCGGAAAGGAAACCAGCTTTGGAGAGACGTGCTGAAAGGAGGGAGACGGCTCCACCAGGAAGAAGAGAAGCAGGTGTGACGTCTACAGCAACGGATACGCGACGGAGGGTTTTCCCGCCAAAAACCGCGAGGAATTCAGAGCTGCTGCCTCCGACCCTCCTCCCTCTCCAGCAATCCACCTCAAGCCCTACCTGCCTGCAATATCCCCCGTGTAAGTGTGAACGTCGTCTGTCCTACTCGTTGTCTTGGGGTTAAGTAAAATGAATAGTGTAAGTTAACAATTCGCTGTGTGACTGCTTCTTCCATCCATTGCTTGTGTGTGTATAATAAATCTGTTCTTCCTCCGTACTCTGTCTTTTTCTCTTTTCCTTCTCTTTCGGTCGCTTTAGAGATTTCCCGATTGAATATCTGCGGTGCGATCTGGTCAACGTTCGGGTGGAATCGGGTTCTAATCAGGGAGTAACTGTTCGGACGCGGTAATACCAACCGCTCGGTAAAATAACATCTTTAAAACCGCGTTTGTAACAATATATATATATATATATATATATATATATATATATATATATATATATATATATATATATATATATATATATTGTATACAAGATCGAGGCTCGTGAAAGAGCAAACATTAATCACACAGAAAGACCAACCGACACATAAAACATATAACATCGGGAGCGGTAGACAAGATGGGGAGAGAGGGGGAAGGACACAAACACAACATTTGAGAGCAGGGACCGAGAGACATGGAGACATCGAGAGATCTGAGAGAGGGCGAGGGCTTTGGGGGGGGGGGGGGCATGGGAAGGGGGCGGTGGGAGAGGTATAAAACATATGGACACTGCCAGGACTTCCAGGAAAGAAGTTGGAATTTCAAACATGGTGGATCTGGGGTGAATTAGCGGGGGTAGAAAAGATCAAGGTTTTGGATGGGGGAAGATAAGAGATGTGGGTGAACAGCTGTTTTAAAGACCTGGAGGGAGGAGTGGGATTGAAGGGAGTGAGGGAGTTTGTTCCAGAGGCGGGAGAAAAGAGGAATGAAAGAGTGAAGGTGAGCAGAGAGCCGAGATTTCGGCAGTTTAACCATCAGAGGGTTGCTGGCAGATCTTGTGCGACCTGTAGGAATATTTGGGGGACAGAGCACAGAAAGAGCTGGGGGTGCAAGGCCGGAGAGGAGTAGGTAGAAGACAGAAAGACCACCTACCTGCCTGCGGTCAGTGAGTGAAAGGCCCTCAGAGATAGCTTCATTGCGGGAGATTCCAATAATTCTGAAAGCTTTGGTTTCAACAGCGTGAAGCCGAGCTCGGTGTGAGGCAGGAGCACCGGCCCATAGGGGAGAACAGTATTCCATTGAGCTGCGGATGAAAGCCTTGTATGTGGTGAGGAGCTCAGGTGTGCCGAGGAAGGACTTCGCACGACGGAGGATGCCCAGTCGGCGACTGGCTTTGGAGGCCAGCTTGGAAATGTGGTTTTCCCAAGAAAGATCATGGCAGATAGTGAGACCCAAAAGCTTGAGCGACAGAACTTCTTGGAGAGGATTGTTAAGAAAGTAGATGGGAGGGTTGTCCAGTCGATCTTTTCGGAGAGACATAGTAAGAGTGTGAGATTTGTCAGGATTGAAAGACATGTTCCACTTGTTTGACCAGTCTGTGATTTTGTCCAAGTCTTCAGAGAGTGAGGAGGCTGCAGACTGCCGATCTGAGGGAAGAGGAATGGAGCGGCAGAGAGTGGAGTCATCAGCAAAGAGATAGAGAGGATTTTCAAGAGAGTCAGAGAGATCATTGATGAAGACCAGAAAAAGCACGGGGCCCAGAACACTGCCTTGGGGAACTCCAGCCTGAACAGGAAGAGGAGATGAGAGAAACCCATTCAGGGCCACACGTTGACGACGACTAGAGAGGAAGTCCGCCAGCCATGCGTGGAGATTTCCATGGATACCAAAGGAGGAGAGTTTGGTGGGCAGAGCGGGGTGCCAGACCGTGTCGAAGGCACGTGATATGTCGAGGGAGACAGCTCTAATTTCCTGTTTGGCATTGAGGACCTCCATCCATTGTTGAGACAGCAGAAGCAGCATGTCCAGAGTAGAGTGACCTGGTCTGAAACCAAATTGATGATCAGAGATCAAGCCATTGGAGAAGAGGAAAGATTTCATATCCGAAGCAATGATGGATTCCATGACTTTGCTGATAATTGGGAGAAGGCTGATTGGTCTGTAGTTGCTAGGATCTGTTTTTGCACCTTTTTTGTGCAAAGCGGTGATGTTGGCTGATTTCCAAGCAGATGGCAGTTGACCTTGAGCAAAAGAGAGGGTGAAGAGAACAGAGAAAGGGTGAGATAGAGCAGCAGAGCAGGATTTTAGGACCCGTGGGCTGATGCCGTCGGGTCCAGTTGCAGAATCAGAGTCGAGGGTTGACAGAAACTTTTCCACCTTGTCAGGAGGAAAGGACACGGAGTCCAGGAGCAGCAGGGTACGACTGGGTATGGTGGGTACAGAGAGGGATGGGTTTGGGACACAAGATTTAGAGGCAAACACAGAGTTGAGGCATTCAGCTTTTTCACGTGCGGAGTCAGCTGTGTAGCCGTTTGAGGTAAGGGAGGGGATGGAGGGGGAACAAACACCAGAAACGGATTTGACCAGACGCCACCAGGATTTGGAAGAGGGAGACAGATAAGAGAGTTCGGTCTTGAGAACGGAGAGATATTGTTTCCTGGCTCTCCTGAGGGTGGACACACACTTGTTTCGGGCTTTGTGAAAGGAAATGAGATTTCCTTCTGTTGGATTTGCTTTCCAGGAGACGAAGGCAAGTTGTTTCTGGGCAACAGCCTCACCACAAGATTCCGTGTACCATGGACGGGAGGAAGGGTATGACAACTGAAGACGAGATGGGATAAATCTGTGCATGAGAGAGAGCAATTTACTTTGGAAGAATTCCCAGGATGAGTTGATGTCAGAGGTGGTAGAGATGGGAGACCAGTCCAGATGATTGATGACTGCTTGAAGACCGTGCCAGTTGGCCTGAGTGAAATGCCAGACTCGTCGACGCTGAGCAGGCTCCCTGAGGATGGTCAGAGAGATGTCCACTTTAACAAGGACATGATCAGATGATCCGATTGGAGCAGAAGAAGAGCAGCAGACATTTTCAGGGAAGTTAGTCATAACCAAGTCCAGAAGAGAAGATGTTCCGTTGACTGAGATCCGGGTCGGGAAATTGACAGATTGTGTCAGTCCCAGTGAGTCGCAGAAGTCCTTTGCTGAGGAGCCATGGCTGGTGAGAGAGGTACCCACACCCAGCCAACTGGCATGATGACAGTTGAAATCACCACATATGAGGAAGAGAGAGTTGGGATGAGTAGATAGAAGTTGGTCTATATACCATGGGTGTTGTTGATGAGTAGATAGAAGTTGGTCTATATATATATATATATATATATATATATATATATATATATATATATATATATATATATATGTATATTGTTACAGGGTCCTCTCCTATCCCCTGGTCTCGGTAAACCTCCGGACCCCGAGAGGGTCCCTGGCAGAAAGATATGTTATCCTTGGTTGAAATCAATCAATAATGAAACCCTGAATGAAACCATCAAATGAAACAATCAAATCAATAATGAAACCACACCAAGGGTTATGAACAAACAATAATATAATATAAATCGCACCGGAATCACGACACAAATATTAATAGCAATTCACCCTACAATCACTATCTTAAGATGGTACCACCTTATCTAGTCCTTTAACCCAAACTCACGGCACTCCCCCAATGTCTCTGTACCCCTCCAAGGTGAAGTCGATTCGCTCCAGCGATCGTTGGATCAATGTCCGATGAAAATCAATTGAGGTGTGGACGATCGAAGCAACCCAGAGGTCACATGGTCCAACACCCAGCAAAATAGCGGTGGAATGGAAAACCTCCCCAAAGACGCGCTCCGACGTACACGTTTGCGGTTCAATCAGCGAATCTCCTTATAATCCTCAAAAGCCACTTTCTTGCACAGCCGTCCCCGGCAAACCCACTGGGGAATACTGCCCGGCCGACGCGACAAAAAACCTTTTTCACTGAAGGCAGCGCGCGTGGCGAAATGGCGGACGGCTTTCACTCGAGCCGGGGCTTCTAGGCAAGGATACTCCGGAACCTCAATGCAGATACCCGACGACGCAGGCTGCACAGCACTCCGGCGATATCACCGATCGCACGAACTTCCTTTCAAGGACTCAAAGTTCACTCACACTGTACGCTCGACCGCTCGGTACGGAGCTTCAACCAAGATCGTCTTTTTGCTTCTCTCCACGCCTCTTCTTCTTCGCTCTCTTTCTCTTCCGGGTCACGATCCGATCATTTTTACCATGAGCGCTTTTAACCTTTTAACCACAATAACCATTTCCCTTGAACAACAATACCCATAATACTTAGAACCCACAATAATAATAATAACAGCAATAATAATAATAAGTGCCGAATCCGTAACACTTCCCCCCCTCAAGAAAGAAAGTTTGAACACAGCGAAAACTTTATTTGCCTGCAAACTCTTTAAACAAACAAGAGTAAACTCACAACCCCAAATCACCAACTCCTGTGAGCAGCAATTAATATCTCCCAAAAATAAAGCAACAAACTTCGACCAACCCACAAAGATTTCCAACATTAACTGACTCTGGACAAAGCGTCAGCCACGACATTGTCCCTGCCCTTTACATGTTCAATTTCCCCATTGGACTCCTGCAAAGCCAAACTCCATCTCATCACCCTCTGATTTTACTTTTTGTCTCTTTTGAATGAAGGTTAAGGGGTAGTACTCAAAAACCCAAAGTCCAGCAAATCTACAGCACTTTTCCCCGGGAGGACGAGCTGAAAGCCAGGTTCCATGGTGGTTGGGTGGTGAGGCCTGGAAGTATTCACTTCATGGATGCCTTTAGGAACGTGGAGTTCACGGTTAGTCCGTGCAGGAAAGTTCACTGCCTGGACGCCTTCAGGAACGTGGCGTTTACGGTTAATCCGTGTAGGAATCTTGGCTCGGCTGCTCCGCAGCATTCAGTGCTTCAACTCTTTCTAACTTTCCTAACAATCACGGTTGGACCACTTGTCACGGTAGTCACATGAATAGCGGTCTCCTTCTCGGCCACTGCTCAGATAAACCTTCCTTCGGGGGCTGCCGTAACTCTGGGAGCCTCCATAATAATATTGATTGTGGCCACCACCAAAACTACGACTCCGTGGTCCTCTTCTGTAGATCCCACGACACCTAGGAAATGCCTCCCCTACTGTTATGGTCCGACCCTCCAACTCCTTGCTATTCAGATCCTTTTCTGCCTCTCTGGCGTCCTTTGAGTTTTCAAACGTGACAAAGCCAAACCCTCTTGACTTTTTTGTCTCCCTGTCTTTTATCAGCAGCACTTCCAAAAGCGGTCCATATTTGCTGAAGGCAGACTCCAGAACATCTTCCTTTGTTTTGAAGTTCAGTCCACCTACAAATAACTTGCTAAATTTGTCGCCATCCCTAACTGGTGTGGTGTTATTTTCCCTACTGGGCTTTTTAACAACCATCGGGCCACCATAAACTTGACCACCGGCCAAATCATTCCCGATAACAACAGATACTCTCTCTACAGGAAGCGTGGCTTGTAAACCGACGGTGACCGGTCCTGACACCAAATCGGACTCCAAATGGATGACATGAAGTGGAGCACTAACATAGCCACCAATCCCCTGTAAACGAACACTATCACCAGTTGCCGTCTCCTCTGACAATGGCAAGATGCCTTCAAGCATTAAAGATTGATGTGCTCCTGTGTCCCTCAATACCCTCACAGGTCTCCGGTTAGTCGAGGCTCCATCCATTGACACAAACCCCTCTGAAAAACATGGTTGGTAACCCTTTTGAGGGCGATTTCTCACAATGGCCATTGCATTTGGAGTTGTACTAGTCGAACTCCGCTCCTGATTTCCTCTTTTCATGGTGTAACACTGGGACATCAAGTGTCCAGGTTTATGGCAAAAAGCGCAAGTAGGCCCGGAGGAGAACCTCGTGG